>NC_088361.1:12272605-12285105 GCF_034508935.2 Berghia stephanieae | reverse complement strand
CTATATTATTATTTAGGACTTTGGGGCATTTGTTACTACTACTACTACTACTACTACTACTACTACTACTACTACTACTACTACTACTACTACTACTACTACTACTACTACTACTACTACTACTACTACTACTACTACTACTACTACGACTACTACTACAACGGCAAATTATTTATCTCTAAAGCTATTTAAAGTGAATGTTGTTTTTTGTTTTTTTCACTTTGAAACTACGATTTAACAAAAATTCAAGTAGGCAGCTCTACTCTACAATAGGGAAAAATATCGGGTCCCGATAGCTCAGTTGGTAGAGCACTCGCTTCACACGCAAAGGGACCGAGATCTATTTCTATCCCGGGTGCAATCGAGAGGGGTTTTTTTTTCTAATTCCCCCCTGTCTACCCAGTAGTGAATTGGTACCTGAGTCTGTTAGAAAACATGGTTCCTTATCCGCTGCGGAAAGAAGAATCAATTTTAGTCCTACATATGTGACCCATCGTCTCAAAACGGTATTATGTCGGAACGAACCAAATGCTTAAAAGCGGAATTAAATGTTAAAATGGTCAAAAATATATTTTGTTGGCATTAGCACCCTAAATAAGGTATCCATTCTCCTCAATAAATCATACAAACTTAACACAAGTCTGATATTTCTGGCTATAAATTCAATTTTCAACATCTTAACCACCCCGACTTAATACCGTTTTGAGGCGAAGGGTCACATAATATTATGTCGTGAAAAATATGAATTTTTGAATATAGACGTCTCGTAAAAGTACCGTCAGAAAGTGTTGTTTTTTTTTTAATGTTATCTATCTAATCCACTACACAATTTTGTACTACTGAATTAAATGCCCACGAAATCTTCTGTATATTTAATTTTGGAGATAACAAGTTATTAATCTCTCCTCGTATGGCAGTGATTGAAACCGACGTGCACTTATTCACAGGTCTGATAACTCAATATATTATGGACGCATTGTTGTAATGGAAGTCTCAATGAATGGCGTTGGGATGTCAGATCTGTATAATATTTGTTCACGTCGATTCCAACCCATGAAGCGATCTTGTTATCTTCTTTATTTATTTATTCATTCATTCATTTATTTATTTATTTATTCATTTATTTATTTATTTATTTATTTATTTATTTATTTATTTATTTATATTTATTTATTTATTTATTTATTTATTTATAAATTCATTTATTTATAAATTCATTTATTTATTTATTTACAACCTCATCTCCCCCCCCCCCCCCCAAAAAATAATTTTTAAAAAGCATACTAAACACTTTTGGCCCGAACCAACATAAACACTTTAGTAGGTTACACTAACCTCAAAAACCGAACGCATCTCACGATTTGGCGATGGTGTAGTTAGTTCTTAGACGACGGAATGGGTGCAAACCGGTACCTATTGGTTCAAACGCCGTCACACTTTTCCCACTTTATTTAGTCCAACAATTGTTATTAAAAAATTGAGCTTTTATATAGCGCAATATCCACTAAATGTGCTCAAAGCGCTTTTACAAGGGGTCCCTGGTCAACAGCAACATTTAACATGTAGGACGGGACATGCCGCCTGTTAGGCGATATTACAATTTTCGGACAAAGACAACGCTGTTAAAGGCCAGGTACTCATTTTACACCTGAGTACGGTGAGAGAATGTGAATAAAGAGCCTTTTCCAAGGACTCAACTATGCGCCGAGCGAGGCTCGAACTCAGGACCCTCCGATCCGAGAGCGAGTGTCATACCACTAGACCACATAGCCGCACAATCAATCCTATCAGCCGTTTCTTTATCACTGTATAGCATTGTTGGCACATATAAGGGGTTTCAAACATCACAGAGACTCGCTCGCTAAGGCCTCAATAAATCACCGGATTCCAGGTCATATTAAATCCCCCCCCCCCCTCCTCTCCCCACCAAACCAACCTTCCTCTCTGTTTCATCCTCACCTCACAAACAACCCCCCCCCCCCTTTCAACCCCGGGGGTGCGAGTCACGCATCATTCTCCTTTGTTGTTGTTGATTTTGTCGAACACAATATCCTAATGACATCACGTGATCATTGTTCTCGTCAGAATTATCATCTTCGTCGTCGTCGTTTTTTAATCACTTGTGGCAAGGGTGTGTCTCTACTTTCTGATGCTCTCTCTCTCTCTCTCTCTCTCTCTCTCTCTCTATTTATCTATCTATCTATCTCTTTCTCTCTATCTCTTTTTATCTCTCTCTCCCTCTCTCTCTCTCTCTCTCTCTCTGTCTTTCTCTCTGTCGTTCTCTCTCTCTCTCTCTTTCTCTCTCTCTCCTCCCTTTCTCTCTCTCTCTCTCTCCCTCTCCTCCCTATCTCTCCCTCTCACTCTTCCTCTTTCTCTCCTCTCTCTCTCTCTCTCTCTCTCTCTCTCTCTCTCTATCTATCTATCTATCTATCTCTCTCTTCCTATCTCTCTATGTCTATATATATATATATATATATATATATATATATATATATATATATATATATATATCCATCTGTCTATCTGTCTATCTCTGTGTCTTCCTCTCCCGTTCTTTGTTCTTTAGTTATCGTACGTTCTTGTACTCTTTGTCATATCTATCTATTTATTTATCTATCCATCCATCTATCTATCTTTCTATCTATTTATCTATCTATCCATTTATCCATGATTGATTTATTCACCAATGTATGCGTGTTTCTGTTCGTGCACCCCCCCCCCCCCCCCCCCCCCCCCCCCCCTGCAAAACCTTCGACACACAAACATACCCCATTGCTTTCCATTCATTTGAATTTGAGTTGTATTTGTCTCTTTTCTCCCTCTTCTACTTACTGCTTTTTGTCTCAACCATCCGATGATCTTCTCACCATTCTCATCTGTCTATATACCTATATAAATTGTGTCTATCTATCCATCTATCAGTCTATGTGCGTGTGCGTGCGCGCGAGCAATAATTGTTGGCTGTGCCAAAATCTTCGCCATCTGACCGACCTGGGTAATGACAGGACAATAAAAACACTTTATCTGCCATCAGCCATTACATTCCAACCTTAACTATCTTTAAGCCACATCACGAGCTGGAAGCCTGAGCTGAAGAAACGGAAGGCTGGAGGATTATATATATATATATATATATATATATATATATATATATATATATATATATATATGTAAGAGAGAGAGAGAGAGAGAGAGAGAGAGAGAGAGTGGAGAGAGAAAGAGAGAGAAAGAGAGAGAGAATTGTGAAGGGGGTTAATATGTAGAGAGAAAGAATAAAAGACACCAAATTTAAATAGAGAGAAGGGAGGGGGTGGGGAGGAGAGAGAGAGAGAGGGGGGGGGGAGGGAGGACCTTAGTACTTTCCTTCTACTCAGAAAGGAAAAGGAGGAGGAGGATGAGCAGGAGGAGGAAGAAGAAGAAGAAGAAGAAGAAGAAGAAGAAGAAGAAGAAGAAGAAGAAAAGAAGAAGAAGAAGAAGAAGAAGAAGAAGAAGAAAAGAAAAAGAAGAAGAAGAAATGAGGAGAAGGGGGAGGAGGTACAGGAGGAGGATGAGCAGGAGGAAGAGAAGAAGAAGAAGAGGAAGAAGAAGAAGAAGAAGAAGAAGAAGAAGAAGAAGAAGAAGAAGAAGAAGAAGAAGGATCTGCCTACCAGCGATAAGCGAGATCCAGTCTCGATACGATGTCGTTATCGATATTATACGGTATTGTGTTTTCTCAGTCTACATCACCAAGGAGAATTCAACAATCATCCCTTTGTTTGATCTGCGAACGGAAAATCATAATATTAGCTTTTACTCATTTTACATCATTTCATTTCATAAATCGAATCATTTGCCAGTTATATGCCGTAATCTGGGAAAACACGCGTATTTAAAACGTTGGCCAGAAAACTCGTCCCCCAAATATCGATTTATTGAAATGTCCCACATTTTGGCAAACACTCTCAAACCTTGGACCTCACGACATCTTCCTTCAGTCCCAGGTTTGATGGAAGTTTTTCACATTAGTAGGGTCGTATAAATCAATTGATGTTTGAAGGATAAGTCTTATGGCCAAACTGTTTAAATCCTGTTCGGTTTGTTATTTTGGCATTTATTGGGTTTTTTTGGGGTTTTTTTTTTTTTTTTTGGGGGGGGGGGGTTGGGTTTTTTTTTTTTGCTCTGTTTGTTTTGTTTTTGTTTTGTTTTGTTTGTTTGTTTATGTTTGTTTTATTTTGTTTTTGTTTTTTTGTTTTTTTTTTTGGGTTTTTTTTTTTGGGGGGGGGGGTGTTTGTTTTTTTTTGTTGGTTTTTTTTTTTTTTTTTTTTTTTTTTTTTGCTTTTGTTATTTGTTGTTTTTTCCAGAGTTCGGTTGTTCCATGGTTAAAGAGGGAATCGGAGGGCTCCGTGTTCTCCATCAATCCTTATCGTTGAAGGGACAGACTCGATATCTCCACTACTCTTTGTTTATATTTATTGTAACGCCAGTAGTCAGCTTGTATTTTTACGTCGTAATCGTAATCGTAATCGTGGTAAATAAATGATAAAGGGCAACACGAAGATTAGTAAATTACTAGATAAATAAAAAGAAATATTGAGAGATTTTAAACAACAATTTCTTTTCAAGTTTTGATCTTTGAGCTTCATATTTTGATATTGGAGTCTTGTCATTAACCAGTAGATTTTTGGCCAATCCCAACAAGGAATTTTTGACACACCTTCACACGTGCTCTGAAAATACATATATCTAAAAATTTGGCCAGAAAACTCATCCTTCATATATCTTCGATTTAAATGACACACATCTTGGTAAAAATTCCCAAACCTGGGACTTTGACCAAGATGAGGGTCATTTAAATCGATCGATATTTGAAGGACGAGTTTTCTGGCCAAATTTTAAAAAATTAATACGTGTTTTCCGGAGTACGACAGTTAATTGGTTTATTTTGATTTGATTTGCAATATCGTCATGAAAGTGATATGATTATATCGATATCGGATCGTCAATACGTAACTTTAGCATCGATTGAATATATCGATAAGAAGAACTTTTGAAAAATAAAACAAAATACACTTAAATTTAAAAAGTAAGAAACTGTAGCATTTTATTTCTCTTAATTTTACTTCACGGTCATTTGCAAGCTCTTGTGAATTTGTTAAGATCTTGAGAGAAAGAAGTGAAAAATAAATTATCATAAAAGAAACACAATGATCTTGATACGATTTTTAAAAATACTTGAGATTTTGTATCGATTTAGATTTTGCCACATTCATTTTATAAAAATCAATAATTGTGCATCTACGGTTTTGTATTGATCTTTTTCCAAATGACTCTTGACTTCCATGACCCTGATGTACTCTGTGTCCAAAATGTTCACGGCAAAATTCACCTGTTATTTAAAATAATTTGTTGGGACTTTTTGTTTGTTTGTTTGTTTGTTTGTTTGGGGTTTTTTGTTTTGTTTTGGTTGACGTTGTTGTTTGGGGTTTGTTTTTGTTTTGTTTTTTTGGGGGGGGGGGGGGTTTGTTTGTTTTTGTTTTTATCTTTGGTTTGTTTTTTGTTTGAATTTGTTTTGTTTTGGTTTGGTTTTTGTTTTTCTTTTGTTTTTGTTTGTGTTATTGTTTATTGTTTGTTGTTTTTTGGTTGTTTTTTTTTTGGGGGGGGGGGGTTGTTTGTTTACTTGCTTCTTTTGTTTGTTCATTTTGTTGTTGTTTTTTGTTTGTGTTTTCTCTTGTTTTTTGTTGGATTTTTTTTTGTTCTCATTTTACCGCGTTTGTAACAAATTCCCTTTCAATCACGCCAATACAGTTTCAACTTTCAACCACTGTGTTATGTCTCTTTTTATTATTTTTTCTTGCACCCACCAAATGTGCCTGTGATTTTGTTGTTATTCTAAATTGCAACTTTCACACAAGGCCCGTCATCAGCCTTTTATTCCTGGTGTCACGAAAGGTAAACACAAAATTGTCCAACCCATTCCATGTTTGCACAAACTACACACACAGCAGCTCTATCCGATCATTTTCTTTTCATTATTGTCCAAATTGAAAACACATTCAAAACTCCGTTGACAAGGGGCACAACTCGATTTAAAGAAAATAATATTCGCATTCCGCCCACCCTCAAATATGAGGAAATTATTTTTAATTTTTTTAGGGGGGAGGGGGGAGATATTAACGCTATTGATGCTATGCGTTTAGGTAAAAATACTCACAACATCCTACAGCCAGTTAAGACGTACCACAACACAAAACTATGTGCAACCTTGAACGTTTATAAATGGCTGATTGATATAATTTAGTAAAAACTAACAACTAAAATGGCTGTATAAAATCAATACCAAAGAGCGCAGTGGCGTCAGTATTGTTCCTTCCATTATGGTAATGCGTTTGTCACCGATATTCTTTCCCTTAGTTGTGTCCAACACTTCGAGCGCGAATTATTTATTATTCTCACATCATTTGGTTTATTCCTCCCACAACATTGTTTCCTCCATCCGTTGGTATACAGATGGATTCTTCAGGGATGTATGCTGTTAAGTTGTGTGAGGGAGGAATCCTCTTCTCTGTTCCGATGTTGGAGGAATAGAATACAAATTGTCACTCACATTATATGGCCGAGACGTTCGCTTCTGTGGGCTTATTCCACGTCCTCAGTCGGCGTATATATCTCTTCATTGAAGTTCAGATCTTTGTCCATATCTTCAATAAGGTTCATATCTTTGTCCACATATTCAATGAGGTTCACATCTTTGTCCACATCTTCAATGAGGTTCACATCTTTGTCCACATATTCAATGAGGTTCACATCTTTGTCCATATCTTCAATAAGGTTCACATCTTTGCCCACATCTTCATTGGCGTTCACATCTTTGTCCATATCTTCATTGACGTTCACATCTTTGTCCAGATCTCCAATGAGGTTCACATCTTTGTCCACATATTCAACGAGGTTCACATCTTTGTCCATATCTTCATTGACGTTCACATCTTTGTCCACATCTTCAATGAGGTTCACATCTTTGTCCACATCTTCAATGACGTTCACATCTTTGTCCCTATCTTCAATGAGGTTCACATCTTTGCCCACATCTTCATTGGCGTTCACATCTTTGCACACATCTTCATTGACGTTCACATCTTTGTCCACATCTTCAATGACGTTCACATCTTTGTCCACATCTTCATTGACGTTCACATCTTTGCCCACATCTTCAATGAGGTTCAGATCTTTGTCCATATCTTCATTGACGTTCACATCTTTGTCCACATCTTCATTGACAGTCACATCTTTGCCCACATCTTCAATGAGGTTCAGATCTTTGTCCATATCTTCATTGACGTTCACATCTTTGTCCACATCTTCATTGACGTTCACATCTTTGCCCACATCTTCATTGACGTTCACATCTTTGCCCATATCTTCATTGACGTTCACATCTTTGTCCACATCTTCAATGAGGTTCACATCTTTGTCCACATCTTCATTGGCGTTCACATATTTGTCCTCTTGAAAGATCAGGAATCTATTATTCTGACGCTGGACAATCTACTACAATAAATTTATTACTTATTTTGATCGGTTCGGGTAAACAACGCCCCCCCCCCCCCCAAATAAAATAGGGATTAGGTTGTTGATATATATATATATAATATATATTATATATATATATATATATATATATATATATATATATATAACGTTTATAGTCTAAAAACAATAGCGAATAGCTGAGTGACGTCAATTTCGTTCCTTCTATAACGTATTAATAATGATGCATTCAATCTTATAACTCGATAAGACCACAGTCTGTGACATTCATCTTTCTGCCGTACTCTTGAAAAACTCATATTTAGAAATTTGGCAGAGAACTTGTCCTTCAAATATCAATCGATTTAAATGACCCTCGTCTTAGCAAAAACTTTCAAACCTGGGACTTCGGGCGAAGTCCCAGGTTTGAAAGTTTTTGCTAAGACGAGGGTCATTTAAATCGATTGATATTTGAAGGACGAGTTTTCTGGCCAAATTTCTAAATATGGGTTTTTCAAGAAAACGGCAGCATTTTCTATTCGTCTTATCTGGAAAGGGGACGATGATAATTTACGATTTTACCAACACTTACCTGCCCTTGGATGTTGATAATATCACACAGATTACAATGTCAGATGGAATCTAGGATTTAACCAAGAATTAACTGCCTTACTCTGGGGGGGGGGGGGGGGGGGGGGGGGGGAAACATGTATTAAAAAAGTTGGCCTGAAAACTCGTCCTTCAAAAACATAGATTGATTTAAATAATAATCCTTATCTTGGCGAAAACTCTGAAACCTGGGACTTCGCGAAGTACGGCGGTTAAGTGGTCAAATCGTAGGTGTCATTCAGACGAGCCGATGGAGGAGCTGGAAGTTACGATGCCTTTGAACTTTGAATTAGAGAGTCTCAGCGAAGCCATCGTTAATATAATATTATAGCCTGACAGTATCCGTCGTGAACTTATAGCCTGACACTGACGAGAAAATGACGTCAAAAGACAAGTCTTTGGCCGCAAAAGAAAACAAATCGTGAGTTGTATTAAATAGGTCAACAAATGGAATCACTAGCTCTACTAACGAAAACTCTCTAGACGCTGCACAAACCTTTAAAAATGACGTCAAGCTGTAAGTTCTAGAGGGTTCTACTGACACTAGAACCCTCTAGTGCGTACAGCTTGACGTCATTTTTAAGGCTTGTGCAGCGTCTAGTCAGTTGTCGTTTCAAGGTTTGTTTTTTTTTTTTTTTTTTTTGTTTTTTTTTTGTTGTTTTTGTTGGGTTTTTTTGGTGTTCTTGATGAAGAAGAGTTTTGAGCCCGAAACTTTCCATGTTTGGCATATAGTTCTTTTTCTTTAAACTGTTATATTCATTTTCGATTATCACTTTTAAAGCCCACAGCTTTTAGCAGCTTAGCATCTCAACAACATTTTAACAACAATAATAATAGTTTTAATAATTCTATAATATAATATTGAACCAATAACGATTCAACAATAGATTTAATGCCTGGACAACCGCTGTTTCGGCCTTTGACCTTCGTCAGGAGACAACAGGCGAGTTGCTATGATTTAATGATACAATAATGATAGTAATAATAATGATAATAATAATAATAATAATAATAATAATAATAATATAATATAATGATAATAATAATAATAATAATAATAATAATAATAATAATAATAATAATAATAATAATAATAATAATATATGATAATAATAATAATAATAATAATAATAATAATAATAATAATAATAATAATATAATAATAACAATAATAATAATAATAATAATAATAATAATAATAATAATAATAATAATAATAATAATAGTAATAATAATAATACATGACATAACAATACCAATATATTGTCAGTATCTATAAGATATCATTACATGTGATACACACACACAGCCCTATCAACTAACGTAACCAGTTAATTGCCGTACTCTGTAAAAACACATATTTAAAATTTGGCCAGAAAACTCGTCCTTCGAATATCAATCGATTTAAATGACTCTCATCTCGACAAAAACTCTCAAACCTGGGACCCACAAGATATTCCTTAAAGTCCCAGTTTTGAAAGTTCTTGAACAAGATGAGAGTTTTTTAAATGGATCGATATATTATTTGAAGGACGAGTTTTCTGGCCAAATTTTTAAATTAAATAGTATGCGTCTTTCCAGCAGGCAGAGTAGGACAGTAAACTGACTTAATTGATTATCACCGATTATTATCCGACCTGCTATTCCATAGATTGATGCGATGACCTAGATAAACTTGTACCAGTGCCCTAGGCATGAAGAATGAAGAAGTATGGAAAAGAACACAGCAGAAACCAGTGGGAGGGGAAATAGGAAGAAGACGATGGGGTGGATTGGACACACGCTAAGTAAGAACGACTCCACTATAACAAAGAAAGTATTGGAATGGAACCCCCAGGGCAGAAGATCAAGGGGAAGGCTACGAGGAACATGGAGAAGAATTAAAGAAGCTGATATACAGAGAAGTGGTAAGACCTGGAATGAGATTAAAAAGATAGCTCGGGACAGAGAAGGATGGAAACTGTTTGTCTGTGGCCTTATATCCTGACTCAGGGTGAAAAAGGCAATGATGATGATGATGATGATGGAAAGTGTTTGTCTGTGGCCTATACCCTGACCCAGGGTGAAAAAGGCAATGATGATGATGATGATGATGGAAACTGTTTGTCTGTGGCCTATACCCTGACCCAGGGTGAAAAAGGCAATGATGATGATGATGATGAATGCCCTAGGCTAGATTGATACTATAGGCCTTTATCAGACCTACCTAGTACTACGAATAATTCGTAGAAATACGATGTATGTTTTCCCATATGTGACCCTTCGCTTCAAAACGGTATTAAGTCGGGATGGCTAAGATATTGAGAATCTAATCTATAGCCAGAAATATCAGACTTGTGTTGAGTTGGTATGTTTTGTTGAGGAGAATGGATACCATATTTTAGGGTGCTAATGCCAACAATTTATATTTTTGACCAGTTTAACATTTAATTTGGCTTTTAAGCATATGGTTCGTTCCGACATAATACCGTTTTGAGACGAAGGGTCACATATGACCACTCCTGTAAAGACTGATTGCCTAAATAAGCTCAGAAGACACCAGCAAAGCATCATCTTTCAACTAAGAACACAACACATACCGCTTAACAACCATTTAAGCAAAATTACAAAAGACACATCCCCTTCCTGCCCCTATGTCAACACCCCAATGAAACAGTAACACACCAATTTTCTTGAATGTCAACCTCTTGAAGACCTGAGATGCACATTCCTCCCACCAAATCCAAGCATCAGTAACGTAATACACTTTATAGTCACCTGGAACAACTACAAAAGACGTCTAACTTCTACGTCATGGCACAAGACCGAAGGGCTAGAGCTCAGGTGGTCGCTGGTTCGGAGAGTAAGTAAGTAAGTAAGTAAGTAAGTAGATATTCGAATTTTTGTCTCCAGCTACATAACTCCATTCGCTTCTTTGACTCAATAAATCTTATTGAAAAGGAAAATTTTGTTCCTCAGAAGATATATTCAAGACTTTGGAGCATTTTTGGATCATTCTGATTGCAAATTATTTATTTCTTTTAGCTATTTAAAGTGACATTTTTCTTCTTCTTTTTTTTCCCTTGAAACTACGATTTTTAAAATTTTCAAGTTGGCAGCCCGGGTCTATATGTTATTATTGTATATAATTTATAAAGACATGTACGGCTATGTGGTCTAGTGGTATGACACTCGCTTTCGGATCGGAAGGTCGTTGGTTCGAGCCTCGCGTTCGGCGCATAGTTGAGTCCTTGGAGAAGGCTCTTTACTCACATTCTCTCACCGTACTCAGGTGTACCTGGCCCGTTAACAGCGTTGTCTTTGTCCAAACAAAAATCAGTAATATCGCCTAACAGGCGTCATGTCCCGTTCTATATGTTACGTGTTGCTGTTGGCCAGGTGCCCCTTGTAAAGCGCTTTGAGAAAGTATTGGACTGGAACCCTCAGGGCAGAAGATCAAGGGGAAGGCCACGAGGAACATGGAGAAGAATTAAAGAAGCTGATATACAGAGAAGTGGTAAGACCTGGAATGAGATAAAAAAAAGTTGGCTCGGGATAGAGAAGGATGGAACCTGTTTGTCTGTGGCCTATACCCTGACCCAGGGTGAAAAAGGCAATGACGATGATGATGATGATGCCAGCCTAAATCCGACGTATTCTATATAGAGTATGCGGTAAATGACAAGGGGAGTTAATTTTGACGTTTTACACCGTTCAGTCCCTTGATTAACGTATAGATAGTTCGAAGATGACGTCATTCAGGTCTTTGTTATTGTTTTTTGCCATCCGCCTTTATGAGTAATGCTCACTGAACTGTATTAACCCGACTATAAACGTTCATGGATACAGACAGTTTTGTGTGTTGGTCCGTTATACTTCCGGATGGCAATGTTATGAGCTTCTTAGCCAAGCGCATACTATATGGATACACACAGTTTTGTGTGTTGGTCCGTTATACTTCTGGATGGCAATGTTATGAGCTTCTTAGCCAAGCGCATACTATCTATAGATTTCTTCAAAATGGCGACCAATGCAATCCTGACAATAGACCCTGTTTCGAGAAAGACGAACACAGGGGGCTGGTATAAACTCTAACTTAAGATTTAACTTGAGATTTTATATAGCGCAATATCCACTAAACGTGCTCAAAGCGCTTTACAATGGGTTCCTGGCTAACAGCAACACGTAACATGTAGAAAGAGAGATGACGCCTGTTAGGCGATATTGCATTTTTTTTTTTTCGACAGCGACGAGGCTGTTAACGGCCAGGTACTCGTTTTACACCTTAGTACGAAGAGAGAATGTGAGTAAAGAGCATTTTACAGGGACTCAACTATGCGCCAAGCGAGGCTCGAACCCAGAACCCTCCGATCCGAAAGCGTGTGTCATACCACAAGACTACATAG
>NC_088361.1:12260105-12267605 GCF_034508935.2 Berghia stephanieae | reverse complement strand
AGAAAATTCGTCCTTCAAATACCGCGCTGTGTAGCCTCGAGCAAGTCACTTCGCCATAGCTCACTAACTGGGGGGAAAAGTTGCCACGCTTCTCCACCAGCAAGAGAAGACACTGGGTGGCGCGAATCGGCTTCTGTCGAGAACCTGCCTGACGGCAAAATCGCTTCATCAGTGGGGACTTTCTACCTGTCCAATATTATGTACCCATGCCATGTATGTACCCTTTGTGGTAACGAGGCTGAAACCGCAGAGCATCTAGTTGAACGATGTGTTTGTTTACAAAGCTAGGTATTGGAACAACCCCTTATTGCCCATGTGGAACCGACCATGAAACCACTTTACATGTTCTTATGGATTGCCCATTATACAACGTGCAACGTTCGAACCACTGGGTCACCCCTACAACACTCAACACAAAGCTCTATGGTGAGGCTGAGGACCTAAAGCGGACCACAGACTTCATAGCAGATATCGGACTGCAGCCATAGATGTCCATCAGAGGAACGAAGAAGAAGAAGAAGAAGAAGAAGAAGAAGAAGAAGAAGAAGAAGAACGGTGTGTTGTGACGAAGCTTCCGGGCGGGTTTGCGACGATGCACGAGTGCGGTAAAGAATTTGCTGATGGGATCCATCGTCATAACATAGTAGTGTGAGCACCATTAGAAGCTGCTGCTGCTATAGCTCACTTTGAGTTGCGGCACTGCCGCTGACACCTATGTCAATCCAGTCTTCACTTATAGAATGTCTCTTTTGTCATTTGGATTTTACCCCACACCACTTGCTTGAATGTCAACCTCTTGAAGACCTGAGATGCACATTCCTCCCACCAAGCATCAGTAACACACTTTATAGTCACCTGGAACAACTACAAAAGACGTCTAACTTCTACGTCATGGCACAAGACCGAAGGGCTAGAGCTCAGGTGGTCGCTGGTTTGGATAAGTAAGTAAGATTTTACCCCATAGCGACCAACTTTTCTCAGAGCTGAAATGGGACGACCTGACACAGAATACCTGCATGACCCAAATACATTTCAGTATGTTTGGACTAAAATATCACGATGCTAAACATATGATCTATCGTTAAAGATTTTCTGTTCCTTGTTTGTTTTGGGGTTTTTAAAAATATTTTGCAATCCAAAAAAGCATAATCCTGGGATTTGCAAGGGCCCTTTCCATACATAGATATAAACAGTTCATTTTTTCTGTACATGTTTTTCTCTAATTGCCCAATTGAGACAGTCCTTATTTTATGTCTTCCTCGGGGAAGAAAGATTATGTGTGTGTAATGCCTCACCCTTATTGTATTTATATCCAAACCGCCCATGCATAGAATGAATAACTTCAAACTTCTCACCTAAGTTAAACACCGAAGATGATTTTATCAAGACAGAGTTGGCCGCTATACTAGTCTATTAAAATAACTAAATTGCCACAAACACTGAATTTTTCTAATAAAATTTTCCGTCTTTTGTCTTTAGAAAAATAATACAAATAAAAAATAAAAGATAAAATTCCCTTTATTCGTCCCATATGGGAAAATTTGTCTCTAGGGTCTATTCAAAGGGAAGACTGGAATAACCCAGGCGGCAGCCGCAATGCCGCGCCGCAAATTGAGCTAGGGCGAGGTGACTTGCTCAAGGCCACACAACGCAGCGGTGGATGATCGAACTCGGTACCTTTCAGGTCCGAACTAAAGACCGTACCACTGAGCCACGTTGTTTGCTTTTCGCGATGCAGGAAGATGAGAAAAATAATTTTGTAAAAGGCTAGTTCAGCCATCTTCGGTGTTTGGCTTAGGTGAGAAGTTATTCATTCTATGCATGGGCGGTTTGGATCTAAATCCAATAAGGGTGAGGCAATACACATAAATTGTCTTTCTTCCCCGAGAAAGACACACAAGGAAATGACAATACAGCTTCTGTGACCCCGTTTACATCTTCAAAGGTGATTTTCAATTTCCACGTGAAATCTTTGGATGTCTAACACGTTATACATTCAACCAGCCAACTGCCGTTCTCTGGAAAACCAAATATTTAAAAATGTGGCCAGAAAACTCGTCCTTCAAACATCGATCGATTTAGATGATCGTCATCTCGGCAAAAACTCTCAAACCTGTGATCAGCTAAGGTCCATCTGAGTCCCAGGATTGAGAGTTTTTGGCACGATGAGGGTCATTTAATTAGATCGATATTTGAAGGACGAGTTTTCTGGCCAAATTTTTAAATTCACGGTTTTTCCAGCGTACGGCAGCAGTCTAGTTAACGGGTTAACACGCATTCCATACCCTGGTTTAGAAACGTGTCGTTGCATCAACGATGACATTACGCGTCGATTTACGGTCTCCGATCGGCCCTGTCCATTATTATTACAATTTTACAACTGCTATCAACTGCAAAATGTCGAGTCAGAAGAAAGTGAAAGCTCGAGTTTTAAAGATTTTATGAGATGCGTAAATTTTATAAATTATTTTGTGTAACACTAGAGTATTCGTGGAAACTTGGTAGTATAAAATTTTATCATCGACGTATAAAAGCTGAAATATTTTACGAGCTTGGTTAGAATACCGTATAAATAATCTCCGGATTTTTTTTATGGGTCTCTGTGTTACACTTTCTTTTCATGATTTTCTTGCTCTCTGCTGTATATCTGCATTCCCCCTAAACTCCTTCTTCTTCTCATCTTCCTCATCCTCCTCCTCCTCCTCCCTTCTTTCCCTTCTTCCTCCTCATCTTCTTCCTCCTTGTCTTTACACTACTGCTACTCCTTATCTTCCTCCCCTTCTTCTTCCTCCTCTTCCTCCTCCTTTTCCTCTTCTTCCTCCTCCTTCTTCCTCCTCCTCCTCCTCCCCTCTTTCCCTTCTTCCTCCTCATCTTCTTTCTCCTTGTCTTTCCACTACTACTACTCCTAATCCTCCTCCTCTTCTTCCTCCTCCTCCTCTTCCTCCTCCTCTTCCTCCTCCTCTTCCTCTTCTTCCTCCTCCTCTTCCTCCTCCTCTTCCTCCTTCCCTTCCTCCTCCTCTTCCTCCTCTTCCTCCTCCTCTTCCTCCTCTTCCTCATCTCCCTCCCCTCTTCCTCCTCCTCCTCCTCCTCCTCCTCCTCCTCCTCCTCCTCCTCCACTTCTTCCTCAATGAACCTTATAACTCTCAAGGAAAGAACGAATACGCCATGCATAATGCTTCGATGTTTTCCATGTAGAGGTATTATCGGGATTCCCCATAACAATACGTGCCGCTATGTGGTCTAGTGGTATGACACTGCCTTCGGATCGGATAGTTCTGGGTTCGAGTCCCAAGCGGCGCATAGATTAGTCATTGGAAAGGTCTTTACTCACATTTTTTCACCGTACACAGGTGTAAAATGAGTACCTGGCCGTTAACAGCGTTGTCTCTGTCCAAAAAAATAAAAATAAATCTGTAATATTGCCTAAAAGGAGTGATGTCTCGTCCTGCATGTTGAGCGTTGCTGGTGACGAGGGAACCCTTGTATATGTAAAGCGCTTTGAGCACGTTCAGTGGATATTGCGCTGTATGAAAAGTTCAAGTTGTTTTGATTGTTTTTGGAACTTTTTGAGGGGGGGGGGGTAAAATTATTTCCTTGTTTTGTTTTTTGTTTCTTCTTTTTTATTAGGGTGTGGGGTGTTATGTGTGTGTGGGGTTTTTTTCTTGTTTTTAAAAAAAATATTTGTTTTGTTGTTTTGGGATTTTTTTGATACTCATAAGGCAAGGATGAATACTTGGATGTTTTTCATGTAGAGGTAGTAATCGGGATTTCCCAAAACAATATGATTAGACAACATGCCATGTCCAGAGCTGCCAACTTGAAATTTCAAAAATTCGTAGTTACCAATGGAACTGGAAAAAAGAAAAGAATTTAATCCACTTTAAATAGCTTTATAAATAAATAATTTGCTATCAGCACGAGCCAAAAATCGTCGTAAGCCGTGAATATTATTGGTTCTGAGGAACTAAACTTTCCTTTTAAATAAGATTTATTGAGTCAAAGAGGTCAAAGAATGGAGTTCTGTAGCTGGAGTCAAAAATTCGTATTTCTACGAATTATTCGTAGGGCTTGGCAGCTCTGCATGTCTGTTTAATTAGCGAGTGTTCCGATCATTAAGACTCTATCAATGTCTCAATCGTTTCTATGTTTCATTTTTGTGTTGAGAATACTGACTATTAAGCTTAAATGCTGGCTAACAAATTTCGCGGCGTTTGTGTGTGTTGAACCCGTGACCTCAAGAAGTCGGGGTGAGGAGGCTCTAGTAAGACTAAGTTTTGAAGCGACTTTTTTGGGGTCGTGGATAGCTCATACGGTAGAGTCACGATCACCCCGAAATTTTATTTAATGCAGTTCTGTAGCTGGAGTCAAAAAGTCGTATTTCTACGAAGTATTCGTAGGATTTGGCACGTCTGCATGTCTGTTTAATTAGCGAGTGTTCCGATCATTAAGACTACGTGTTCTTACATCGCGTCGTTTGTCATAACATGCATGAGGGAATGAACCTGATAAA
Source organism: Berghia stephanieae (assembly GCF_034508935.2). Classification (NCBI taxonomy): domain Eukaryota; kingdom Metazoa; phylum Mollusca; class Gastropoda; order Nudibranchia; family Aeolidiidae; genus Berghia; species Berghia stephanieae. The sequence goes on along the minus strand of NC_088361.1, from coordinate 12,263,095 downwards.
GGACGAGATGGTGGCTGGTAATCTCTTCATTACAGGCACAGGTGTGAAGGATGATGTACCCAAGATGGTGCTGGTGCTGGTGCTGATGTTGGTGGTGGAATGTGTTAGTGGTTTTGGTGGTGGTTGTGATGGTATTAGTAGTTGTCGTAGCAGTGGTGGTGGTGGTGGTGGTGGTGGTGGTGGTGGTGGTAGTAGTAGTAGTAGTAGTAGTAGTAGTAGTAGTAGTAGTAGTAGTAGTAGTAGTAGTAGTAGTAGTAGTAGTAGTAGTAGTAGTAGTAGTAGTAGTTGTAGTAGTAGTAGTAGTAGAAGAAGAAGAAGAAGTGGTGGTGGTGTTGGTGGTGGTGTTGGTGGTGGTGGTGGTGGTGGTGGTAGTAGTAGTAGTAGTAGTAGTAGTAGTAGTAGTAGTAGTAGTAGTAGTAGTAGTAGAAGAAGAAGAAGATGTGGCGGTGGTGGTGGTGGTGGTGGTGGTGGTGGTGGTGGTGGTGGTGGTGGTGGTGGTGGTGTGATAGAAGGGAAGAACGTATGGAATCGTCTTTGGGAGATGATTGTGATGATAATATAGTAATAGATAGATGTGGCGATGATAGTGATTGTGAAGGTGGTCACGTAAAAAAAAATTAGCTTTTATGTAGCGCAATATCCACTAAACGTGCTTAGAGCTCTCTTCTAGGGGTCCCTAGCCAATAACAATACAAAACGAGTAGAACGAGATATGATGTCTGTTAGGCGATGCTACATATTTTTCCGACAGAGACAACGCTGTAAATGGCCACGTTCTCGTTTTACACCTCAGTACGGCAAGAGAATGTGAGTATAGAGCCTTTTCCAAGGACTCAACTATGCGCCGACTCAAACCCAGGGCCTTCCGATCCGAAGACGATTGTCATACCACTAGACCACATAGCCGCACATGATCATCATCATCATCATCATCCTCATCGTCGTCGTCCTCATCATCATCATCATCATCATCATCCTCCTCTCCCCCGTCTTGTCCATTTATTTCCAATTGCTGTAATCGAATCTAACACAGACATCCGGTATCGTATCGTCTGAAATCTACAGCTTGTCACAACATTTGCTTGTATAGAGCAGTATAATTAGGTGCCCCAAACGTAAACAAAGGTCTAGAAGCACATGGCAAACCACAAATTCCTGTCTTGACAGCTCAAGTTCCAATGTAAATTATAGAAAAAAATAACCCTTAAAATTTGGCTGTTAGGTGGCAAAAGAAACACATATTCATAAATACTCGATCATGCATCAAATAATGTCTAGATATTGATATTTTACGGAACAAAAGGTAAAATTTATCAAAAGTTACAGTCTGTCTATTTTTAGACCAGAGCAAATTATTGCGCTGGAGTGAACAAAACGAGAATTATTCGGAGCCTGATTTTCAGAATAATTTAGTCTTATATTATTATTTCTGCAACTGTTAGATTTTATGTAAACATATTTTCAATACTGAAAGTGTATTGCCTACAACTCAAACTACAAAATTGGGAGACCTATATTGTGCGTAAATTTTTTCCGGCACCTAATCACTAGCAACTTGTTATTGTTTACGTTTGGGGCACCTAATTATACTGCTCTATATCCATGATGAGTTGACGAAGCGATACCCTATAATCATATTTGACTCAATAAGACAGAAATACTCACTCTATTCAACTTAATCTAAAAGTGCCTACATTTTTATCTATAATGTTTTCTTTTCGGACCCTCTTTTTTCTCATCCACAAACCATAATGCAAATGTAATTTAATATATTTCCTTTTCTTATCTACGTTTACCAGAAAATGGCTTAAGGCTGAAACGTTGTTTACTTCGTGTTGTTTACTTTGTGTTGTTTACTTTGTGTTGTTTACTTTGTGTTGTTTACTTCGTGTTGTTTACTTTGTGTTGTTTACTTTGTGTTGTTTACTTTGTGCGGCTATGTGGTCTTGTGATATGACACTGGCTTTCGGATCGGAAGGCCCTGAGTTAGAACCTCGCTCGGGGCATAGTTGAGTCCTTGGAAAAGGTTCTTTACTCACATTCTCTTACAGTACTCGGGTGTAAAAATGAGTACCTGGCCGTTAACAGCGATGTCTCTGTCCGAAAAAATTGTAATATCACCTAACAGGCGTCATGGCTCATTCGACGTGTTACTTGTTACTGTTGGTCAGGGACCCCCTGTAAAGCGCTTTGAGCACGTTTAGTGGATATTGCGCTATATACAAGCTCAAGCTCAAGTGTCTTATCCACGAGTCATTTTTACTCCCTTTATTGTACTCTCCATTTTGAACTTATGAAATTCGTTTAAACCTTCAACCCACTCCATACCAGCTATAGGAAAACCGTCACATTCGTTGCGACACAACCAACATTTTTCTAATTCAAATTTCTTTTGTACATCGTAAAATTTAAAGAAAATGAACAGTATGTTGTAGAGCGTGTTTTGATAAAGAAATTGTGTATCGCAAGAACTCTACTGCTATTGTGTTTGAGTGATAAAAAATATATTTTTGCGTTAGTTGGGTGTGAAGTTTTGGGGAAATCCTGAAAATGGCCGGTAAGAGGAGAGTTAACGACGACCCGAAACTTTTTCAAACTTTAAATTTTCTTAGCGTTTGTTTAACCACTCAACTACCATACTCTGGAAAACACGTACGTATTTAAAAATTTGGCCAGAAAACTCGTCCTTCAAATTATATCGATCGATTTAAATGACCCTCATCTTGGTTTAAAAAGACTTTCAAACCTGGGACGTCTGCGAATAATGTCATGGACCTCCCCGTGTTTGCCAAGAAAGCAACAACAGCACAAATTACATCCCCCCGTCACTTCTTTTTTTTTTTTTGGTGGGTGGGGGTGGGTGGGGGGGGGGTGGAAGAGGAGGTGCAATGTTTTGCTGCGAATTTTGTTGTTCATTTGTTTGCTGTTTTTAAGTCTTAGTTTGTACATTTTTATGTTTTTCTGGGTTTTGCTGTTGCTGTTATTGTTGT
>NC_088361.1:12232605-12255105 GCF_034508935.2 Berghia stephanieae | reverse complement strand
TCATTTCCGTTCCATTAATTTTCAATTTTACACGCCAAGGGAAAAAAGGAAAGTCACCATAAAAATAGCTTTACAAAAATATAATTTGCCCTCAACATGATCCAAAAATGCTCCAAAGTTCTAAATTTAGATTCTCTGGAATGGCACTTTCTTTTTCAATAAATTCATTGAGTCAATGACGCATTTAAAGCTCTGCCTGCAGCCGGAGTCGAAAATTCGTATTTCTACGAAGTTTTCGTAGTACAAGGCAGTTCTGTATTATCATTAAGTAGTAAATTATATATAGAGCTCTACAATTTTAACTCAAACGTTCATTTAGTTTATACTCTCAAACGTTTGATGAAAAGATTGTCAAACATAGATTGAAGTAGAAGTAATTATCCGGCTTAATCCTATTCATCATCATCTAGTCAGCTGATCCTGCGTAGGACGTTCCTTCCCGAACTTTCTTGCGAAACAGATTACGGTTTTCCGCCAGTCTACTTTCTTGAGTTGTTGTCATTCCCAGCCATTCACATATATCTTGTTCCCAGCTTCTTGTTGGTCTACCTCTGCCTCTCTTGCCGTCTACCCTTGTCTGAAGAACGTGCTTTTCTAATGATTCGTGGCGAGTCGTATGGCCAAAATAGTTCAGTTTCAATTTCTTTACAGTTTCAAGAAGAATTGGTGATTTTATTCCGATCCTTCTCAGGACCTCTTTGTTTGTTTGTTTTTCAGTCCATGATATTCTGAGTATTTTTCTGTAGCATTATTATCCTATTACTCTGGACAAATATGTATTTAAAAATTTGGCCAGAGAACCCGTCTTTCAAATACCGTTTTTTTTACCTCATTTTGGTAAAATTTTATTCTTCATGCTGGCTAGAACTTTTTCACATGTCGTGTGATCAGAATGTATAAAAGTCAAAACATGATCAGATTTATAATGTTTTTTTCCTCTGGATACACTTTTTTTCTTGTCAGAAAAGTATTTCATAAGGGCGTCCGCCATTGTTCCGATAGTTTAGAACCAGTTACTAAGTTACTATGCGTCATTACGAGGGAAGTGACGTCACGACTGTTGACGCCTATTTAAAAGTGTTAAATCGGCTGTTGACCATTGGCACTTTTGCTTGTTTCCAAAGTTTCCAACCAATCAGAATGCGACAAATTACCATTTATACTTCATACACGAACTTACTCAATGAAGCGCAGCGAGCGTACTATGATATATAAATGTATTTATTTCCTTAGACCACCATGTGTTAGAATTGGGCGGGAGGCAAGATTCGATATGATCTATACTATTTAAAAAACAATAAACCCCATTAACTTTTGTCGCCTCTGGGCTCGAGTAGCCCTGTATACTATACACATCTGTTACAGTAGTAGTACATCCTCACAAAAATATTACCACTATCATGTATTGCGATAAGAGTTCAGCTGTCACAAGTCCATTCGTTTCTAAATAATGAAAATCTAAAACCAGACGTGTCAACTCCAACGAAAATCTCGTAAAATACGGATTTTTGGGCTCCAAACCGACAATTATATAAAGATCTTTGATTCAATAAAACTTCTTGAAAATAAAGTTCGGTTGCCGTAGCTTGTCTATAGGGAATGAGATTAGCGGAAGAGTAGCGTCCCTTGATTGGACATCGTCTTACAGAGAGAACGTCAACATGGTTTTGCGCATGCGTCTCTCAAGTCCTCGCTTTCGGTGAAGTGTCTCCGGAAGCGAGGACTAAAGACGCATGCGCACAACCAACATGACGTTCTCTCTCTAATAACTTTTCCGCCGGTGACGTCCAATCAAGGGACGCTACTCTTCCGCTAATCTCATTCCCTATAGATAGTATGCGCTTGGCTAAGAAGCTCATAACATTGCCATCCGGAAGTATAACGGACCAACACACAAACCTGTGTATATCCATGAACGTTTATAGTCAGGTTAATATAGTTCAGTGAGCATTACTCATAAACGGGGATGGCAAAAAACAATAACAAAGACATGAGTGACGTCATCTTCGAACTATCTATAAGGGAGTTAAAGGCAATATTCTAAGATATAAAGGACATTGTTCATTTTTACTAATAGTTCTAGTGTGTACTTACTATGTTATGTTAAAACCCATGAAAACTACAGATTTTTTTTCCAAGTACAGGTAGGCAGGTCTGCTAAAACCAATTCGCACTTGTCCACCTTTGGGTCAAGATACTCCATAGATAACAAACAGGATAGCATGATTGTTTCATGATTGTTTCATGATAATGAATGTTACTCCAGGAATTTCAGACTACACATTTATTATGTTATGACGCGATGCATTTTTGGTCGTCCACACGATCTATTAATAAATACTGTCAGGGTTACTACTGCACTTTTGTCAATGACAGTTGGGGGGGGGGGGGGTGGGAGTGGGAGGAGGGGGCGGTGTAGAGAGAAACGTGAAATGATGTAACCTACTTGCAGAAGTTGTCATTCTAAGACATAATTTAATGGAAAATTAATTAAAATAATGTCATGTATTGTAATGTAATGGGAAATTTATATAGCGCCATTATCCATTTACAATGATGATGATTATAATGCTGATAGGGATGAGGATGAGGATGTGGATGGTGGAGATGATGATGATGATGATGATGATGATGATGATGATGATGATGATGATGATGATGATGATGATGATGATGATGATGGTGATGGCGATGATGATGGGGATGATGACAAAACTACTACCAGTACTACTCCTTTCTACTACTACGACTAGTAATAAAAATAAAGAAAATAATGATAATAATAATAATAATAATAATAATAATAATAATAATAATAATAATAATAATAATAATAATAATAATAATACTTCCGGATGGCAATGTTATGAGCTTCTTAGCCAAGCGCATACTATCTATAGATGCGCCTGGCTTAGAAACTCGCAACATTGTCATCCGGAAATATAACAGACCAAATCACAAAACTATGTTTAAACTTAAACGTTAATAGATAGTATGCGCTTGGCTAAGAAAATCAAAACATTGCCATCCGGAAGTACACCGACCAACACACAAAACAGCGTGTAACCATGAACGTTTATAGTCTGGATAATACAGTTAAGTGAGGATTACTCATAAACGTGGATGGCAAAAAAAACAATAACAAAGACCCGAGTGACGTCAACTTCGTTCTATCTATAGCTAGAATGAAGTTGACGTCGCTCGGGTCTTTGTTATTTATTTATTTTTTTTTTTGCCACCCACGTTTATGAGTAATATTCACTAAACCTTCTATTGAGGGGGGGGGGGGGAGGGAGAAAGGTTTATTGGGGTGTTTTGGGTTGGGTTTTTCTTTATTGGGGGGAGAGGGGGGGGGGGGTTGGTTGTGGGTTTTTTTTTCACACTTAACCTTTATTTCTTGTGACTAAAATTCTCAAGTTGATTTCAAACGACAATGTCGACTGCCTTTTCGCAGTTTCACTAGTTCTTGAATGATTACCTCCCCTTTTTGTTACTCATTAAACTCCTAAATGGAGACCAAATGTTGTCAATTTCGGGGGTGAAATGCCAACATCAACTCCACTGCAAATAAATTACCATCCTTACACCTTTCTTACACCCCCCCCCCCCCCCCCCCCCCCAACGCCCCTGCCTCTTCGCCTCACAATGAAATGCACGCAAACTTACAAGAACACACACGCACACGCACACGCAATCACACACTCGAACACACACAAACACAAACACACATACGCACACACATAGACACACACTTGAGAACTGCTGCAATACGTTAAAAGGACGTAAGCGCCAATGTAAACCAAAAAAAAAGAGCTATTTATATATATATATATATATATATATATATATATATATATATATATATATATATAATATATAATATATATAATATATATATGATATATATATAATATATATATGTATATATATATATATAATATATATATATATATATATATATATATATTATATATATATATTATATATATATATATATATTTAAAAAAAAATATATATATTATATATATATATATATATATATATATATATATTATGGGAATTCCCGTTTCACGGCACACAATACTACTCTCTGAGTCATAATGTATCTAGTTCTGTGCAATCTAAAACTATTTGAAATTCAAAATATTGAAATTGAAACATAAAACGAATCCTTAAAATTTCGAACACATTTAAATGTTGTGCATAACTCAAAACTAACCCCGTGTCATTTACGTCCTTTTGTCATAGGACTGCAGACAGAGAGGCGGAGTGGGATGGTTAAGTGGCTATAACTCAAAAGCCTGTCATTAACCAGAGCGTTTTACGTTCACTACCGTCTTTGGCAACCAGGCTTGGCGTTTATGGCACACATGGGGTAATTGGACCAGTTATTGTTATTGGTGATGCTATGCGTTGGGGTAAAATATCCACGGCATACGTCAGCCAAATTAAAGATATACCAACACATAAATCTGTGTGTAACCTGTAACTTTTATAAATGGAAGGAAGATGACTTTGTTATTGATTTTTGCCATCCATGTTAATGAGTAATTGTCACTAAACTGTAATAACCGGACTATACGTTTAAGGTTACACATGTATGTTGATCCGTTATATTTCTACTCTTGCATTTAGTATGAGAATTGGATGACATTTTCTTATAGTTTTGTTGTTGTTGTTATTATTATTATAATTATTATTATTATTATTATTATTATTATTATTATTATTATTATTATTATTTTATTTTATTGTTATTATTATTTTATTATTATTATTATTATTATTAATATTATTATTATTATTATTGTTATTATTGTTATTATTATTATTATTATTATTATTATTATTATTATTATTATTGTTTATATTATTGTTATTATTATTTTATAATATTATTATTATTATTATTATTATTATTATTATTATTATTATTATTATTATTATTATTATTGTTTATTTATTGTTATTATTATTTTACTATTATTATTATTATTATTATTATTATTATTATTATTGTAATTATTATTATTATTATTATTATTATTATTATTATTGTTTATTTATTGTTATTATTATTATTTATTATTATTATTATTATTATTATTATTATTATATATTAATTTATTATTATTGTTATTATTATTATTATTTATTATTATTATTATTATTATTATTATTATTATTATTATTATTATTATTATTTTATTATTATTATTATTATTATTATTATTATTATTATTATTATTATTATTATTATTTATAGTATTTACCAGTTAAACGCCCTATTTATTATTATTTATTACGCCCTTCCGATAAGAGATAAAATCAGATGTCGCCTAGGCATTCCACGAAGGAATATTATAGACAATTCATCAAACAAGATGTCTGATGTCAACAGAAATCACCCATGTTGTCCAAGTGAGCAAATTGGGGTTTAATAATCTTGCGAAAGTTCCTGAAGCGGTGCTCGAACCCGGGAACTTCCGGGGCACAGTGCATTGCTTTAACCACTCGGCCACCACTTCGCCCCCGCCCTGCTCTTGAAAAAACTCTGATTTAAAAAGTTGGCCAGAAAACTCAAATTTTAAAAAATCGATCGATTTAAATAACCCTAATCTTGCCAACAAATTTTTAAAACCTCTCAAACCTGGGACCTTTCGAAGTTCGAGAGTTATTGCCAAGATGAGGATCATTTAAATCGATCGATGTTTGAGGGACGAGTTTTCTGGCCAAATTTTTTTGAATACGAGGTTTGTTGTTTTTTTCAAGATTACGGCACTTAACTGGGGGAAAAAGAAAGAAAGAAAAAAAGAAATGAAAAATAGTGTTCAGTTCCTCCCCCCCCCCCCCCCCTCTACTCCCCCCCCCCCCCCCCCCATCCCCCATAGAGGTAGGTATAATTCAAAGGACGTCATTAATGACAGACTTTGACGTTCACGTCTTTTGATGGCCCTGACGTCTGGCCGAGTCGGCCATGTTTTGGAAATCTCCCAATCGCAGTAAACGCGCCATGGTGAAAACAATAAAATAGCCCACCGGATCACCGTAATCAAATCATAAACGTCATCGACCAGGGGGAACCAGACGCCGAGGTCAAGGGTCATCCAAATATTGTCTGTTTTCTGTCGTAGTTGTGGGGCGTTGTGGTAACGTGTCCCTTTTGCTGTGACCTCAATAATGCGACGTTTTCGAGTTCAGATCCATGATATTGGAGTCCCATGGCATTTTTTTTTCGTTGTAAATCATAAGCATTATCCAGCTAGAGGGGGGGGGGGGGGGGGGGGGGGCAGACGCCTAGGTTAACTCTCTCCTTACCGACCATTTTCAGAATTGTTCCCGAAGTGAAAAGAAATAAGAACATTTTATACATCATTTTGTGCAGCAAAACCAGGTTTACAAAACAGCGTTAAGTTTTTATAGCTGTAGCAAATATTTGTCTTAAAATTTTGGAATGTACATCACAAATTTGAATAAGAATAATGTTCATTGTATCGTAAAAAATGTAACGATTTTCCTGTAGTTGGTAAGGAGGTTAAGTGTCAAAATATTGTCTTGTTTTCTGTCGTGGTTGTGGGGCGTTGTGGTAACGTGTCCCGTTCGCTGTGACCTTAATAATGCGAAGTTTTCGAGTTCAGATCCATGATTTTGGGGTCCCATGGCAATTTAGCCTTTTGGGCATGGGGGAACGAATGTAACATCTGGAGACAACCACTCACCCACCCCCTCACTCTTTAAAGTGCCAAACAAAACATTAAAAAAGACCAAAAAAAAACAAAAAAACAAAGCATAAAATAGGCTTGATTGGCTTTATGGGCAAATCATTTAACAAGACTTTTAAACAGAGTTGAGTATTTTAGTGCAATATCCACTTAAATACGCTTTACAAGTGGTTCAAAGACGACAGCAATATTTAACATATTATTGGTTTCGATAAAGCCATGGCTATAACGATCAGGTACACCATTTTAAGCCTGAGTACAGTAGATAATGTTAGTGAAGAGCCATTCCAATGACTCAACTTTGCGCCGCCTAGAGCGGTACTGGATACAAGTGTCATACCACTAAAAAAAATTTGAGCTTCTATATAGATCAATTTTACTAAACTTGCTCAAAGCGCTTTACAAGGCGTCCCGAGCTAACAGTAACACTTAACATGTAGGACGAGACATGACATCTGATAGGAGATATTACAATTTCATTTTGTTTTCGAACAGAGACAACACTGTAAACGGACAGGTACTCCTTTTACACCTGAGTACGGTGAGAGAATGTGAGTAATAAGCCTTTCCAACGAGACAATTTTTGCGTTGCCTATAACGGTACTGGAAACAGAACCCTTTTGGGTGCGAAGGCAAGTGTCATAGCACACCGGTTCACCGTAATCAAATCATAAACGTCATCGACCAGGGGGAACCAGACGCCGAGGTCAAGGGTCATCGAAAATATTGTCTGTTTTCTGTCGTAGTTGTGGGGCGTTGTGGTAACGTGTCCCGTTCGCTGTGACCTTAATAATGCGAAGTTTTCGAGTTCAAATCCACGATGTTGGAGTCCCATGGTTTGTCTTTTTTTCGTTGCAAATCATAAACATCATCCGGCTAGAGAGGGAACCAGACGCCGAGGTTAAAGGTCATTTTTAAAAAATAAAAATTGAGCTTTATATAGAGCAATATCCACTAAATGTGCTCAAAGCGCTTTACAAGGAGTCCCTGGTCAACAGCAACTTTAACATGTAGGACGGGACATGACGCCTGTGAGGCGATATTACAATTTTCCGGACAAAGACAACGCTGTTAACGGCCATACACTCGTTTTACACCTGAGTACGGTGAGAGAATGTGAGTAAAGAGCCTTTTCCAAGGACTCAACTATGCGCCGAGCGCGAGGATCGAACCCAGGACCTTCCGATCCGAAAACGAGTGTCATACCACTAGACCACATAGCCGCACTTAAAATATTGTCTGTTTTCGTCGTGGTTGTGGCGCTGTGACATTTATACTGTAATGCGAAGTTTTCGAGTTCAGATCCACGATGTTGGGGTCCCATATGGCATCTTGTTTTTTTCGTTGGGGGAACGAGCATAAAATCCGGAGACAACCACCCCCCCCCCCCCCCACACACACACACACACACACCACCCCCTCTCTCTTTAAGCTGCTAAACAACAAAAGAACAAGTGCTAGCGCTATAATAAAAGGAAAAAAAATAAAGCATTTATATAGTGAAATATCCACTAAACGTGCCCAAAGCGCTTTACAAGGGGTCCCTAGCCAACAGCAACACTTAACATTTAAGAGGAGACATGACGCCTGTTGGGCTATAACATTATTGCAATTTTATTCCGACAGAGACACAACACCTGTCGAAAGCCAGGATCTCATTTTACACCATAGTGCGGCGAGAGAATGTAAAGAGTCTTTTCCAAGGACTCAACTATATTGTGTGGGTCTCGAATCCTGGACCTTGAACTGCTCTATATAAATGCTCTTGGTTTGTTTGTTTGTTTGTTTGTTTTGAGGGGTGCTTGTTGTTTTTTTTTTTTTTTGTTTTTTTGTTTGTTTGTTGTTGTTTTTGTTTTTTGTTTTTTTTTTTTTTGGGGGGGGGGAAGGAGGAGGGAGATTGTTTTGTTTGTTTGTTGGGTTTTTTTGTTTTGTTTTGTTTTGTTTGTTTTTTTGTTTTTTGTTTTATTTTTATTTTTTTATTTTTGTTTTTTTATTTATTAATTTTTGTTGTACGCTGTGATAATATAAGTAAAGAGTATTTTTTTTTTTTTTTTTTTTTTTTTTTTTTTTTTTTTTCGTGGCTAAACTTTTAACATATAATTTCAAAATGTGCTCGTTTTGGCCCTCACATCAATCACTGATTTCTGACTCGTTGCATTCTCAAAAACTTCCCGTGGAGTCTTCGTTCTAATAATTATTCGTTCATTTTCTCAATGTTTCCCTATTTCCAATTACTCTATTATTTAATTTTTCGTTTTTACATGCATTTTGAATAGATTTTATTTTGTTATGGTGCTTTAACTGCCGTACTCTGGAGAGAAAAAAACATGGATTTAAAAATTTGGCCAGAAAACTCGTCCTTCAAATATCGAACGATATGAATGACCCTCATTCTTGGTGAAACTCTCAAACGTTCAAATTCACAAAGTCCCAGGTTTGAGAGTTTTTTGCCAAGATGAGAGTAATTTAAATCCATCGATATTTGAGGGACGAGTTTTCTGGCCAAATTTTTAAATATGTCTTATTCCTGAGTAACTTGTTAAAACTATTCTCTGGTTTAATTTTTCTTTTCTTTTTTTTTAATCACCGTCCCACTTCTTGAGAAAGTTCATTAATCTTGTACTTGTCAAAAACAAAACTTGAGGTTTTAAGCGCATTGTGTTTTTTTGTGTTTGTGCTGTTTAACTACATTACAAATGAAACTTTGTCGAACAAAATACAAAATACAATTTAGAATAAGCCTGAAGAAAATTGACAAGAATATCATCCAATAATAAATACATGATGGTTTAAGAATTTCGTCGATATTGCATGTCGTGTGCGTCTCGTCCTACATGTTATGTGTTGCTGTTGGCTTGGGACATTTTGTAAAGCGTTTTGGGCACGTTTAGTTGATATCGATTGCCCTCTGTAAATGCTCTATTTTTTTAAAAATAAGTTTTACTTGAACAATGACAGAACAGGAAGAAGAGAACTAAATGACTACAACGCACAGATCGCCTGGCTGGGAGAATTAGATTATTATGCAAATACATGTTTTATGCTCACTCCTCCAATAAGCCCGCCGCGTGCTGCTCGTTAAACGTCTAAACATTCCTTTCAGGATCTCTGAGCCTCGATAAATACTGCTGTATAGATGGTCTGATAGAATGCGCTTGGCTAAGAAGCTCATAACATTGCCATCCGGAAGTATAACGGACCAACACACAAAACTGTGTGTATCCATGAACGTTTACAGTCAGGTAAATATAGTTTAGTGAGCATAACTCATAAACGTGGATGGCAAAAAACAGTAACAAAGACCTGAGTGACGTCAACTAAGAACTATCTATACTGCTGAATAAGAGTTTAAAGTCGAATCATTCCTTACTATAGATAGTTCGAAGTTGACGTCACTCAGGTCTTTGTTGTTGATTTTTGCCATCCCCGTTTATGAGTAATTCTTACAAAACAGTATTAACCTGACCATAAACGATCATGGTTACATAAAGTTTTTAGTGTGTTGGTCCGTTATAATTCCGGATGGCAATGTTGTGAGCTCCTTAGCCAAGCGCATACTATCTATATCTCCCATCCTCTGTTAAAACTACTTTATTACACTGCTGACCAAGGGTTTATGATCGAAACAGTCCTTACTATGTCTGCTTTTCTCGATTAAAACTTTTATATGCTGCTGATTAAGGTCTACCAGCGAAACGTTCCATTCAATATCTGTGATATTCGATTAAAACTGCTAACTGTTGAGTAAGAATCAACGACCGAAACATTCCTTGCTCTGTCGTACTCTGGTAAAACCCAACATACGATAGTCTTGTTTCCAATAAAATACTTTCAAACTATGGTAACATTAATAACTCATAATCCAAGCAATATATCGTCTCAAAAAGGCCACCATCGATTTTCTCACCACTTTTTATATTAGATTAGTAAGTTTCACGGGTGTCCAAGGATTATTGTGAATTTTAAACAGTTTTTTTTTGTTTTTTTTTGCCTCTCCTGAAAAGTTGCGTTTTTAAGATACGATAGTTTTGCACACTACCCTCGATTTAAAATTTTGGCCAGAAAACTCGTCCTTCAAATATCGATCGATGTCTATTTCTACAACTGTCGCCAGATTGTCTGCATGGTGATTCTATCCCCGCTGATCCGTTTGCCGCCAACTTTCGCGGTCATTTCAGACTTGAACTCGAACTCAGGACCTTCCGATCCGAAGAAGAGTGTCATACCACTAGACGACAATTGTAAATTTTGAAACCTCTTGATCAGTCTTTTTTTTTTTTTTTTTTTTTTTTGATGTGGGTCATTGGAAGACACCTGTACAGCGTCATCGTCATCATCATTGCCTTTTTCACCCTGGGTCAGGGTATAGGCCACAGACAAACAATTTCCATCGTCATCATCATTGCCTTTTTCACCCTGGGTCAGGGTATAGGCCACAGACAAACAGTTTCCATCCATCTCTCATCATTGCCTTTTTTACCCTGGGTCAGGGTATAGGCCATAGACAAACAGTTTCCATCCTTCTCTATCCTGAGCTAACTTTTTTATCTCATTCCATGTCTTACCACTTCTCTGTATATCAGCTTCTTTAATTCTTCTCCATGTTCCTCGTGGCCTTCACCTTGATCTTCTGCCCTGAGGGTTCCACTCCAATATTTTCTTTGTTATAGTGGAGTCATTCTTTCTAAGCGTGTGTCCAATCCACCTCCATCGTCTTCTTCAAAGCCAAGGGATGTTCGTATTATGAAAATTGATTAACAGGATGACGAAAGAAATGTATGAATACTATGCACGACAGTGAATTCTCCATCCATGTTCGTTCCCGTGTAAACTCAGCATGTCATACCGTTTGTTTTTGTAAACACAAATACACAAATTCTTCACCCATCGTTTGGTCGAGCGAGCAGCCTTTTCGTGCCTGGGAAATACACCTTGCACTTTAAACGTTTCTCCATATTTTGATACAAACGTCACAGGTAAAAAATACAATAGGCTGTGGGAATAAATACATGTAAATATGGGGTGGGGGGGGGGGGGGTGAGAGGGAGAGAGAGAGAGAGAGAGAGGGGGGGGGGAGAGAGAGAGAGAGAGAGAGAGGAATAAAGAAAGGGTAGACGGGGAGGGGGGTGGGTTAGCATATATTATGTCTTACACTATCTGAAACGGAGAAAAGATTTTTTTTCAATAAAAACAAAAAGAAAAGAAAAGGAGGAAAGACAGAAAAAAAGATTAAACGTTTATATATTATCCCAATATCCACTTAATGTGATCAAAGCGCTTTACAAAGGGTCCCTAACCAACCGCAACACTTAACATGTATGAAGAGAAGTGACGCTTTTTGGGCAATGTTGCAATCATTTCCGACAGAGACGTTGTTAAAGGTCATTTAATCATTTTACACCTGAGTACGCTGAGATAATGTGAATAAAGAGCATTTTCCAAGGAGTCAACTATGCGCCGCTAAGAGAGAGAGAGGGGGGGGGACTGAACCCACGATCTTCCGATCCGAAGACGAGTGTTATCCCACTAGACCAACTAAACCACACCTCACGTCCTGTCATATCAAGAGTTATTGCGCATGATTATTTGAATTTTTTAACTAGGAGGATAATTAAAAATTCAAACAATCATGGGCAATAACTCTTGATTTTCTTATAGAAAGTCCTCGTGTCCAGGTACAGTCAGTCACCCATGACAGAATGCAACAAGTAGTAATCTATTTTCCAACAATGGAAGGAGTTCAGTGATCCTGCACAGGTGGCCACAATATAATATAATATAATGATATAGGAATTTGACCCCCTGGTCCGTAGCAAGGGGCGTAATTAAATGCCATGAAGCGCTTTACAAAGGGTCTCTAGACAAATGCAGCAATTTTATTTTTCTTTCGACAGAAAACCGCTGTTTACCGTTCGGGTACTCATTTTATTTTTAACTTGAGCTTTTATCTTGCGCAATATCAACAAAACGTGCTCAAAGCGTTTTACACAAAGGATCCCTGGCCAAAAGCAAGAATTAACATGTGAAACGAAACATGACGGCTGTTAGGCGATATTACAATTTTTTGCGATAGAAAAGCCTCTGTTGCTGTACTTTGGTGTAACTTTGAATGTTTAATATTATAGTAATAAAAATAATTGAGCTTTATATAGAGCAATATCCACTAAATGTGCTCAACGCGCTTACAAGGGGTCCCTGGTCAACAGCAGCATTTAACATGTAGGACGGAACATGCCGCCTGTTAGGCGATATTACAATTTTTCGGACAAAGACAACGCTGTTAACCGCCAGGTACTCATTTTACACCTGAGTACGGTTAGAGAATGTGAGTAAAGAGCCTTTTCCAAGGACTCAACTATGCGCCGAGCGCGAGGCTCGAACCCAGGACCTTCCGATCCGAAATCGAGTGTCATACCACTAGACCACATAGCCTGATTGATATGCTTTAGAGAGAACTAATCGTCAAAATGGCTGTCTAAAAACAATAACAAAGAGCTGAGTGACGTCAATTTCATTCCATTTATAAATTCAGTTTTTGTGCGGCTATGTGGTCTTGTGGTATGACACTCGCTTTCGGATCAGAAGGTTCGGCCTTGGAGAAGGCTCTTTACTCATATTCTCTCACCGTACTCAGGTGTAAAATGAGTACCTGGCCGTTAACAGCGTTGTCTCTGTCAAAAAAAATTTGTAATATCACCTAACAGGCGTCATGTACCGTCCTACATGTTAAATGTTGCTGTTGGCCAGGGATCCCTTGTAAAGCGCTTTGAGCACGTTTAGTGGATATTGCGCGCGTTATATAAAAGCTCTATTCTAAAGCTCAATTATTTAGTCTGATTGATATAATTTAGTGAGAACAACTTATAAAAATGGCTGGCTAAAAACAATAACAAAGAGCTGGGTGACGTCAATTTCATTCCATCTATAAATTCAATTTTTAGCATCAACTTCATCCCGACATATCACCGTTTTGAGACGATGCGTCACAAATTATGCTCTTGGTAAATCTTGTATTATATAAAATATTAGGAGGCTGTCTCCTCCACAGTGACTCTACCACATAGTTTATGGCCAGGGAAGCCGCCTGTAAAGTAGCCAGGGGCCAAATTTTAATGTAATTATGGCGAGTAAACAGTCTTTTTTAATATGTCTATTACTCCAACTGTCGCCAGATCGTCTGCAGCGCGATTCTAACCCCGCTGTTCGTTTGCCGCCAACTTTCGCTGTCATGGCGACAGCAGGAACAGCGCATGCGATTTCTGTTTAATTAATTTTTTTGGTTGTTGTTGTTGTTGAAAAATGGATAAAGATATAAATAGCTGTGTCGTCCATAAATGGAAACAAGCGGATTATGGATCTCATTGATTAGAGATAAATTGGGTTATTGTAAATGTCGATACATCAATCTTTTCCTGATGTGGGTTATTTAATAATATTAATATAATAATAATAATGATAATAATAATAATAATAATAATAATAATAATAATAATAATAATAATAATAATAATAATAATAAATGATGATGATGATGACGATGATAATGATAACAATAATAATAATAATAATAATATAATAATAATAATAATAATAATAATAATAATATAATAATAATAATAATAATAATAATAATAATAATATAATATAATGATGATGATGATGATGATGATGATGATGATGATAATAATAATAATAATAATAATAATAATAATAATAATAATAATGATAATCAAAATCTTTTTTGTTCAGAAATGGCAATTCATGTTTGGTTCCACTACATGGCTAAATCAATTACAAAGACAAAGACATTCTCTCTCTCTCTCTCTCTCTCTCTCTCTCTCTCTCTCTCTCTCTCTCTCTCTCTCTCTCTCTCTCTCTATCTCTCTTTCTCTCTCTCTCTCTCTCTCTCTCTCTCTCTCTCTCTCTCTCTCTCTCTCTCTCTCTGATATATCATTTGTGTTATGTTTATATCTATTATTATAATACTATGTTACGCCATTCGCAGATCTCTCATTCCTCTTTAGTATTTTATCGATAAAGGGAAAACCCTAATCGTCCACATTATACGTCTTCGTTGAATAAATTAAGCAATATTTTCATTCTGGTATTGCTTTAATATGGGACCGATTTATATTCATGTTTTCGTCCAACCTAGTCATCGATCACATGATTTGGTGCTGTACAACGATGGGACATTTTTCAACAAATGTAAACACGCTGCTTTGTTTATGAGATTGTAAACTAAACATACCAATGAGTCACCCTGAGCAAAATGACCAATTGTGGAATTGGGTATTAATTGCTCAAACTGTAACACTTTACGCTATGTGGGTTATTTTGAGCACACTTTGCAATGTGACCAATGACCGCGAGCGCATGGATTGTATGCCCTTAGCGAAGAAGCTCACAACATTCCCATCCTGAAGTATAACGGACCAACACACAAAACAATGTTTAACCATGAACGTTTAAAGATAGTATGCGCTTGGCTAAGAAGCTCATAACATTGCCATCCGGAAGTATAACGGACCAACACACAAAACTGTGTGTATCCATGAACGTTTAAAGATAGTATGCGCTTGGCTAAGAAGCTCATAACATTGCCATCCGGAAGTATAACGGACCAACACACAAAACTGTGTGTATCCATGAACGTTTAAAGATAGTATGCGCTTGGCTAAGAAGCTCATAACATTGCCATCCGGAAGTATAACGGACCAACACACCAAACTGTGTGTATCCATGAACGTTTATAGTCGGGTTAATATAGTTCAGTGAACATTACTCATAAACGCCGATGGCAATAAACATCCACAAAGACCTGAGTGACGTCATCTTGGAACTATCTATTGGCAGTTTAATCGTAGCCATCGTTAACTTATAGCCTGACACTGACCAGAAAATGACGTCAAAATGTCAGTCTTTGGCCACAAAAGAAAACAAATCGTGAGTTGCATTCAATAGTTCAACCAATGGGATCACTTGTTTCCATGAGCTCTACTAACGACAACTCACTAGGCGGTGCAAAAACCAAATAATGATGTCAAAATGACAGTCTTTTGGGTTTCAGTGTCAGGCTATAAATTAACGATGGCTACGGTTTAATACAGTTCAGTGATAATTACTCATAAACGCGGATGGCATAAAATGATTTAAAAAAAAAACCTGAGTGACGTCAACTTCGAACTATCTATAGATCATCCCAATTATCTTAACTGAAACAAGAATTTATGATTCTCACTTTTGCTCACAAAAGGACGACGCTCGTTGAAAATCTACTTGTATAAATCTATTACCATCTATGTAGCATATATAGTCTAACTTACCTTGTAAATTGTAAACACTGACACGACATGACATGTCGTGTGGGCCTAACACAAAAACGTTACTGTTACAATGACCTGTCAAAGGAGGATGTCTAAAATGTTTATAAATAGTATGTGCTTGGCTCAGAAGCTCATAACATTGCCATCCGGAAATATAACGGACCAACACACAAAACTATGTGTATCCATGAACGTTTATAGTCGGGTTAATACAGTTCAGTGAGCATTACTCATAAACGCGGATGGCAAGAAACAAAAACAAAGACTTGAGTGACGTCATCTTCATTCTATCTATAAGAATACCACGAATAAGTTGTGGCATAAATCATACACATTGTCAGCGTCCTGTTTCGGACGTAATGAAATGGTAGTGGAAGGGAAAGTGGCCGGAGCCACGCCCATCGGACAGTCCGAGCAGTTATAGATAGTTCGAAGATGACGTCACTCAGGTCTTTGTTATTGTTTTTTTTTTTTTTTTTTTGCCATCCGCGTTTATGAGTAAGCTCATTGAACTGTCTAGATAGTTCGAAGATGACGTCACTCAGGTCTTTGTCATTGTTTTTGCCATCCGCGTTTGTGAGTTGTTCTCACTAAACTGTATTAACCAGACTATAAAAGTTCATGGTTACACAGAGTTTGTGTGTTGTCCGTTATACTTCCGGATGGCAATGTTGTGAACTCCTTGGCCAAGCGCATTCTATCTATAGATAGTTCGAAGATGACGTCACTCAGGTCTTTGTTATTGTTTTTGCCATCCGCGTTTGTGAGTAACGGACCAACACATCACTAACTGTATAACTTGACTATAAAGTTCCGGATAACACAGTTTGTGTGTAGGTCAGTTATACTTCCGGATGGCAATGTTATGAGCTTCGTAGCCAAGCGCATACTATCTATAGCAGTTAGAGAGATAAATCGGGCAAACTACATACAAGGTATAGATAGTATGCGCTTGGCTAAGAAGCTCACAGCATTGCCATCCGGAAGTATAACGGACCAACACACAAAAACTGTGTGTATCCATGAACGTTTATAGTCGGGTTAATACAGTTCAGTGAGCATGACTCATAAACGCGGATGGCAAAAAACAATAACAAAGACCTGAGTGACGTCATCTTCGAACTATCTATTGCCTTCGATATGATGCGTTTACGTAAATTACTCACAAATTCTAATTTTTTATATTGTTAACACTTTTATCACTATGTGGGTCATTTGGAGGACATGTTGCAATATGACCAATTGAGCTTTATATAGCGCAATATCCACTAAATGTGCTCAAAGCGCTTTACAAGGGGTCCCAGGCCAACAGCAACATTTAACATGTAGGACGGGACGACATGCCGCCTGTTAGGCGATATTACAATAATTTTTCGGACAAAGACAAACGCTGTTAACGGCCAGGTACTCATTTTACACCTGAGTACGGTGAGAGAAAGTGAGTAACGAGCTTTTTCCAAGGACTCAAATATGCGCCGAGCGCGAGGCTCGAACCCAGGACCTTCCGATCCGAAAGCGAGTGTCATACCACTAGACCACATAGCCGACTAATGACCTCGAACACATGGAGAAGTTATATAGAGCATCCTATAGATAGAATGCGCTTGGCCAAGGAGTTCACAACATTGCCATCCGGAAGTATAACGGACCAACACACAAACTCTGTGTAACCATGAACGTTTATAGTCTGGTTAATACAGTTTAGTGAGAACAACTCAAAACGCGGATGGCAAAAACAATAACAAAGCTGATGACGTCATCTGATATAGTATAGATAGTATGTGCTTGGCTAAGAAGCTTAAATGCATCCAGATAACGATCAAGTGAGTCATGAACGTTTAAGTTACAGTTCAGTGAGCATGACTCATAAACGCGGATGGCAAAAAACAATAACAAAGGCCTGAGTGACGTCATCTTCGAACTATCTATAGATCATCCCCAGTGCATTGCCACACTTACTGACAGCACAATGTTTATAGAAGGCGCATAGATGATTCATGGAAAAAGCTCATTAATCGCATTCTCTCGCCGTACTCAGGTGTAAAATGAGTACTTTGTCGTTAACAGCGTTGTGTCATCGGGAATAACCGTGTAATATCGCTTAACAGCCGCCATGTCTCGTCCTACATGTTACGTATTGCTGTTGGATAAGGACCCCTTGTAAAGCGCTTTGAGCACGTATGTGGATATATATTATTTATTGCGCTATATAAAATCTCAAATATCAATCTTTAGACAGACTGTGTTAAAATTGTCAGCAATACTCAGAATCTGTGGGGCCGATTCTTTCGGGTAACTGGCATGTAGTAAAATAGGCTATGTTTTTCTGCCCTTTCTGATGTATTACAAAACACAACATGATCGTCGTGTGGTTTGCGTGTTTCAGGATATGTGGGGCCGATTCTTTCGGGTAACCGGCATGTAGTAAAATAGGCTATGTTTTTCTGCCCTTTCTGATGGATGACGAAACACAACATGATCGTCGTGTGGTTTGCGTGTTTCAGGATATGTGGGGCCGATTGTTTCGGGTAAACGGCATGTAGTGGATTAGGCTATGTCTTTCCCGGCCGTTTCTGGTGTATTACAAAACACAACATGAAGGTCGTGTGGTTTTCGTGTCCCAGTGTCTCTGTGGGGCCGATTGTTTCTGGTAACCGGCATGTATTGAAATAGGCTATGTCTTTCCCGGCCGTTTCTGATGGATTACAAAACACAACATGAAGGTCGTGTGGTTTTCGTGTCCCAGTGTCTCTGTGGGGCCGATTGTTTCTGGTAACCGGCATGTATTGAAATAGGCTATGTCTTTCCCGGCCGTTTCTGATGGATTACAAAACACAACATGATCGTCGTGTGGTTTTCGTGTTCCAGTGTCTCTGTGGGGCCGATTCTTTCTGGTAACCGGCATGTATTGAAATAGGCTATGCCTTTCTGCCGTTTCTGGTGTATTACAAAACACAACATGAAAGTCGTGTGGTTTTCGTGTCCCAGTGTCTCTGTGGGGCCGATTCTTTCTGGTAACCGGCATGTATTGAAATAGGCTATGCCTTTCTGCCGTTTCTGGTGTATTACAAAACACAACATGAAAGTCGTGTGGTTTTCGTGTCCCAGTGTCCAGGGTAATCCAATACAACTCATACCTTTTATCCCTTACACGTCCAACTGTGAGGTTATCTGACAAAACGCGTTACATTCACTTTGGTCAGAAAATTTTGAATCCAAACACCGATTCATTCCGATGGACAGCAATTTGTTAAAACGTATCAAAACTTTGATATCTTTGTGAGTTTGTCAGATGTGAATCTTTTTGACGTTGATACGTAGAGCTAGATTAATATTTGAGGAATTTTTTGGGGGGCGAAATCAAAACAAAAAAAGCTGTGTGAGAGACCGGTAAAATTGTGTGTATGTGTGTTTTGTAAGGCTTGTCGGAGGACAACAGCAGCGGGGTTATAATATTCAGCCATATTCGGAAAAACCCATATTTAAAAATTTGGCCAGAAAACTCGTCCTTCAAATATCGATCGATTTAAACGACCCTCATCTTGGCAAAAACCCTCAAACCCGGGACTTCGCCGAAGTCCCGGGTTTGAGAGTTTTTGCCAAGATGAGGGTCGTTTAAATCGATCGATATTTGAAGGACGAGTTTTCTGGCCAAATTTTTAAATATGTGTTTTTCCAGTGTCATGATGTGCCATAAATGTGTAGGTACATACTTGAGTGGCATTCTTACAACGGGTTATTTATAATGTATGGAATAATTATTGTTTGTAAACTTTGATGTTGAGATATCCGCCCGCTGTACTTAAAAAAACGTGAGCTTTTATATAGATTGATCGAAGATGACGTCACTCAAGCCTTTGTTTTTGTATTTTGCCATCCGCGTTTGTGAGTAATGCTCACTGAACTGTATTAACCTGACTATAAACGTTCACGGATACACACAGTTTTGTGTGTAGGTCCCTTATACTTCCGGATGGCAATGTTATGAGCTTCTTAGCCAAGCGCATACTATCTATAGCGCAATATCCACTAAACGTGCTCAAAAAACGTTACAAATTATCCCTGACGAACAACAACTGTAGAATGAGACATGACACCTGTAACTATTAGGCGATATTAAACTGCCTAAGGGCTGAGAGGATAAGAGTTCAAATCCCATAAAATGACTGGAAGTTTTACTGATATACAGAGTTGTTATTTTTAAATTTTATTTTGTAGTTAGTTGCCCTCCAGCCATGACACCATATTTACGACCGGTCCTGGCATTTTGAAATTCTAGACTTGTGTGACAGGAAAGTTTGTCCCTGTTCTCTGCCTCGTCTGTGACAGGTTGGTTGTATCTCTGGGTGGGATGATGGATTCTCGTTGGAATTGGAATGGAATCTGTTAGGTCATTGCCAAATCAAAAATATCGTGCGAGAAAAATGCCAAATTTAATTATTTGGAGTTTCTCTCTCTCTCTCTCTCTCTCTCTCTCTCTCTCTCTCTCTCTCTCTCTCTCTCTCTCTCTCTCTCTCTCTCTCTTCTCTCTTTCTCTCTCTTCTCTCTCTCTCTCTCTTCTCTCTCTTCTCTCTCTCTTCTCTCTCTTCTATCTGTCTCTCTCATCTCTCTCTCTTCCTTCTATCGCTTCTCTCTTCTCTTGCTTCTCTCTACTCTTCTCTCTTCTCTCCTCTTTCCCTTTCCCTTTCTCTCTCTCTCTCTATCTCTCTCTCTCTCTCTCTATGTGAGTGAAAATTTGCATTTATATATATATATATATATATATATATATATATATATATATATATATATATATATATATATATATATCTTTCTCTCACTCACCCTCTCTTCTCTCTCTCCTAGTATATAATAGATGATACTGGCCATACCTCATAACCACAAATAAAAAATAATAAAAAATTCCCTTTATTCATCCCATAGGGGAAATTTGTCTCTAGAGTCTATTCCAAAGGACGACTGGAATAACCAGGCGTCAGCCGCAGTGCAGCGCTGCAAATTGAGCTAGGGCGAGGTGACTGGCTCAAGGCCACATAGCGCAGTGGCGGGTGATGATCGAACTCGGTACCTTTCGGGTAAATTAATAAATTTGGTATCTTAATGATGTTTACCTTTTTTTTTTTTAAATTTCCCAGAGATTTACAAGGCAACAACTTGACTGTCATCCGGTATTCTGATATGCAGGGACTGAAAAAGCTGAGAATACTGTAAGTATCTACATTTATTGTCTCATGGCAACGTGGTAACATCCAACGTGTACATATATGCAGGTCTGACATCCGAACACAATTATGGGCCAAGTTTAACATTGTTGTAATGGACAATATTTTACGTCATTTTGGGGAGAGGGGTTTCGTTGTTGTTTTGTTTTGTTTTTTGTTTGTTTGGTTTGTTTTTTTTTTTTTAGATTTCCTTTATCTACAACAAAGACCTAGTTTAACATTGTTGTAATAGACAATGGTTTGCGTCATTAGAAAAATATTGAGATTTCCATGACAACAATAACCCATAATGAATTAGGTTTCAGACCTGAAAATAATTAAACGTCGGTAACATCTATAGATAGAATGCGCTTGGCCAAGGAGTTCACAACATTGCCATCCGGAAGTATAACGGACCAACACACAAACTCTGTGTAACCATGAACTTTTATAGTCTGGTTAATACAGTTTAGTGAAAACAACTCACAAACGCGGATGGCAAAAACAATAACAAAGGCCTGAATGACGTCATCTGCATACTATCTATACTTTGAAAACAAAAAACTAGGCATGAGATTCGATAGTCCAAATTGCTCCTTACAGTCCGTGGTAAGTATATACCAATTAGCACAGAAATACTGGCAAATCTTTAAAAAAAAAAAAAAAATATTGAGCTTTTATATAGCGCAATATCCACTTAACGTGCTCAAAGCGCTTTACAAGGGGTCCCTGGTCAACAGCAACATTTAACATGTAGGACGAGACATGACGCCTGTTAGGCGATATTACAATTTTTCGGACAAAGACAACGCTGTTAGCGGCCAGGTACTCATTTTACACCTGAGTACGGTGAGAGAATGTGAGTAAAGAGTCTTTTCCAAGGACTCAACTATGCGTCGAGCGAGGCTCGAACCCAGGACCTTCCGATCCGAAAGCGAGTGTCATACCACTAGACCACATAGCCGCACAATCGCTCTAAAATCTAAAAGTAAGGATAATTCTATCGTCCGTTTACTCAAATAATGAGAAAATCTGCTAGGGCATAATGATCGGACATTTGACGTTGTAATTCGCTGTGTGGTCTCGTGGTATGACACTAGCCTTCGGATCGGAAGGTCCTGGGTTCGAGTCCCACACTGAGCGGCTCATTAGTTGAGTCCTTTAAATAAAGGCTCTTCACTCACATTCTCTCATCGTACTCAGGTGTAACATGAATACCTGGTAGGGCGTTAACAGCGTTGTTTGTGTCGG
>NC_088361.1:12222605-12225105 GCF_034508935.2 Berghia stephanieae | reverse complement strand
GGTATAAAAATAACAAACAAAAACAATAATCAGAGATAGGTCGTTTCATTCACGTTATTATAAACAACCAACTGTTTGTTTGTCCGAGCACGTGTGAAGGTCGTGTTTTACAAATTCCACGTTTTGATTGGTCAAAAATATCTTCTAGTTAATTTCAGTTGGCAGGTCTGTGCTGCGAATGTAGTCTATTTTAGTACAGGTAAAAGTAACAAAACTTCAATCACTCATCAACAATGGGATTTATTGCAGTCTTTTACTCACCTTTTCTTCCTGTCGTGATTTTATCATCGAATGTGCAGCAATTTGCCAAAAATGTCAACAACTAAAACATTCATTTTCCTGGTTTCTAATGGAAATCTATTTAAAAACCAGCGCCAATGAATTATCTTTCTGCTCCATTTATGTTTTATGGTTGTGGGAAGGAAGGGGTTGTCGAAGTCACCTGGTTCAAACATTTCACCTGGGTAAAAATGTGTCATAATTCCAACAAATTCACAGCTTGCATTTTGCCCCCTTATTCATTTCAATTCACAAGGTTTTTTGTTATCGTGTTGGTACAAAATGACGTATGTGGAGAATTGGATGATATTTATTCACTTTCAAATACTGTGTCGGTGGGGTCGGGGGGAGGAGGGGGGGGGGGCTTTAAATGAGTTGTTCAATAATTAATATAATTTGTGGTAGTAGTGGTAGTAGTAGTAGTAGTAGTAGTAGTAGTAGTAGTAGTAGTAGTAGTAGTAGTAGTAGTAGTAGTAGTAGTAGTAGTAGTAGTAGTAGTAGTAGTAAGTATAGTAGTAGTAGTAGTAGTAGTAGTAGTAATAGTAGTAGTAGTAGTAGTAGTAGTAGTAGTAGTAGTAGTAGTAGTAGTAGTAGCAGCAGCAGTTGTAGTAGTACTAGTAGTAGTAGTAGTAGTAGCAGCAGCAGCAGCAGCAGTAGTAGTAGTAGTAGTAGTAGTAGTAGTAGTAGTAGTAGTAGTAGTAGTAGTAGTAGTAGTAGTAGTAGTAGTAGTTGTTGTTGTTGTTGTGTTGTTGTTGTAACATAGTGAAGCATAGGGCTTCTCGGCCAGGCCTGTTTCGGACAACCCCTTTCCTCTTGCCCTGCGGGTTCCATTACACAGACCTGTCAACTTGGAAATGTAAAAATTTCGTAGTTTTTAAGAGGATAAAAATAGTAGTCGCTTAAGTTAATTTTTTTAAAATCAACAATTTACCCTCAAATAAATAGCTAAGCTAACATTTCAAAATCATTAATATTCTGTGGTCTGACATCAACTTTCATTTTCAATAAGATTTAATGACTTAGAAATGCTCGTGAAGTTCTGAAACTGAAGCCAAAATTTCGTAATTCTACGGATTTTTCGAAGTACTTGACATGTCTGCATTCCATATTATGTTTACAACAAGAGATGAAGTGAGTAGGAAAGTGCCAGAAGACAATAGAGAATAAAAAAATTTTCGCGGCGGCGATGGGGGTTTGAACCCGCGACCTTATAGGTACGACAACTCCGCCTGGCCGGTGAGAGCGTGACTCTACCGTATGTTTATCCTTGATCCCATATTATGATATTTACAGAAACAAAACCTTGACTCCTTTGTTCACATGAGTCCTTTTGTGCAGTGCCGATATTTTGTTGTTGTTGTTTGTTGATGTTGCTGTTGTCTTTGTTATTATTTAAACTTGAACACTTAAAAAGAAAATTGGTTTGTGGGGAAATCGTTTTCAACAATTTCATTTTCAAATTTTAGATATTATGGAGGTTGCACATTGCGTAGGCTACAGTACGTGATTTGTTTGGCATTGAAATTTAAAACTTGAAATTGTTCATTTTTATCATTGAAAAAAACCAAAGCATTTATAGGCTCGAACCTAGGACCTTCCGATCCGAAAGCGAGTGTCATACGACTAGACCACATAGCTGCATGGAAATTGAGACGGAAATACTCACCTTAGCCTCTCAAGGACGGAGTCGCGATCTTTTTAACGTAATTACATATAACTGGATAGCAGATTGCAATGAAGGTAAAACTTTTACCTCGTTAGATTGTCGCTGGGTAAGACACATTACACTCATTACCCCATTCCACTCAGGTATGAATAATATGTAGCTGACTCAGTACAACACGAGACTCGTAATGAACAAAATGGAATTGTTACCCATTCATGGGAACAAAACAGACAATGGACGTTTTGGATGCAAACCCTTCGTCAGCACAACAATAAATAATGAACGTTGAAAACAAATAAAGTAAAATAAAACTTGTATTGTCTGTACTGCCATGCTATGGAAACAAAAAAGCATATCTAAAAATTTGCCAGAAAAGTCGTCCTTCAAATATCGATCGATTTAAATGACCCTCAACATGGCAAGAACTCTCAAACCTGGGACTTTAGGAGCATGAATGAAGAGTACGTCCACGCTGCTCATGTCACTTTTTGGAATATATTTCTTGTAATCTTTTTGATTTTAATTTTGTGCGGCTATGTGGTCTAATGGTATGAC
>NC_088361.1:12216159-12222506 GCF_034508935.2 Berghia stephanieae | reverse complement strand
AAAAACCCAAACCTGGGACTCTCGTGAAGTTCTAGAGTTGAGAGTTTTTGCAAATATGAGAAGTCGTTTAAATCGATCGATATTTGAAGGACGAGTTTTCTGGCCAAATTTTTAAATACGTGTTTTTTCCAGAGTAGGACAGGGGAAAATGTGAGATTACAGAGTATTTATTGGAGTCGAATCGTAAATCATTGGGTTTTTAGTTGTTGTCGACATTTTGTGGTGTTTTCTTTAGAATCGACGTGTAGATAAAATATAATATTATATATGCTTAGATCAGATATCCAAACCAATTATGGGCCTAGTTTAACATTGTTGTAATGAACACCATTTGCGTCATTATAATTTGAGATTTCCATTACAACAATGAGCCCTATAATGAATTGGGTTATCAGACCTACAAATTAGTGCACGTCGTTTAGAATGATACGGGTCAAAAGATGCCCGGAATTTTTGTGGAAAAAAGACTTGGGGGCAGCGTGGCTCAGCGGTTACGTCTTTTGCTTCAACCAGAAAGGTACCGATTTCGATTACCCGCCGCTGCGCTGTGTGGCCTTGAGTCAAGTCACCTCGCCCTAGATCAATTTACGGTGCTGCACTGCGGCTAACGCCTAGGTTATCCCAGTCTTCCCTTGAATAGACTCTAAGACAGATTTTCCCCTATGGGATGAAATAAAGGAAATTTTATTTATAATTTTATTTCTTTATTGAAGTCATTCATTTCGTATTTTTATTTTATTTTTTCCCCATCTTTTTCCTTTTTATTTTCTGTATATTTTAGTTGTATAGCTTTGGATTGTTACAGCTCGAATTGATGTTAAAAACGTAATTGCGACATGGTTTAACATCGAGATTGGTTTCATACTGAAATACTGAAATGATGACTGAATGATGCCCAATTTTCTTAAAATATCACTTTAATAAATAAAACTTCCAATGGAAATTTGTCATTCTGGTATATTCCAAGGGAAGACTGGAATAATCCAGATTCTGCGAATGGGCTTCGGTCGAGAACCTGCCTAACGGCAAAATCGCTTCATCAGTGGGGACTTACCACCTGTCCAACATGTACCCTTTGTGGTAACGAGCCCGAAACCGCAGAGGATCTAATTGAACGGTGTGTTGTGACGAAGCTTCCGGGTGGGTTTTGCGGTAAGGACTTTGCTGATTGGGTCGATCGCCCATAACATAATAAAGTGTGAGCACCATTAGAAGCTGCTGCCATTGGAGATGCAGTGCTGCAAAATGAGCTAAGGTCAGACAGCACGACGGGTAGTCGAACTAGGTACCTTTGGAGTACGAAGCAAAGACCATACCGCTGAGCCACGCTGCCTCCCCCCCCCCCCCCCCCCCCCACACACACAAAACACCACTCATTCAGGATAGCTTCTCGAAAACAATAACGTTTTTTACTATGTATAAAAAGAAGCACATTTTCAAGTACTCGATAACAATCAGACATTTTCTCGTTACTGTTGCCACCCACCCTCCTCCTCCCACCGTAGACTAAATTATTCACTAGGTGGTTCAAGATTATCAAGGCATATCATCTACCTGTACCCATTATGGTACAGCTGTTGGAAATAATATGTATGTAGACCTGTCAACTCCTACGAAAATTCCGTATAACTACGGATTTTCGGGCCATTAATTGACTGTTATATAAAGTTATTATTATTATATTATTATTATTATTATTATTATTATTATTATTATTATTATTATTATTATTATTATTATTATTATTATTATAATATTATTATTATTATTATTATTATTATTATTATTATTATTATTATTATTATTATTAATATTATTATTATTAATATTATTATTATTATTATTATTATTATTATTATTATTATTATTTATTATTATTATTATTATTTAAACACAAATTGGTAATTTTAAACTTAAACGTTTATAATATTATGATCGAGAAAATCGTGTGATAACTAGTTCAATGACTAGTTTCTGGCGGTATAAAAATAATAAACAAAAACAATAATCAGAGATAGGTCGTTTCATTCACGTTTTATAAACAACCAACTGTTTGTTTGTCCGAGCACGTGTGAAGGTCGTGTTTTACAAATTCCACGTTTTGATTGGTCAAAAATATCTTCTAGTTAATTTCAGTTGGCAGGTCTGTGCTGCGAATGTAGTCTATTTTAGTACAGGTAAAAGTAACAAAACTTCAATCACTCATCAACAATGGATTTATTGCAGTCTTTTACTCACCTTTTCTTCCTGTCGTGATTTATCATCGAATGTGCAGCAATTTGCCAAAAATGTCAACAACTAAAACATTCATTTTCCTGGTTTCTAATGGAAATCTATTTAAAAACCAGCGCCAATGAATTATCTTTCTGCTCCATTTATGTTTTATGGTTGTGAGAAGGAAGGGGTTGTCGAAGTCACCTGGTTCAAACATTTCACCTGGGTAAAAATGTGTCATAATTCCAACAAATTCACAGCTTGCATTTTGCCCCCTTATTCATTTCAATTCACAAGGTTTTTTGTTATCGTGTTGGTACAAAATGACGTATGTGGAGAATTGGATGATATTTATTCGCTTTCAAATACTGTGTTGGTGGGGTCGGGGGGGGGGAGGGGGTCTTTAAATGAGTTGTTCAATAATTAATATAATTTGTGGTAGTAGTGTAGTTTGTAGTAGTAGTAGTAGTAGTAGTAGTAGTAGTAGTAGTAGTAGTAGTTAGTATAGTAGTAGTGTGTAGTAGTAGTAGTAGTAGTAGTGTAGTTTAGTAGTAGTAGTTAGTGGTGGTGGTGGTAGTAGTAGTAGTAGTAGTAGTAGTGGTGGTAGTAGTAGTAGTAGTAGTAGTAGTAGTAGTGGTGGTGGTAGTAGTAGTAGTAGTAGTAGTAGTAGTGGTGGTGGTAGTAGTAGTAGTAGTAGTAGTAGTAGTAGTAGTAGTAGTAGTAGTAGTAGTGGTGGTGGTGGTAGTAGTAGTAGTAGTAGTAGTAGTAGTAGTAGTAGTAGTAGTAGTAGTAGTAGTAGTAGTAGTAGTAGTGGTGGTAGTTAGTAGTAGTAGTATAGTAGTAGTAGTTAGTAGTAGTAGTGTGGTGGTAGTAGTAGTAGTAGTAGTAGTATAGTAGTAGTTAGTAGTAGTAGTAGTTAGTAGTAGTAGTAGTAGTGGTGGTAGTAGTAGTATAGTAGTAGTAGTAGTAGTAGTGGTGGGAGTAGTAGTAGTAGTAGTAGAAGTAGTAGTAGTAGTAGTAGTAGCAGCTGCAGCAGCAGTTGTTTGTAGTAGTAGTAGTAGTGTAGTAGTAAGTAGTAGTAGTAAATAGTAGTAGTAGTAGTAGTTAGTAGTAGTAGTGGTGGTGGTAGTAAGTAGTAGTAGTAGTAGTAGTAGTAGTGGGGGTAGTAGTAGTAGTAGTAGTAGTAGTAGTAGTAGAGGTGATGGTAGTAGTAGTAGTAGTGTAGTAGTAGTAGTAGTAGTAGTAGTAGTATTAGTGGTGGTGGTAGTAGTAGTAGTAGTAGTATAGTAGTAGTAGTAGTAGTAGTAGTAGTAGTGGTGTGTAGTAGTAGTAGTAGTAGTAGTAGTAGTAGTAGTAGTAGTAGTAGTAGTAGTAGTAGTAGTAGTAGGTGGTAGTAGTAGTGTAGTAGTAGTAGTAGTAGTAGTAGTAGTAGTAGTAGTAGTTAGTGTAGTAGTAGTAGTAGTTGTATAGTAGTATAGTAGTAGTAGTAGTAGTAGTGTAGTAGTAGTATAGTGGTGGTGGTGGTAGTAGTAGTAGTAGTAGTAGTAGTAGTGGTGGTGGTAGTAGTAGTAGTAGTAGAAGTAGTAGTAGTAGTAGTAGTAGTAGTAGTAGTAGCAGTAGCAGAAGCAGTTGTAGTAGTAGTAGTAGTAGTAGTAGTAGTAGTAGTAGTAGTAGTAGTGTAGTAGTAGTAGTAGTAGATAATAGTAGTAGTAGTAGTAGTAGTAGTAGTAGTAGTAGTAGTAGTAGCAGCAGCAGAAGCAGTTGTAGTAGTAGTAGTAGTAGTAGTAGTAGTAGTAGTAGTAGTAGTAGTAGTAGTAGTAGTAGTAGTAGTAGTAGTAGTAGTTGTTGTTGTTGTTGTTGTTGTTGTTGTAACATAGTGAAGCATAGGGCTTCTCGGCCAGGCCTGTTTCGGACAACCCCCTTTCCTCTTGCCCTGCGGGTTCCATTACACAGACCTGTCAACTTGGAAATGTAAAAATTTCGTAGTTTTTAAGAGGATAAAAATAGTAGTCGCTTAAGTTAATTTTTTTTAAATCAACAATTTACCCTCAAATAAATAGCTAACATTTCAAAATCATTAATATTCTGTGGTCTGACATCAACTTTCATTTTCAATAAGATTTAATGACTTAGAAATGCTCGTGAAGTTCTGAAACTGAAGCCAAAATTTCGTAATGCTACGGATTTTTCGAAGTACTTGACATGTCTGCATTCCATATTATGTTTACAACAAGAGATGAAGTGAGTAGGAAA
The DNA here is from genome assembly GCF_034508935.2 of Berghia stephanieae. Classification (NCBI taxonomy): domain Eukaryota; kingdom Metazoa; phylum Mollusca; class Gastropoda; order Nudibranchia; family Aeolidiidae; genus Berghia; species Berghia stephanieae. The sequence continues at coordinate 12,218,039 of NC_088361.1, read as the reverse complement.
GTGCAGGAAGACAATAGAGAATAAAAAAAATGTTCGCGGCGGTGATGGGGGTTTGAACCCGCGACCTTATAGGTACGACAACTCCGCCTGGCCGGTGAGAGCGTGACTCTACCGTATGTTTATCCTTGATCCCATATTATGATATTTACAGAAACAAAACCTTGACTCCTTTGTTCACATGAGTCCTTTTGTGCAGTGCCGATATTTTGTTGTTGTTGTTGTTGATGTTGCTGTTGTCTTTGTTATTATTTAAACTTGAACACTTAAAAAGAAAATTGGTTTGTGGGAAATCGTTTTCAACAATTTCATTTTCAAATTTTAGATATTATGGAGGTTGCACATTGCGTAGGCTACAGTACGTGATTTGTTTGGCATTGAAATTTAAAACTTTGAAATTGTTCATTTTTATCATTGAAAAAAAACCAAAGCATTTATAGGCTCGAACCTAGGACCTTCCGATCCGAAAGCGAGTGTCATACGACTAGACCACATAGCTGCATGGAAATTGAGACGGAAATACTCACCTTAGCCTCTCAAGGACGGAGTCGCGATCTTTTTAACGTAATTACATATAACTGGATAGCAGATTGCAATGAAGGTAAAACTTTTACCTCGTTAGATTGTCGCTGGGTAAGACACATTACACTCATTACCCCATTCCACTCAGGTATGAATAATATGTAGCTGACTCAGTACAAACACGAGACTCGTAATGAACAAAATGGAATTGTTACCCATTCATGGGAACAAAACAGACAATGGACGTTTTGGATGCAAACCCTTCGTCAGCACAACAATAAATAATGAACGTTGAAAACAAATAAAGTAAAATAAAACTTGTATTGTCTGTACTGCCATGCTATGGAAACAAAAAAGCATATCTAAAAATTTGCCAGAAAAGTCGTCCTTCAAATATCGATCGATTTAAATGACCCTCAACATGGCAAGAACTCTCAAACCTGGGACTTTAGGAGCTTGAATGAAGAGTACGTCCACGCTGCTCATGTCACTTTTTGGAATATATTTCTTGTAATCTTTTTGATTTTAATTTTGTGCGGCTATGTGGTCTAATGGTATGACACTCGCTTTCGAATCGCAAGGTCCAGAGTTCGAGCCTCGCTCGGCGCATAGTTGAGTCCTTGGAGAAGGCTCTTTACTCACATTCTCTCACCGTACTCAGGTGTAAAATGAGTACCTGGCCGTTAACAGCGTTGTATCTGTCCGAAAAAATTATAATATCGCCTAACAGGCGTTATGTCCCGTCCTACATGTTAAATGTTGCTGTTGGCCAGGGAGCCCTTGTAAAGCGATTTGAGCACATTTAGTGGATATTGCGCTATATAAAAGCTCAATTTTTTTTTAATTTCTTGTCATCCCCAGACGATTGGATAGAAATCAGCTGAAAACTTTACCGGATCTTTTATTCGCCTCCATGACCAGGCTGGAACGACTGTGAGTATTTTATCTCTTTTGTCTTCTGTCTATCACCGTTATACTGTTGTTTGTTGTTTATAGAGAAATGATGAAAATTGTTGCTGCTTGAAGCTAGGTGGGAAAAAATAAAGATAAGTATTGAAATGATTTATTGAACTGGGCCTGGAGGAAGATGATGCTCTGAACCGAGATGTATGGAGACGTGGCATTCATTATGGCAACCCTGCAAAATGCGGGATAAGCTGAAAGAAGACGAATATTGAATTGGTTTATTAAACCTTAACTTCGCCATTGACACATAATATCTCATTCGTCCTTAGTGTTTCATTAATCGTGTTTTGTTGATAAAGGGGAAACCCGAAACGTCCACAGTATCTGTCTTCGTCTAATAGATTGAAGCTTACAATCCAATACTTATCTTTATTTTTCGTCATTGTTGTTGTTGT
>NC_088361.1:12211159-12213659 GCF_034508935.2 Berghia stephanieae | reverse complement strand
GCCATGTTGTAGGGGCTTTTGGAGACTAGTCTGGTGTGACACGGGACACTTTCAAGTAGTGAAGTACCAGTCGAGGACTGGAATTACAGACGAGGCACAGGAGACTTGAGTGTGGAAAATGTTTGGAGAAATCTTCAGTAGGTATTGGTCAATAGATGACCAATACTGACCAAAATTTTGACACATTACCATAATAGGTCGTGGGGAGTTTAGCTTATCGACTTGTTATGAGAAGACAATGATGGTCAAGCAGGCAGGTTGTGTAGTTTTGTAAGTCAATGAATTAGGTGATGTGCTGGAAATAGATTATTTAGATTTGAAAGGAGAAAAACAATTTCATTGTAGAATTAAGGGGTGGGGCGAGGGGGGAGGGGCGTTATTTAAAGCGCAGTCTTGAATTTAACTTTGTTCACAAGTATAGAGAGCTATCAGAATTGAGCTGTGGTTTCTGAACGAGAAGCTCGTCACAAATGTAATGAGTGACCAGATCCTATTTTGTTTGTTTGTTTGTGTTTATTTGTTTTGTTTTGTTTCTTTTTTTTTTTTATTTTTTTTTTGTTTTGCTTTTGTTTGTTTTTGTTTGTTTTTGCTTTTTTGGGGGGGTTTTTGTTGTTTTGTTTTTGTTTTTTTTGTTGTTTTTTTTGGTTTGTTTTTTTTAATACATAATATTAGTATTAGTTGAATAAAAACAACGAATTATAATTATGACACAACATACCTGTCTAGAATTGAGTCATATGGGGGAGCAGGGCTAGAGTGTTGGTGTTCTGGATCAGTCAAAGTTGTGAATCAGAAGTGGAGACAACTAGCATACAAAATTCACCACTTAACTGTCGTACTCTGGAAAGACAACCATATAAAATTTCGCCCAGAAAACTCGTCCTTCAAATATCGAACGATTTATTGGACCCTCATCTTAGCAAAACTCTCATATCTGGGACTTTAGAAAGACCTAACGAGGTCCCAGGTTTGAGAGTTGTTTTTGTATTTTGTTATTTGTTGTTTGTTTTTTTTTTTTTGGGGGGGGGGGTTTGTTTTGTTTTGTTTTTTTATGGAGGGTTTTTTGGGATTTTTTTTTTTTTGCCATGATGTGGGTCATTTAAATCGATCGATATTTGAAGGACAAATTTTCTAGTCAAATTTTTAAATAAGCGTCTATCCAGAGTACGGCACTTAACAGTTTGAAAAGCCCCGTTTCCTAAGCTGGTTTTTATCTAACCCTCTAATACGAAGTATATCCGAACCTACGCACAATTAGTCGTTAGTCAGTGAGTGGGTTGTTGTTGTGTTGCTATTTTTAGAATGCGATAAGTTTATGTAATGTTTTGGGGACTGTGACAGTTGCTAATGGATGTCACACAGGTGTTCAAGTCCTGTCGCTTGTAGCCTAACAAACAAATAAAGAAAGAAAAAGTTACGACACTGAGAGGTCATTTCCGCCTGGATTAATGAATGAACCGACGAGTCAGTCGCTGGGAATTCATGTTTTCAATTCGTATAGATAGTATGCGCTTGGCTAAGAAGCTCATAACATTGCCATCTGGAAGTATAACGGACCAACACACAAAACTATATGTAACCATGAACTTTTATAGTGTGGCTGATACAGTTTAGTGAGAATTACTCACAAACGCGGATGGCAAAAACAATAACAAAGACCCGAGTGACGTCATCGTCGAACTATCTATACGTAATATAGCTCGGCCCCCTCGAGATGACAAGATGAGAGCCATAGATCGATATTTGAAGGACGAGTTTTCTGGTCAAAATTTTAAATATGTCTTTTTTTCTTCTCCGGAATTCGGCAGTTTTTTATTGGCTGAAATCATGGTGTACTTAATTGTAGGTCTGATAACCGAAGTTGTTATGGCCTCATTGTTGTATTGGAAATCTAAAAAAAAATGTCGTAAAATATTATCCGTTTCAATAATGTTAAACTTGGCCCATGATTGCGTTCGGATATCAGACCTGCATATATGAACATGTCGGCTGAAATGGTAAAAAAGTGTTTGGTTTTGTTTGGGTTTTTTTTTTTTTTTTTTTTTTTTTTTTTTTTTTTTTGGGTTTTTTTTGGGGTTTTTTTTTGGGGGGGGGGGGTTATTTTTTATTTATTTATTTATTTTTTTTTTTTGGGGGGGGGGGGGTTTAGCCAGAGTATCTACTGCAAAATGCGGTATCACGCCCAACATATCCAATGACCTATTGTCTTTTTAGACTTGTTGACTTGTCTGAAGTGTTTGTTGACCATCCAAAGTGTTTGTTGACCGTTTAAAGTGTACATTGTATTGTCTTTCTGGACTCTGTTGACATTCAGAGTTGTAGGATGAGAGTTTGAAAAGTTTGACAACACGTACCTAATAGTTTTAGGTTTTCACTTCATTCAAAGCGGAAGTAATGCAGTCTGAAGTCTATAAAAGGTGGTATAAGATGTTCAAATGTTTTTGAAGTTTTAAGCACACCGATTTAGATTGGTGTCTTTTGACGTCGGTTGTCATCAGAG
>NC_088361.1:12193659-12203659 GCF_034508935.2 Berghia stephanieae | reverse complement strand
CTGGTCAAAAATATGAATTATTAGTATTTAGCACTCTAAAATATGATATTCCTTCTACTCTATAAAGCAAACAAACTCAACTTAAGTCTGATATTTCTGGCTACAAATTCCATTTTCAGCAACTTAATCATCCCAACTTAATACCGTTTTGAGACGAGGGGTCACATATAAGTACGGTGAGAAAAGAGGTTATAGATAGTATGCGGTTGACGTCACGCAGGTCTTGTTATTGTTTTTTTTTGCCATCCGCGTTCATGAGTAATGCTCACTGAACTGTATTAACCCGACTATAAATGTTCACGGATACACACAGTTTTGTGTGTTAGTCCGTTATACTTCCGGATGGCAATGTTATGAGCTTCTTAGCCAAGCGCATACTATCGATAGCCAGACATTTTTGAGTAGTTCTCACTAAATTGTATTAAACAGACTATTTACGTTTAAGCTGACACATTGTTTTGTGTGTTGGTCCGTTATGCAAACGAGTGACCTGGTGCAATGTTACCAGGGACAGCGATATAGATTGTGTGCGCTTGGCTAAAAAAAAACCTCACAACGCTGCCATCCGGAAATATAACGGACCAACACCCAAAAAAATGTGTGTAACCTTGAACGTTTATAGACTGGATCATATAGATAGTTCGAAGTTGACGTCACTCGGGTCTTTGTTATTGTTTTTTGCCAACCGCGTTTATGAGTAATTCTCACTTAACTGTAAGAACCAGACTATAAAAGTTCATGGTTACACACAGATTTGTGTGTTGGTCCGTTATATTTCTGGATGGCAATGTTTTGAGCTTCTAAGCCAAGCGCATACTATCTGTTCAGACGAAGGATCTGGTACAATGTTACAAGAGACAGCGATATATAGATAGTATGCAGATGACGTGACTCAGGCCTTTGTTATTGTTTTTGCCAACCGCGTTTGTGAGTTGTTCTCACTAAATTGTATTAACCAGACTATAAAAGTTCATGGTTACACAGAGTTTGTGTGTTGGTCCGTTATACTTCCGGATGGCAATGTTGTGAACTCCTTGGCCAAGCGCATTCTATCTATAGAGACGCGAAACTTCTGAAAAGCAGACGACGTGTATCAATGTCAGGCAGGTCGTGTCAAATCGGTAAACATCCTCTCGCTCATAATGTTTTAAAAATGTGAAATACAATTGAAATTTGGCACGGGTTTTAGCAGCTTTCTATAGATAGTATGCGCTTGGCCAAGAAGCTCATAACATTGCCATCCGGAAATGTAACGGACCAACACACAAAACTGTGTGTATCCATGAACGTTTATAGTCGGGTTAATACAGTTCAGTGAGCATTACTCATAAACGCGGATGGCAAAAAACAATAACAAAGACCCGAGTGACGTCAACTTCGAACTATCTATATAGATAGTATGAAGTTGACGTCACTCATCCGCGTTTATAGATAGAATGCGCTTGGCCAAGGAGTTCACAACATTGCCATCCGGAAGTATAACGGACCAACACACAAACTCTGTGTAACCATGAACTTTTATAGTCTGGTTAATACAGTTTAGTGAGAACAACTCACAAACGCGGATGGCAAAAACCATAACAAAGACCCGAGTGACGTCATCTGCATACTATCTATAGTAATTCTCACTAAACTGTATTAACCAAACTATAAACGTCCAATAATACACAACGTTTTGTGTGTTGGTACGTTGTACTTCCGGATGGCAATGATGTGACTTCTTAACCAAGCGCATACTATCTATAGATAGAACGAAGTTGACGTCATTCGGGTATTTGTTATTGTTTTTGTTTGTTTGTTGTTGTTTTTTTTGCCATCCAGATTTATGAGTCATTCTCACTTAACTGTATTATCCAGACAATAAAAGTTTATGGTTACACAGAGTTTTGTGTGTTGGTCCGTTATACTTCCGGATGGCAATGTTGTGAGCTTCTTAACCAAGCGCATGCTATCTATCTATAGATAGTTCGAAGATGACGTCACTCAGGTCTTTGTTATTGTTTTTTGCCATCCGCGTTTATGAGTAATGCTCACTGAACTGTATTAACCCGACTATAAACGTTCATGGATACACACAGTTTTGTGTGTTGGTCCGTTATACTTCCGGATGGCAATGTTGTGAACTCCTTGGCCAAGCGCATTCTATCTATAGAGACGCGAAACTTCTGAAGTGGCAAGAGGGTTTGAAAAGCAGACGACGCGTATCTATGTCAGGTCGTGTCAGGTCGGTAAACATCCTCTCGCTCATCATGTTTATGTAAAATACAATTGAAATTTGGAACGGGTTTTAGAAGTGATTTCTTCTCACTTCTCTCTCAGACAAATTTTTTTTTGGTGTGAATTGGATTCAATAGTCTGATGTCACGTCTCCCAGCAACGGCGGCAATCGTGGTTCTAAACAAAGAAATCTGTACTTTTTATTCTTTATGCTGGCTAGAACTTTTCATATGTCTTGTGATCAGAATGTGTAAAAGTCAAAACATGATCAGATTTATAATGGGGTTTTTTTTTTCCCTCTGGATCCGCTTTTATGCTCGTCGGAGAAATATTTCATAAGGGCGTTGCCATTGTTCCGATAGTTTAGAGCCAGTTAATAAGTTACCATGCGTCATTACGAGGGAAGTGACGTTACGACTGTTGAAGAGTATTTGTACAATTGATATAGATAATTTGTGCTTGACTACGAAACTCACAACATTGCCATCCGGAAGTATAATGGACCAACACACCTTAAACGTCTGGAGTCTGGTTAATACAGTTAAATGAAAATTACTCACAAACATGGATGGCAAAAAAAACATAACAAAGGATTGAGTGACGTCATCTTAATTCTATCTATAGCGGCCTGAAATGATTTGTATTTTATTTAAACACATACCATCTATACAAAAATACCATGTTTACCTACTTGACAATGAACACCTACATACGGAAGGCGCCCCAGAGTTTCACGTCCCCATAGATCATTTTAGTCTCCAATGTTAATAAATTGAGCTTTTATATAGCGCAATATCCACTAAATGTGCTCAAAGCGCTTTACAAGTGGTCCCTGGTCAAGAGCAACATTTAACATGTAGGACGGGACATGCCGCCTGTTAGGCGATATTAGTACGGTGAGAAAATGTGAGTAAAGAGTCTTTTCCAAGGACTCAACTATGCGTCGAGCGAGGCTCGAACCTAAGACCTTCCGATCCGAAAGCGAGTGTCATACCACTAGACCACATGTTACACCGGTACATGGTACGTCCAAATTATTTAAATTTTCACCTTCATTCAACATTCTTCTTGAATATCAGTAAATAATATATTGTTATACGGTTTTTGATGTAAGCCGACGTGTACTAATTTGCAGGTCTGATAACCCGAATAGTTATGGGCTCATCGTTGTAATGGAAGTAATCACAAACCAACGCAAAATATTGAATATTACAATAACAAACAAACCAAGCCCATAATAATTGCGTTCGGTTATCGGACCTGTAAGTTGGTGGAATTCAAACGCTTTGTAATGCAAATTCCTGATTTTGATTTGGCAGTCCCGTGGTTTATTTGCAATTTTTTGATGTTTAATGAATAACAAATTCCTGTTTCTTAAGGATTTCCCTTCTCTCCCCCCCCCCCCCCCCCCCCCCCTCCCCCCCCCCCCCTTGTCATATGATTTGACAATAGACTACACTCTATTTTATGCCTTGGTATGCTTATTTTGACTGGTGGATATTGTGAGTATTTACATAAACGCATAGCATCAATGCTATCGTTATTCTCTGAGCCAAGTAGATAGGGGAATGTTACACTTTGTTTTATGCCTTGGTATGCCTATTTTGACTGGATGATGTTGTGAGTACTTTGCCAAAACGCATAGCATCAATAGTGTTATTGTTCTCTGAGTCAAGTAGATAGGGGGATGTTACATTCAGTTTTATGCTTTGGATTGCTCACTTTGGGTGGTGGATGTTGTGAGTATTTTACCAAAACGCATAGCATCAATAGTGTTATTGCTCTCTGAGTCAAGTAGATAGGGGGGGGGGGGTGTAGGAAAGTTTGTTCCTTTGGCAGGAAAGTCCTTCCGGTCCCACCATTTTGTTTGCCTTCACAACATTCCTATTTGGCGGCTATTGTGCGGCTATGTGGTCTAGTGGTATGACACTCGCTTTCGGATCGGAAGGTCCTGGGTTCGAGCCTCGCTCGGCGCATAGTTGAGTCCTTGACATTTTCTCACCGTACTCAGGTGTGAAATGAGTACCTGGCCGTTAACAGCGTTGTGTTTGTCCGAAAAATTGTAATATCGCCTGACAGGCATCATATCCCGTCCTACATGTTAAATGTTGCTGTTGACCAGGGACCCCTTGTAAAGCGCTTTAAGCACATTTTAGTGGATATTGCGCTTTATAAAAGCTCAATTTTTTAATATTAAAAAAAAAAATACATTCAATTTTTAATCATTGAACTGTTGCACTCTGAAAAAACACGTATTTAAAAAAAATTGGCCAGAAAACTCGTCCTTCAAATATCAATCGCTTTAAATAACCCTCATCTTAACAAAAACTCTCAAAGGAAGACTTTTGCGAAGTTCCAGGTTTGAGAGTTTTTTGCCAAGATGAAGGTAATTTATATCGATGGATATTTTGAAGGACGAGTTTTCTGGCCAAATATTTAAATCCGCGTCTTTCTAGCGTCGACCCCAGTTAACTTGTTAATTCTCTCCTTACCAGACATTTTCAGGATTTTCCCCCAAACGTCACACCCAACTAACACAAAAATAGATTTTTTTATCACTCAAAACCAATAGCAGTAAGTTCTTTCGATATAATATAATATCTGTAGCAAAACATACTCTACAACACGCTGTTCATTTTCTATAAATTTTCTGATGAATGTTGGTTGTATCGTAACGAATGTGACGATTTTCCTATAGTTGGTATGGAGAGGGTGAAGGCCGCTTGCACCGAGCAACATGAAGGCTGGGTTTTTATTTTATTGACTTTAATTTAATTTTATTTCACCTTCATCTGCTTTATTTAATTTATTCATTTGCAAAAGCCATACAGAGGAGTTGCCTTCCCTGATTTTGGGGGCGCATTGTTCGGTCTTGTGCAAACCTTAGACAAAACGTGAAAGTGCCACGGGGTACATTCGGGGGAAATATTTTGCACACCTTTCTCGTGGAGTGGCATTTATTTGCAAAGACGCGTCGCCAACGCCGATCGTGAAACGGGAATTTCCGAATGCAGAACAAAATGAAAGTAAAAGTAAAAGAAAAATGAATGATGAATGGAAGGGAGACTTGGAAGCGACTGACGTTTTGGGGGTTTTTTGTCGTACTGTAAATGTCAATGAATTCAAGATTCTGGTTTTGTAGATTATGCATGTTTGTTAGGGAGAGGGGACGGGGCGGTGTTTGGGGTTATATGCGGATCTGCATACTTGAAAATCTAAAAATTCGTAATTTTTAGGATATAAAAATTGTAGTCGCTATAGTTAACTTTCAAAAATCAACAATTTAACCTCACAATAACATTTCAAAATCCTTAAACCATCAACAAAAGACAACAGGTAGAATCACCACAATCGGAAATCTGCCTACTTGAAATGTTACAATTTCGTAATTTTTAGGAAATAAAAATTGTAGTCGCTCTAGTTAAGTTTAAAAATCAGCAAGTCACCCTCACACAAGGATTAAATAATACTTCAAAATTCTTAAAATTGTGTAGTTTGGCCTCAACTTTCATTTTCAATAAGTTTTAATGACTTGCAGATGCTCATGAAGTTCTGAAATACGATTCAGTAGTCTGATGTCACGCGCCCGGCAACGGCGGCCATCTTGGTTCTAAACAAAGAAAATCATTACTTTATATTCTTCATGCCAGCTAGAACTTTTCGTTCCCTTTTCGTATGCCTTGTGATCAGAACGTGTAAAAGTCAAAACATGATCAAATTTATGGGGTTTTTTTTTTCCTCTGGAAACGCTTTTATGCTCGCCGGATAAATATTTCATACGGGCGTCCGCCATTGTTCCGATAGTTTAGAGCCAGTGTTACTAAGTTACCATGCGTCATTAGGAAGGAAGTGACGTTACGACTACTGAATCCTATTGGAGTCAAAATTTCGCAATTTTACGAATTTTTTGTAATAGTTTGCAGGTATAGGTTACGTGATCTTGCACGTGATCGGGTTTGGGCAAGGCTGAGTGTGCCCTGGGTTTGGGGCATTAGGGTCGTAAGAGAGGCCAAGACTGCTAGACGAGCTCATCTGAAATCTGAAACTCTGGAAAAACAGGGTTTTAAAAATTTGGCAAGAAAACTCATCCTTAAAATATCGATCGAATTTAAATGACCTTCATCTTGGCAAAAACGCTCATACCTGGGACCTACGAGGTCTTCCTTGATTCCCAGGTTTAAGAGCTTTTTCCAAGATGAGGATCATTTAAATGGGTCGATATTTGAAGGACGAGTTTTCTGGCCAAATTTTTATATTCGTGTCTTGCCAAAGTACAGCAGTTAACTGGTTAAAATGCCCCATCATCAATTCATCTATCGTTTTATTGATCTTATTCTTTATCTAAATAAGAAGTCATCCGGAGCCATTAGGCTCATGGAGCCGGAGTTTATCCCGGTTTCCATAGCGTGAAACGGACAATAGCAATCCCTTGCTATCCTTTGGATATGACTCCAGTCTATCGCAAAGTACTTTCCGTCAGATCTAACAGACCCAGCTACCCTATCACTGCTGGGTGGACAGAGGGGGTCAGAAAAAAATCTCTACTGCACCCGGGATCGACTCGGTCCCTTTTCGTGTGAAGCGAGTGCTCTACCAACTGAGCTATCGGGACCACCATAATCAAGCAAAGGTTAAACCCAAATTTAATACATTTCGTGGATATTTCACTATATATAAATGCTCAGGATTGTTTCTTTAAATTATGCCTGAAATAGACTCCACTTTAATACGTTAAGCTTAAAATGTAATTTTTATTATCCGAGTCACCTCAACAAATCACCGTTACGAGACGACTGGTGTCATATTAATTGTTCTCAACGAAAGGAAGAAACTTGACACGTCTTGAGTTGAAAGGTCAAAGTTGATGTTTGTTGTCAAGTCGTCGGACAACGATTGAAGTCAAATCCTGAGGGGGAAACTTCACCAGCTGGGTTGATGGGAAAGGGATAAGCTTAAAGAGTTTTTTGGAGTCCAAACATCAAAACAATAGAAAATAGAAAGTCCCCAGGGAGGTAATTGTTGAACTTGGTGTTGAAAGATAATGACGACCCAAATAAAATAATGTCAATTTGCCCATCCCCCCCCCCCCCCCCACCCCTCTTCTTTTTCCTGTTTCTTTTCTTTTTTCTTCCTCTATCTCTTGCCTTCTCTCCCTCTCTCTCTCTCCCCCTCTCTCTCTCTCTCTCTCTCTCTCTCTCTCTCTCTCTCTCTCTTTGCTTGTGTGTGTGTGTATTTGTATCTTGTCTTTTTCTTCTCTATCTTTTTCGCTCTCTCTCTCTCTCTCTCTCTCTCTCTCTCTCTCTCTCTCTCTCTTTGCTTGTGTGTGTGTGTATTTGTATCTTGTCTTTTTCTTCTCTATCTTTTTCGCTCTCTCTCTCTCTCTCTCGCTCTCTCTCTCTCTCTCTCTCTCTCTCTCTCTCTCTCTCTCTCTCTCTCTCTCTCTCTCTCTCTGTCTGCTTGTGTATGTGTGTGTTTGTATCTTGTCTTTTTCTTCTCTATCTCTGTGTGTGTGTGTGTCTCTCTCTGTCTCTCTCTCTCTCTCTCTCTGAGTCTCTGTCTCTCTCTCTCTCTCTCCCTCCCCTCTCTCTCTCTCTCTCTCTCTCTCTCTCTCTCTGTATGTGTGTGTATGTATGTGTGTGTATGTGTATGTTTATTCCTTCCTCATGTCCTAGTTTTAAACCAATGAAATCATTAGATTTTAGTCATTTTACTCAAAAGAACAAGTTTGATCATTTTGATACGTTCCATTCATTGTAATTTTAATATCTCCATCTCTATCGACAATCTAGATTAAAATAGGCCTGCGCATTTTTTGAAAAAATAAAGAAAATATATAAATAAAAACATGAGCTTTTAGTTCTCGCAATATCCACTAAACGTGCTCAAAGGCCTTTACAATAGAGATTATTAAAAATAAAATTAAAACAAGCTTTTATATAGCGCAATATCCACTAAACGTGCTCAAAGGCCTTTACAATAGAGATTATTAAAAAAAAATTTTAAACGAGCTTTTATATAGGGCAATATCCACTAAATGCTCAAAGCGCTTTACAAGGTGTCCCTGGTCAACAGCAACGTTTAACATGTAGGACGGGACATAACGCCTGTAAGACGATATTACAAATTTTCGGACAAAGACAACTTTGTTAACGGCCAGGTACTCATTTTACACCTGAGTACGATGAGAGAATGTGAGTAAAGAGCCTTTTCCAAGAACTCAACTATGCGCCGAGCGCGAGGCTCGAACCCAGGACCTTCCGATCCGAAAGCGAGTGTCATACCACTAGACCACATAGCCGCACTGTCCAGAGACCAATGGTCCAGTTTGTAATAAAATGAAACGTTAATGATAATGCTTACTCACCAATCACAAGTGAGTTATCGATTGTAATTTATAAGAATTGATGACGACTGTCTGGGCATTAGACTTAGATCCTGTTATAGCCATTTGTTATTAATTGTCTTTATTTTTCTTTCTCAATCTTAAACCATTCGGCCATCCCCGCCCTACCCTCCACCCCCACCCCACCTTGTTGAGATGATTTTTCAAACTCTATTCATTCATTTATTCATTCATTCATTCATTCATTCATTCATTCATTCATTCATTCATTATTGAGCTTTTTATAGAGAGCAATATCCCCTAAACCTGCTCAAAACGCCTTACGTATGGTCCCTGGCCAACAGCAACACGTAACATGTAGAACAATTTTTTATGTTGGTAGAATATGACGTTTTTAGGGAAAATCCGAAATATTACAGTTGGTAAGGACAGAGTTAAATCGTGATTCGATCTAAATAGTTTCGGATAGGCTGGATTATTGTGTTAAATCCCAGCTGTTGGGTGGTGATAACTCGTGTATCATATAGAAAGGGGGGAGAGGGAGAGAGAAGGTGGAGAGTCTTGATAGTCCCTGTCATAACAGGCATGGGAGAGGGGAAGCTGGGGAAAGAGATGGATAGATGGATGCACCTACCTTTTTTTAAAAATCTCTTTCTTGTTGTTGTTGTTCTTCTTCTTATTATTATTATTACTATTATTATTATTATTATTATTATTATTATTATTATTATTATTATTATTATTATTATTATTATTATTATTATTATATTAGTGGTAGAAGTAGTAGTAGTAGTATAGTAGTAGTAGTAGTAGTAGTAGTAGTAGTAGTAGTAGTAGTAGTAGCAGCAGCAGTAGTAGTAGTAGTAGTAGTAGTAGTAGTAGTAGTAGTAGTAGTAGTAGTAGTAGTAGCAGTAGTAGTATTACTATTATTACTACTACTACTACTACTACTACTACTACTACTACTACTACTACTACTACTACTACTACTATTAAAGAAGAGGGGAAAGGTCTGGTTTTGTATAATTGGGTTTTATCATCAGAGCTGTTCACTAGGAAGGGCTAATTATTTCAAAAGAATAGAAATCAAAACCAAAAGTCTACTAAAACCTACAGGTTCTAATCTCCATCTAAATCCTTAATGCCGGTGTGTAATCAGTCCTCATCAGTCCTCATGAGGACATCTTGAGTATCTCAATCCCCTTGAATTCCAGACACAAACACCACCTACCCTGTTTCTCGTCTCTCTGGGATCTTGGTAGACAGATTAGTACTAACCAGAGACAGAGAGAGAGAGAGAGAGAGAGAGAGGGAGAGAGTGAGAGAGAGTGAGAGAGAGAGGGAGAGAGAGGGGGAGATAGGGAGAGAGAGAGAAGGGGAGAGAGATAGAGGGAGAGAGAGAAAGTGAGAGAGAGAGAGGGGGGAGAGAGAGAGGGAGAG
>NC_088361.1:12188659-12191159 GCF_034508935.2 Berghia stephanieae | reverse complement strand
TTTGCATGTTTCTCTTTCCTTTTTCTTTTTTTTTTATCTGAGAAGCGACTAAACTTGCCCAATGAATTTGATATTAAAATAATCAGAAATAAGATATTTTGGGTTAATATACTTTATGAAATCATATTATTTTACTCACTAAAACGCGTTAATTTATTCTGAAATGTTCTTATAAAGATGCACATTTATTGATAAGCCCGTGAACGTGAACGTAAACACGGCTAAAACTTAATGAAGCGCGTTTCCGTTCTGACGTGAACTCAACTTGTTTACCGTAGCCTATATTTTTCTTCTCATATTACTAGATACACCAGTTGTGCGGCTATGTGGTCTAGTGGTATAACACTCGCTTTCGGATCGGTGGTCCTGGGTTCGAGCCTTGCGTTCGGTGCATAACTGAGTCCTTGGAAAAGACTCTTTACTCACATTCTCTCACCGTACTCAGGTGTAAAATGAATACCTGGCCGTTAACAGCGTTGTCTTTGTCCGAAAAATTGTAATATCGCCTAACAGGTGTCATGTCCCGTCCTACATGTTAAATGTTGCTGTTGCTGTTGTAAAGCGCTTTGAGCACATGTAGTGGATATTGAGCTATATAAAGCACTATTTAAGAAAAAAAAAAGAATTTAAGTTGCTTAGTTTTTGCGGAGTGCGAGTTGTCAGCTTGTTTAATTGGCAAATTTTTAAATATTTGATTGGTTTTTTTTTTTAAACAAACAAGAAAACAAAAACAAAAACAAAAAACAAACAAATAAAACGAAGAAAGGTAAAGGGCGAGGTTTAGAATGTCGTAATGTAAATAAATGTAGGTATGGTTATTTTAAATGGGATGATCCATCATCACGTCTTCATAAAGGGCATTGTTGCCTAGTAATTTTTACAGTATTGTTTCGTGGTTTGAATGGCAAGAATCAACCAAAAAGATCTGGCAAATTAAACTGGAATTTTGATTTCCCTAACATGATAAACACGACACTTCAGTTTTTAATTCGCCACGCATCGGGTGGGCAGCTCAGATCTGGCAAATTAAATTGGATTTTTCCCCCTCACATCTGAATACGGTGAGAGAATGTGAGTAAAGAGCATTTCCCAAGGACTCAACTATGCGTCGAGTGAGGCTCGAACCCAGGACCTTCCTATCCAAAAGCGAATGTCATACCACAAGACCACATAGCCACACAGATCTAATCAACAACCGACCCATCCATTGGCTGTCAGATTGTCAGAATGTACTTTATATTGCCAGATTGTTTGACTTTCAGCAATCTTTATTTACATCGGGAGAAGTTAGAAAATGTGATCACATGACACGTTCATTTTGAGTTCGCCTCGGATTGGGTGGAATTGGATCTGAGCTACTTAGTACTCTGAGAAATATTATCGCGTATTCGAAACATTACATTGTCTTGTTCCAGTTTCAAGTGAAGCCTCGTTTTCCAAAACTCGTGATGTCTATTTTCCTATATTTATTTTTTTTTCGAGATTTTCCATCCATGAAATAAATTGAAATGTAAACTTTATTTTAAGCATCAATTGACACAAGAATTTCCCTAGATTTGTGTGAATTTGAAGTTTAAATATGATTAAATAATAGACCGAATGAGAAATTTTAGGGGAAATAATCCTCAATATCTCAAAATGGAGAAAAAACGGAGTTGGAGAGTTTTTGGAAAACCACTCTTCAAGTATTTGTACTCATAACAACCCATCCATCCATTTGCTGTCAGATTGTACTTTATATTGCCAGATTGTTTGACTTTCAGCAATCTTTATTTACATCGGGAGAAGTTGGAAAATGTGAAGTATGTAAGCTAACCACAACCAACGTCATAGGAATTCGGACATATTTTCTGCAGGTGTCTGTTTTGATGCAAAGACAAAGAGACTTTTACCAGTTAATTGCCGTACTCTGGAAAAACGAGTATCTAAAAGATTTGGCCAGAAAACTCGTCCTTTTAATATCGATTGATTTAAATCACTCTCATCTTGGCAAAAACTCTCAAACCTAGGTCATGATGGAAGACTTCGCGAAGTCCCAGGTTTGAGAGTTTTTTGACAAGATGAGGGTCATTTAAATCAATCAATATTTGAAGGACGGGTTTTCTGGCCAAATTTTTAAATACATATTTTTCCAGAATAATAGGATTTAGCCGTTTAATTACTTCTACTTCTATCTATGTTTGACAATCTTTTCATCAAACGTTTGAGAGTATAAACTAAATGAACGGTTTGAGTTAAAATTGTAGAGCTCTATGTATAATTTCCTACTTAATGTGGAATTTAGTTTATTCCTGGGGGGAAGGGTTTATTTTAGATGTTATTTTTTTAGAAAATAAACAAGCATGATTTAAGTTCAAAAGGACTTTGGTGTGAACAGACATGAGACTTTGATATAAAGTGGTTTTTGTTTCATCTCAAAGTGTTTTTTAAAATTCTGTTTCATCTCAAATTTCATCTCTTTGCAAAAAGAGTTATAGGAGTGTTTTCAATGTAGTTGTTA
>NC_088361.1:12173659-12178659 GCF_034508935.2 Berghia stephanieae | reverse complement strand
GCGAGGAGGTGACTTGCTCCAGGCCATACAGTCCTAGAAAGAGGAGCTACGTTAGCTCTCCTCTTTCTAGGATACAGTGCAGCGGCGGGTGATCGAACTCGGTACCTTTCGCGTAAGAAGCAAAGACCGTACCACTGAACCACGCTATCCCCCGCCCCACCCCACCCTTTAATGAAGACAGATTATGTATCAAATTGTTATCTTTGCTGCAAAAGATATCGTTGATTGAAAGGCTGGTTTCAGAGGCTGCTCTATGTAAGTATCAAATTTTACAGCTGTATCTACATGAGATACTTTAAAATCAATTGTAAAACGGCATAAAAGGTAGTAAAATGCTATAATACAACGTGCACCTATTTGTAGGTCTGATAACCAAATTTCTTATGGGCTCATTGTTGTAGTGAAAATCTCAAAAAATGACGCAAAATATTGTCCATTACAACAATGTTAAACTAGGCCCATAAGTGGGTTCGGATGTCAGACCTGCATATATGTATACGTCGCTGTAACACAGTAAATTGGATAAACGCTAAGTCGATACAATAGATAGATAGTATGCATTTGGCTAAGAAACTCACAACATTGCCCTCCGGAAGTATAACGGACCAACGCACAAAACTATGTGTAAACTTACTTTTATAGTCTGGATAATACAGTTATGTGAGAATTACTCATAAACGTGGATGGCAAAAATACAATAACAAAGACCCGAGTGACGTCAACTTCATTCTATCTATATATAATAATGTTTTATTTAAATTTACGTATTTCATGTAACATGAGTAATGGCTTCAACTCTCCTCATTGCTCTCCAATTTCTACTAATAAGTTTATATTGTCGTACAATCAACCACCCCCCCCCTCTCCCCCCGGCCCCCCCCCCCCGGCCCCCCACCCTACTTCTGATCCGTCAGCCCCTAACTTTACCTGCGCACATCCGTGGTATAATGATAGGAGTTTAGAAGTTGAGTTATCAGATAACCTAAATATTGTTTCAGACCAGGGCGGCTGTATGAGTATGATGTTAGAAATTGACAGATTTCCCTAAAGAAGTTTGTTTTAGCGGTGAAACTCATTTATACTAGTAGTAGTAGTAGTAGTAGTAGTAGTAGTAGTAGTAGTAGTAATAGTAGTAGTAGTAGTAGTAGTAGTAGTAGTAGTAGTAGTAGTAGTAGTAGTAGTAGTAGTAGTAGTAGTATAGTAGTATAGTAGTAGTAGTAGTAGTAGTAGTAGTAGTAGTAGTAGTAGTAGTAGAGTAGTAGTAGTAGTAGTAGTAGTAGTAGTAGTAGTGTAGTAGTTAGTAGTAGTATATTGTAGTAATAATAATAACAATAATAATAATAATAATAATATGATGATGATGATGATGATGATGATGATGATGATGATGATGATGATGATGATGATGATGATGATGATGATAACGGCGATGACGACGACGATGATGATGATGATGATGATGATGATGATGATGATGATGATGATGATGATGATGATGATGATGATGACTTGATCTTTTTTCAAAAGCTCGTGACACTACATCCCCAACCAAGAGAGTAACGGATAGCTTTGAAATAGAACACAGACAATTAATGTGTTGATTCTATTTCGTTTGTAGATCGAATCTTTGAAAAAGAAGTCCTTCAAAGTTATTAGCCTCATGGAGCCGGATTTTATCGCGGTTTCTATAGCGTGAAACGGACAATAACAATTGCTTGCTAGCCTTTGGATAGGGCGTTAGTCTATTGCAAAGTACTTTACGCCAGATCTAACAGACCCAGCTACCTAATCATTGCTGGGTGGACAGTCAGGAACAATCTCGACTGCACCCGGGATCCTAACGATACTATAACTTCAATAACTAATTTACTGAAATTATAAATGAAAGACATGTGTTAGAAATTTCCCTAAATTTGACTTCTAGATATTTGGTAAGAATCTAAAAATAAAAGTGTATGAAACAGTCCAGACAAAGCAAGAAAGAAAAATACAAGACAAAAATATCCCCAAAATATGAGTTTTCATCAAGGAAGACTGAGTTTTTTGGAGGATGGTTCGGTTTTTTTTCCTTGTGTTTTTCTTTCTTGCTTTGACTGGCACTGTATCATACACACTTGTTCATATCTTTATCTTACACGAAACATGACGCCTGTTAGGCAATATTACATAATTGTCCAACGGAGATAACGTTGTTAACGGCCAGTTACTTATTTTACACCTGAGTACAGTGAGAGAATGTGAGTAAAAAAACCTTTTCCAAGGCCTCAAATTATGCGTCGAGCGAGCGAGGCTCGAACATAGAACCTTCCTATCCGAACCACATAGCCTCAATTATTACCTACAATATTTCATTAACCCTTTCTATTCCAACCCAATTCAGTGTCAGACAAGTCGTTGAAAATCCACTCCAACCATTTACCCGTCATACTCTTTAAAAACCCATATTTAAATATTTGGCCAGAAAACTCGTCCTTCAAATATTGATCAACTAAAATGACACTCAACTTGGCAAAAACTCTCAAACCTGGGACCTCGCAAGGTCTTCCTTTTACTCCCAAGTTTGAGAGTTTTTGCCAAGATGAGGGTCGTTTAAATCGATCGAAATTTGTAAAACGATTTTTCTGGCCAAATTTTTAAATACCTGCTTATCCAAAGTTCGGCAATTAACTGGATAACCTCTTCTGTCTTTAAATGATGCAATTTAACACTAAGTGTGCATCAATTAGAATGGTGTGCAAACACGAACGCTTCTCCCTTCAAGTGGAGTTTACTTTTCACGTCCCTTGTTAATTCTTTCAGACTTTAGAATTGAATTCGACACCCGTAGAAGGTAGAAAAATGACAAAACGTATTTGTACGTTTTCTTTGGTCAGAAAAGTTTGGATTCCTATATTATAGATCGTTTGGAAGACGTCTCAGGCTTGAGGCACTTGGGCGTGTTGGAGGTCATTCTCTCTTGGTGAAAAGGGGCGAAATAGAAATGATGCATTATTTTATTATTATTATTATTTTATTATATATTATTATTATTATTATTATTTATTATTTTTATTATTATTATTATTATTATTATTATTATTATTATTTTATTATTATTAGTTATAGTAGTAGTAGTAGTAGTATAGTATAAGTAGTAGTAGTAGTAGTAGTATAGTAGTAGTAGTAGTAGTAGAGTATAGTAGTAGTAGTAGTAGTAGTAGTAGTAGTAAGGTAGTAGTAGTAGTAGAGAGTAGTAGTAGTAGTAGTTAGTAGTAGTAGTAGTAGTAGTATAGTATATATATTATATTATTATTATTATTATTATTATTATTATTTATTATTATTATTATTATTATTATTATTATTATTACTATTATTATTACTATTATTATAATCGGTCAATATTTGATGTAGAAATTTTTGGGCAAAAATAAGTAAATAGGTCTTCTCAGAATTCGGCAGCATAATATAGATTATAGAGGGTGATTGTAGTTTTAACCAGTCCGTCATCTGGAAAGATTTGTATTTATTTATTTTATTTGAGCTTTTATATAGCGCAATATCCACTAAAATGTGCTCAAAGCGCTTAACAAGGGGTCCCTGGTCAACAGCAACATTCAACATGTAGGACGGGACATGACGCCTGTCAGGCAATGTTACAATTTTTCTGACAAAGACAACGCTGTTAACGGCCAGGTACTCATTTTACACCTGAGTACGGTGAGAGAATATGAGTAAAGAGCCTTTTCCATACCACTAGACCATATAGCCGGTTATTTAAAAATTATTTGGCCAGAAAACTCGTCCTTCAAATATCGATACGTTTAAATGGCCCTCATCTTGAAAAAAAAAAAAAACAAAACAAAAGAAAAAAAAGAAAAACTCAAACCTGGGACTTGGCCAAAGACCTAGAGAAAGGTTTGGGAGTTTTTACCAAGATGAGGGTCATTTAAATCGAGTATTTGAAAGTATTTGAAGGACGAGTTTTCTGGTCAAATTTTTGAATATTTGTCTTTCCATAATACGACAGTTAACTGGTTTAACAAAGTCAAGAATATATTTCATAAAGTTTTCATTCTAAAATTTTGACAAATTAATATATGCCTGTTTACAAATATTTAAGAAACTCAAAGAATCATTTTACAACAGAAACTTTTCATCTTTTATTAATTCTTTTCTATAAAATTATCATGCATTGGCAATGCTTCGATTTCAGTTGAAATGTCGACCTCGAGCAAACTGATTCATTTCACATAAAATTTGCTTAAGTAAATACGTACTGAAATTCCTGAAGAGTCCTTCAATATAATATTAATAAAGGCTTAGATTAGACATGAAATATAATAGATGATACCACACGTTTGGGTTCTGCCGAGGATAGAGTTGCCAGATTGTTTAATTTTTACCTTTGTATTTTTGGTGACAAATATATCCCACGATATGTGACGAACTTCATGTCAGAATTTGAGCACAATGATACTTCAATCGTTTACACTGACTTCATGGCCGCATAATTCAAAATTGTTGCCTACATTTTGACATGGCCAAATCAAACATTGTCTTCCGATTTTAATGGCAAGAATAAATTAAAACATATGGCATATTTTAGTTACCAAATATATTCCGACCAGTATTATCCACGGCTTCAAAAGAACACTTGAATAGACCACCATCTTCCCTTTTCTTATGTTCAAACATTGACATAATTATAATATTTGGAGTTAAACCAAATCCTAGGCTTGGGTTAGAAAATGGCCCTTTTGACGAGATACAACTTTTGTCTATATTATTTTGACCGGCCGAAACAATCTTTGTCTTTCTTTTATAAGTGCAAGAATAATAAATGAAGGCTGGTTTTCCAAAACTCGTGAAGTCGATTTTCCTACTTTTTGAGATTTTCCATCAATGAGATTAATTGAAATGTAAATTTAATGTTAAGCATCAATTGACACAAGAATTTCCCTTAGATTTGTGTGAATTTGAAGTTTAAAGATGATAAAATAAAAGACGAAATGAGAAAT
>NC_088361.1:12141159-12168659 GCF_034508935.2 Berghia stephanieae | reverse complement strand
TTTTGGGTATTTTTTGTTTTTTTGGTTTGCACCCGGGATCGATCTCGACCCCTTTGTCAGTGAAGCGAGTGCTCTACCAACGGAGCTATCGGGACCCTTTTGGTTTTACATAAGCCGTCGAAATATTAATAGTGAACTCTCTGGAAATTCGACAAAATCAAAAAATTACGAAGTGAAGTCACGTATTAAATGTCTCGTCGACTTGATTCTTGGCTTTTGAACGCCCATGGAATGGCGCCGAACGACGTATACATATATGCAGGTCTGACGTCCGAACCCACTTATGGGCCTAGTTTAACATTGTTGTAATTGACAAAAGGTTGTGTCTTTTTTTTAGATTTCCTTAACAACAATGAGCCCATAAGGTATTGGGTTATCCGACCTGAAATTAAGGGCACGTCAGCTCCGAGATATAGGTACTTTTAGTTAAGAAATGGCACGATTTAGAAAAAGATTACAATAAATATAAACGTAGATTTGTTTCGGATCCCGAGGTGTACAAGGCCGTTTCTCTATCGGGCCTTTCCACTCTAATACAATATTATTGTCAGTCTCTCTCTCTCTCTCTCTCTCTCTCTCTCTATATATATATATATATATATATATATATATATATATATATATATATATATATAAATATATATATATATATATATATATATATATATATATATATATATATATATATATATATATATATATTATTGTTTAAAATATTTACCACAATGTTTGAGACAGTCTACATTAATGTTTCAGGCTTAATTTGCCATCGTCAGGACTGCATGTCGAGCACTTTTCGTACCATATTTGTATCAAACACGATTCAATATATATATATATATATATATATATATATATATATATATATATATATATATCTTCTCTTCTCTTCTCTCTTCTCTCTCCCTACCTCTCCCCTC
Source organism: Berghia stephanieae (assembly GCF_034508935.2). NCBI lineage: Eukaryota > Metazoa > Mollusca > Gastropoda > Nudibranchia > Aeolidiidae > Berghia > Berghia stephanieae. Next base: position 12,167,739 of record NC_088361.1, on the reverse strand, counting down.
TCTCTCTCTCCCTCTCTCTCTCCCACTCTCTCTCTCTTTCGCTCCTCTCTCTCTCTCCTTCTCTCTCTCTTTCGCTCCTCTCTCTCTCCTTCTCTCCCCCCCCCCCTCTCTCTCTCTCTCTCCTTCTCTCTCCCCCTCTCTCTCTCTCTCTAGCTCTAGCCCCCTCTCTCTCTCTCTCCTTCTCTCTCTCTCTCTCTCTCTCTCTCTCTCTCTCTCTCTCTCTCTCCCTCTTTCTCACGGGATACTTTCTCCAACATCCAACTAAATGCAAATGTTATTCCATCCAGCATGTCACGGGATCAATAAACCCCCTGTCACGTGGTCACAACACAACACACACCCTGTCACGTGCTTACAACACACACCCTGTCACGTGGTCACAACACACACCCTGACACAGTAGTAACTGTAATCTACACCACCTTTTATTGGCCTCAGTCTGACGTAGGCTACAACGATAAAACACTTTTTTTTTCCTTTGACCAAAGACCTTTTATTTCAAATATGGAACGGTTAAAATTTGACTCCCACTCCCAACCAACTGTGAACAAAAACCTTAAATCCGAGATTTTGAGGCTCAGCGGGACGGTCTTTGCTTCGTACCCAATAGGACAGAGTTCGATCACCCGCCTTGAGCAAGTCACTTCTCCCTAGCGCAATTTACGGCGCTGCACTGCGGCTGACGCCTGAGTTATTCCAATCTTCCCTTGCAATGGACCCTAGAGACAAATTTCCCCTATGGGATGAATAAGTTGAATTGAATTTATTTATTTATTTATTTATTTATTTATTTATTTATTTATTTATTTATTTATTTATTATTTTATTTATTTTACTTATTTTATTTTATTCACAAGAAGTTTAGAGATTGAGATTTCCCTGCGGCTAATCGCAATCTGATGATTTCCAAATGTTTGGTTTTTGGTTTTGCTTTTTGTTTGTTGCTTTTTATTTATCGGTCATTTTTTTAAGAAGAAGATGGAAAGGGGGTGTGTGTGGGGGGGGGGGGGGGGGGTTCTGGCTAAAATGAAACAACTATGTTTTGTCAGACTCGGTAACGCTGGGGTTTTGTAGTCAAGGTAGGACTGTCACTGACTGTGCTGTTGTCGAGATTTCTGCCGTACATTGAAAAAAATAAACAAGTATTTAAAATTTTGGCCAGATAACTCGTCCTTCAAATATCGATCGATTTAAATGACCCTCATCTTGGCAATTACTCTCAACCCTGGGACTTTCTAAGTCCCGTGTTTGAGAGTTTTTTCCAAGAAGAGCGTCATTATAATCGATCGATATTTGAAGGACGAGTTTCCTGGCCAAAATTTCAAATACCTGTCTTTTTCCAGAATGCTGTAGAAATTGTGTTTGCATAGGAATGGCAAGGAATTACAATAATATGCTGTCAAACGTCATAAAAAAATGATCGCTACTGTGTGCAAACACACATACATAGGGCTGGTAATAGAATGACGCTGTACACTAGCAAAACAACTTTTTTGTTTCAATTTTGGTGAAAAAAAGATCTTACTTCAAAAACTTGAGATTTTATAATAATAATAATAATAATAATAATAATAATAATATAATAATAATAATAATAATAATAATAATAATAATAATAATAATAATAATAATAAATCTTTATTGTCCTAAAAAAAAGTGGCAATTTGTCATTTGGTTACACATAGTTATATAGTGCAATATCCACTAAACGTGCTCAAAGCGCTTTACAAAGGGTCCCTAACCAACAGCAACACGTAACTTGTAGAACGTAACATGAAACCTTTTTTTTTCCGACAGAGACAACGACAGGTACTCATGCTCCGTTATACTACCGGATGGCAATGTTGTGAGTTTCTTAGCCAAGCGCACACTATCAATTACGGACCAACACACAAAACTATGTGTAACCTTGAACATTTGTATAGTCTGGTTTAAAGGCTTGAGTGACGTCATCTTCGTTCTATCTATATGTTGGTGTCGGGTGTCGGGCTAACTTGTACCGAGATACTTTGAGCAGAATTTGTTTTTTAAAGTAGTCCTTCAGAGCCATTTAGCCCATGGACTGGGAGTTTATCCCGGTTTCTGTATCGTGAAACGGACAATAGCAATTGCTTGCTATGCTTTTGATAGGACGCTAGTCTATCCCAAAGTACTTTCCGCCAGGTCTTAGAGACCCAGCTATCCATTTACTGCTGGGTAGACAGAGGGGTCAGAAAAACACATCGACTACCCCAGAGATTGATCTTGGTCCCTTTGCGTGTGAAGCGAGTGCTCTACCAACAGAGCTATCGATACCCCCTTTGAGCAGAATAGCGAGAAATTAAAACCTGTTAAATGAAGATTTTGTGTACTGAAGTAATTGAAGGATGCAGGGGGAAAAGAGCACAGATGTCCAATTGTTGAGATGTTTGTGACGGCCCCTTTTGAATGATGTCTGGGGTCTAAACATGACCTCTATCAATAGAACAGCGAAGAAGAGTGAGAGAGAGAGAGAGAGAGAGAGAGAGAGAAAGAGAGAGGGAGAGAGGGAGAAAGAAAGAGAAAGAGAGAGAGAGAGAGAGAGAGGGGGAGGGAGAAAGAAAGAGAAAGAGAGAGAGAGAGAGGGAGAAAGAGAGAGAGAGAGGGAGAAAGAGAGAGTGAGAGAGAGAGATAGAGAGAGAAAGAGAGAGGGAGAGAGGGAGAAAGAAAGAGAAAGAGAGAGAGAGAGAGAGGGGGGGGAGGGAGAAAGAAAGAGAAAGAGAGAGAGAGAGAGAGAGAGAGGGAGAAAGAGAGAGAGAGAGGGAGAAAGAGAGAGAGAGTGAGAGAGGGAGAAAGAAAGAGAAAGAGAGAGAGAGAGGGAGAAAGAGAGAGAGAGAGAGGGAGAAAGAAAGAGAGAGAGTGAGAGAGAGAGGGAGAAAGAGAGAGAGTGAGAGAGAGGGAGAAAGAAAGAGAAAGAGAGAGAGAGAAAAAGAGAGAGAGAGGGAGAAAGAGAGAGAGAGTGAGAGAGAGAGAAAGAAAGAGAAAGAGAGAGAGAGAGGGAGAAAGAGAGAGAGAGAGTGAGAGAGAGGGAGAAAGAAAGAGAAAGAGAGAGAGAGAGAGAGAGAGAGAGAGAGAGAGAGACAAACACAAATTTAGACGTGAAATTTAGTCATTCCACATGCTGAAAAAATGCCAATTACATGATATCAGCAGAGATCAACGTGCACGTTTATGCAGGTATGATAGCCCAAATTATTATGGACTCATTGCTGTAATGGAAATACTCTAAAACCAACGCAAACTAAATAATATTGTCCAATACAACAAATATTAAAACAAAACCCAAAGTTGCCTCCAGTTACCAGACATGCAAAGTATATGCACGTTGGTATTAACGATTCATTAAATGTTCATTGTCAAGTATGGTATGCATGTCAGGAATGTTTGTTTCGTGGCGTCTCCAACCAGCTCCTGTTCCTGATCCAGTTTTTTAATAATAATCTATTATTATCTTTTGTCTAGTTGTTATCTCCAGCGATCTCCGCCACCCGGCTGGCGGTATTTACAATGGAAGACACAAAATAAACACTGAAGCTATTAATGATATGCACTGCGGGCTTAATTGTCGTTGTTATTTATTGTTATTTTTATTTCGATACTTCCTCTTCATTTCATGAAGAATCTGACTAAACCACCCACTGACTATTGCTTTCAACGTATTATTTGTTAACAACGTGCACTTATTTTCAGGTTTGGTAACCCAATTCCTTATGGTACTACTAATAATAATAATAACAATACAGTAATAATAATAATAATGATAATAATAATAATAATAATGATAATAATAATAATAATAATAATGATAATAATAATGATATTAAGATCTGAATGAACAATTCCCTTTTTCTGATCACTTTAACTCTCTCGAGTTCAATGCATGGAAAATCGAACAGATTTGTTCGATTTTCATGAGGTGAACTCGAGAGACTTTAAAGCTTCATTTCAATTTTCAGCGATTTCTATGCTTGACACATGACTGTTGTAGTTTTAAAGTGTTTATAGTTTATAGAGAGAGGAAATCTATCGTGCAATAGCAAAGGTCAACTTTGTTTAATAAATAAATGCCAGCACAGAGAGACAGTGAGAGAGGGGGAGAGGGGGAGAGGGTAAGAGATAGAAAGAGAGAGGGAGAACGAGAGAGGGTAAGAGATAGAGAGAGAGAGAGGGAGAAGGAGATAGGGTAAGAGATAGGGGGAAAGAGGGATAGGGAGAGAGGGAGAGGGAGAGAAGAGAGGAAGAGAGAGAGGGAAAGAGGGATAGGGAGAGAGAGAAATATATATATATATATATATATATAGAGAGAGAGAGAGAGAGAGAGAGAGAGAGAGTCGGGGAGAGTTGGTCTGAAGTGTTCCCGTAAACAAAATATATTTGACAAGGGCAAGAAATGATACATGTCCAAAAAGACATAGTAATAAAAACCTATTTCCCGAGGCATTGAAAAAGACATTGTAATAAAACTTTAATTTCCAATAAAGATCTGGAAAAGTGTATATAATAATAATAATTAATAATATAATAATAATAATAATAATTAATAATAATAATAATAATAATAATAATAAATAATAATAATAATAATAATAATAATAATAATAATAATAATAATAATAATAAATAATAATAATAATAATAATAATAATAATATAATAATAATAATAATAATAATAAATAATAATAATAATAATAATAATAATAATATATAATAATAATAATAATAATAATAATAATAATAATAATAATAATAATAATAATAATAATAATAATAATAATAATAATAATGATAATAATAATAATAATAATAATAATAATAATAATATAATAATAATAATAATAATAATAATAATAATAATAATAATAATAATAATAATACTTGATTGCATCCCAAAAAGGAAATTTTTTGTACAGACGTGTTATGATTTACACAATAAGATAAAAATACAATGGAAATAGGATGTATATATGAAAAAGGTGCAGCTCCATATCCAGAGCTGCGCTTTATAATATGAATAATTCTATATAATTCTATAATTCTAAGTATATTATCGAACCCAAGTCGTGACATGGCTGATTTTTGACATTTATTTTCAAAATACCGTTATGTCACAAATATCAATTGATTCCACAGACTAATGAATAGTACTTCGGACACTGACGACATATTTTTTTATTCCAGCCCTCTCATTGGAAAACCCCATCATTCCTCTGTTAAATAATAGGTAATCGTTGAATAAGGCTTTGAACGCGTTGAATATCAAATTTTATTGCAGAATATTTTCGCACATTTTATTGGTGAAATAATGTGTAAAAGACAGCTGATTGGCATGAATACAAATCCAACGTTTTTGTTTTTTTTGGGTCAAATTGTCATTCAAGCAGATGGAGAAAGTTACAAATTATGGTTAATATAAGTACTAACACCATACCATTTGGTCACAAAATATCTAATAATCTTACTTGGAGGGGGGGGGTGGAATAAACGTATTCTTTCATTTCTTTGTATTTATTAAACTCGTTATATTTTTATCGTGCAATATCAGAGAACCCCCTGAAAGTCTCAAGAGTATTCTTTTAATTGATCGATCTTTGAGATAAAAAAAAGTTTTGGGCCAAATTATTGTAAAACTGTGATTTGTCAAGAATTCGTAAAGGCCGTTGTGTTTATCGGGGGTGTCATGGTGTGTTTAGGAAAGGAAATAAACATTACGATTTACTTGCAATTGGAAACAAAAGCAGGTAGCATTATCATAAGGCATAAACTTTGGGGGAAGACTAGATCTAGCTTCTTCTACTCGTTGAAGGGGTGGAATAGATTTATATCTTCTATTGTAACATTTTTGCTTTGAGGAATAGGAGGTACGTATAAGTAGATGGATGGATTGATTGATTGATAGATAGATGGAGCGGTAGATTTATATACAGATTGAGAGAAACGCAGAGATAGATAAATTGACAGACAGATGACCATTTATGTATTTTTATAGATAGGTAGGTAGTTAGAGAGATGTATAGATAGATAGATAGATAGATAGATAGATAGATAGATAGATAGATAGAGATAGATAGATAGATAGATAAATAGATAGATAGAGATAGATAGATAGATAGATAGATAGATAGATAGATAGATAGATAGATAGATAGAAGATAGATTTATAGATTAGATAGATAGATAGATAGATAGATAGATAGATAGATAGAATAGATAGATAGATAGATAGATAGATAGATAGATAGATAGATAGATTATAGATAGATAGATAGATAGATGATAGATAGATAGATAGATAGATAGATAGATAGATAGATAGATAGATAGATAGATAGATAGATATGATAGATAGTTAATAGATAGATAGATAGATAGAAGTAGATAGATTAGATATGATAGATAATAGATAGATAGATAGATAGATAGATAGATAGATAGATAGATAGATAGATAGATATAGATAGATAGATAAGATAGATAGATAGATAATAGATAATAGATAGATAGATAGATAATAGGATAGATAGATAGATAGATAGATAGATAGATAGATAGATAGATAGATAGATAGATATAGATAGATAGATATATGATAGATAGGTAGATAGACTAGAAGATGATAGATAGATAGATAGATAGATAGATAGATAGATAGATAGATAGATAGATAGATATGATAGGATAGATAGATAGATAGATAGAGAGTAGATAGATAGATAGATAGATAGATGATAGATAGATAGATAGATAGATAGATAGATAGATAGATAGATAGACAAACAGAGGAAGAGTTGTAATAAGAGATAGAGATAGGAGGAAAGAAGAAGAAGAAGAAGAAGAAGAAGAAGAAGAAGAAGAAGAAGAAGAAGAGGGAAAGAGAGGGTAGATAGACACGAGAGAGAGAGAGAGAGAGAGAGAGAGAGAGAGAGAGAGAGAGAGAGAGAGAGAGAGAGAATAGAATGAAAAGGGGAGGGGAAGAGAGCACTAGAGAAAGAAAGAGAGGAGTGGACAGTCTAAAGATTATTGTTTCTCCTAACTTTATCCCAGAACCTGGGAACAACAAAAACTATGATAGGGACTCCTCCCTCCCCCACCCCCTACCCCACCACCACCCCTTTTTTATGAACTATGAACGTTCCAAATAATATATTTTTCTGTAGGCCGTTCGTTGTTTGCCAGATTGGTGTGAATGTCAATTCAATCTTCCTGCCATCAAATTTATTGGTGGAGGCGGGGCAAGAGGTTGTAAAGATGATCTATCGCCTTGCTGTAACGTCCCAATGACGTCATTTGCATGCAGGCATCTTGGAAAAAAGCAATTATCCTCATAATAAAATCAAGGGCAGTCTGCCGTGCAATTATTGATGTCAGCCAGTGTTGCCAGTTTGCCATTTTGAGGCTATATATTGATAGAAAAATAAGGTTCACATTTCAGAAGTTTTGGTTTTGGGTTTCATTGTTCATTTTTTTTTTCTCAAAAATTAATGTTTCCCGTGCTAAATTTCAAATTAACACTGAACGCTCGTATTTGCGCAAGTCATTGTGGTGCTGTTCTACACATTTATAATTGGGTGGGGTTCCTGACCTCCCATAATGGGCAGGGAGGCACTTACTGTGTCTTCTATCCCCCTGTATCTGGGTGGAGTTCCTGACCTCCCATAGTGGGCAGGGAGGCACTTACTGTGTCTTCTATCCCCCTGTATCTGGGTGGGGTTCCTGACCTCCCATAGTGGGCAGGGAGGCACTTATTGTGTCTTCTATCCCCCTGTATCTGGGTGGGGTTCCTGACCTCCCATAGTGGGCAGGGAGGCACTTACTGTGTCTTCTATCCCCCAATATCTGTTTTGCAACATGTTTTCTGTCTTTGTCTTGGGATGAGATTATTTGGTTTTGTCCTGACTCTGACCGGATACCCTAGCAGGGAGATAAACAGTCAAATCTTTAGTTAGAGTTTTGGGAGATTATATTTTTTGTCTTGTAAATCATCTCTCTGTTATGCACTGTATTATGTTTAGTTTACTTATTATATACGTTTTGTAAACATTTGAGTGTGTGGGGACGTGTACTTGTGTCTGGATGTGACATTTTGGTGATCTCAAACTAAGTACTTTGACGGTGTGCTCTTGGAATCTACGTCTGTTCCCTATTTGAATCAATTCCCCCTTGTCATACCTTTTCTTGGGTGCTTTAATTGTAATTCTAGAACTTTTTACCATCCCATTTTCTTTCTTTTTACTGGCTCTGATATGACCTTAATGTGTTGCAAGAGCCGTAAACCCCTTAAAAACAAACAAACACATTTATAAAATGCTTGTGTTATATTTTAGCATACATACAGATATTGCATAAATATATTTGGCGTTGTATTCAAGTCATTCTGGCCAGCCTGATGTCAGCCCTGATTTACGACACGTCATAATAAACCAAACGATAAAACATGCCAGAATGTTCGCCCCGATCTCTGTAGCCTATTGATACGACGAGGGGGACATCACACAGGTTATTGTACTGTAAAGATACATACAGTCCGTTGTGGCAATGTTTGATTGATTGAAGGAAAAAGGGGGGCGGGAAACATGCCTGTAACAACAGGTCATGGTTAATTATTATTATTGTTGTGTGCTAATTGAATTAGTGGTGGTCTCTTTGAGGTGGTCCTTCGGAGACCTTTAATTATGGGCTTGAAAGCTTTTGATTCGTGTGAATTTGACTTTTAAAAAGTTTTATTTATCCAATGTAAGATAAATAGTTGATGATTATAATAATAATAATAATAATAATAAGAAGAAGAAGAAGAAGAAGAAGAAGAAGAAGAAGAAGAAGAAGAAGAAGAAGAAGAAGAAGAAGAAGAAGAAAAAGAAGAAGAAGAAGAAGAAAAAGAAGAAGAAGAATGATAATAATTATTATTATCATTATTATTATTATTATTATTATTATTATTATTATTATTATTATTATTATTATTATTATTATTATTATTATTATCATCATCATCATCATCATCATCATCATCTTCATCTTCATCGTCATCATCATCATTATCATCATCCTACTCCTCCTCCTCCTCCTCCTCATCATCATCATCATCATCATCATCATCATCATCATTATCTTATATGCTAATGGGTACAAGAATACGGGACCCTGAATCAAGGAACGCTTTCATAAACAATATTCTACAAGAAATTTGAAAATTTTCACACGTGTTGAAATAGTTATAGATACAGTAGTCTGTCTATATTCTAACTAATTTTGAAATAGTTCTACAGTATATTACTACTTTAAACGGTATTCGTGTATATATTTTGCACTGATAAAATAATATTTTAGATGTTAGAAGTCCCGTGTTTGAGAGCTTTAGACAAGATGAAAGTCATTTAATTCGATCGGTATTTGAAGGACGAGTTTTCTGACCAAAATTTATAAAACGTGGTTTGTAGGATGGGGGGAGGGGGAGGGAGGGGGGGGGGTAATCAGAATACGTCATTATAACGGTGTGAGTCTTGTCTAGTTGTAATGGGAGATGGATTAAATGGTGTGTACGTGCCCGACGTTGAATTGAGATTATCAGATAACGTTTCGCTTCGCAGCAAGGCGCACAGATCGGATTTAACTCTTTACAAGCTGGGATCGGTTTTATTCTAATCTGACATACATTTTACGGGGGGGGGGGGGGGGGGGGCCGAGTGGTTAAGGCATTGCATTGTGACCCGGAAGGTCCAGGCTTCGAGCCCCGCTTCAGGCACTTTCCTTTTTTTTTTTTTCGTTGTGCAAGATTCTTGACCCCCAGTTGTTTGGGGGTTTTTTTTCACTTTGGACAACATGGGTGATTCCTGTTGACATCAGACATTCTGTTTGATGAATTGTCTATATTCCTCCATGGCGTGCCTTTACTTTGGCAACGATATCTTATGATGCCGTGGCGGAAGGGCATAATTTTAATTTTTTAAAAATATTTTACAACTGTCTACGCGTAGCGAGCTGTGACTATTTGCAATAATAACGAAAAGATATGACAATGGAAAGGTTTTGGTTGGAAAAAGCACAAATTATAATGGACGTTTCGGGGACAAACCCTTCGTCAGCAAAACAACAAACCAAAAATAAACGTAGAAAACACTTAAAACAAAATACATTAAAAATGTGTAGCGTCCAATGGCGATTTGCGGATCTATGAGGTGGCATTTTGTAACTAGATAATTCTATTTTTTTTAAATTTTTAATTGAGCTTTTTTATATCCACTAAATGTGCTCAAAGCGCTTTACAAGAGATCCCTGGTCAACAGCAACATTTAACATTTAGGACCAGACATGACGCCTGTTATGCGATATTACAATTTTTCGGACAATAACAACGCTGTTAACGGTCAGGTACTCATTTTACACCTGAGTACGGTGAGAGAATATGAGTAAAGAGTCTTGTCCAAGGACTCAACTATTCGCCGAGCGAGGCTCGAACCCAGGACTTTCCGATCCGAAAGCGAGTGTCATACCATTTGACCACAAAGCCACACTATTATTAATATTATATTAGGGAATGTTATAAATAGATTTTAAAAATAAAATTCCCTTTATTCATCCCACGGGGGAATTTTTATTTTCTCTAGGATCTATTCCAAGGGAAGACTGGAATAACACAGGCGTCATCAGCAGTACAGCGCCGAAAATTGAGCTAGGCCGAGGTGACTTTCTCAAGGCCACACAGGTGATCGAACTCGGTACCTTCCGGGCACACATCAAAGACCGTGCCGCTGAGCCACGCTTCCCCTTATAGATAGTATGCGCTTGGCTAAGAAGCTCATAACATTGCCATCCAGAAGTATAACGGACCAACACACAAAACTGTGTGTATCCATGAACATTTATAGTCTGGTTAATACAGTTCAGTGAGCATTACTCTTAAACGCGGATGGCAAAATAACAATAACAAAGACCTGAGTGACGTCATCTTCGAACTATCTATACGCTTTGAAATAAATTAAAGTTTTGTCGTTAAGGAGTTAACGGACAATGGATAGGAGTATCCAATCCACCCCGATCCTCTGAATCTCATTCCCCCAAGCCAGAGCAGCCATTCGCCTCTGAGGTGTCGAAAGGTGTCTGAGGTGTCGAAAGGTGTCCGCGAGGAATGAAAACAAGTCTTATCAGCACGTGCACTATCATTGTATTCCTGCTCGATGAGATATCTCTGGTTTTGTTTTTAAACCAGTGAAACAGCCGTACTTTGGTAAAACGTACTAATAAAAAATTTGGCCAGAAAATTCGACCTTCCAATATCGACCGATTTAATTAACCCTCATCTTGGCAAAAACTATCAAACCTGGGACTTCGCAAAGTCCTCCTTCACTCCAAGATTTGAGATTTTTGCCAAGATCAGGATCATTTAAATCGAACGATATATTAGATGGACGAATTTTCTGGCCAAATTATTAGATACGTGTTTTTCCAGAGTACGGCAATATTTTGGCTAGAAAACAGTTGCGTCTTAGAGCGACAGAAAAGATGACCCTTTAAATTGTCTTGAAATTTTAGATTTTTGACCTCATTGGAGCTCCCATGATCATATTATGACCTCATTTGGTCTCAGGCTTAGAATAGTTTTGTTTTTTTACAATTTGGGATTCATTTTTTCCTATCGATTTAGCTACTGAAGGGGGGGGGGGGGGGGGGCAATTTTTAAAGAATTGTTTTGTCATTGGACTTTAGTGTAATAGTTATGGTTACAACAAACAGATGGGAAGATAATATTATAACTATCCAAGTCTATTATGTAAATGGGATATGGGTGATCGGGAAATGTTTATGCTTTTAAATGGTTGTGAACGAATGTTAACCGTCCAGCCAACTAATAGTCAAATTGAATTTTAGGACTGACATTGGTAGTGGACGAAGGGGGTAGGGAATGGAGGTCAACCCCTTGTTTTCGTTCTTTTGTTTGTTATCATTGTTTTTGTTGTGGATGATGATGATGATGATGATTATGATGATGATGATGATGATGATGATGATGACGATGACGATGATGATGTTGTTGTTGTTGTCTTTGTAGTTGGTGTTGTTAATTTATCATGGTTCGATTACATTTATCTTTGTATTGAATCAAAAATGACTATTTATTTCTGCTGTTGAAGCAAAAACAAAATCGTATTTTTACGATTTTTTCTTAGTGTAGGCAGGTCTAAGACTGTGCTCAGTAAGTGCATTCTATGTCTGCCTACCTACGATACGATATGACGATATGGGTGGGCCGTGCCCGTGCCGCCCATTGATGAGTTTTACAGAGTCCGGCGTCGTTATAATATCACGTGACGTGTGTACAAACAAGAACTACGTACCATTTTATTATATTAACCCTGTACAGGCCGTGTTATGTTTTACTCTTATGTATGGATGGAACACCATTCCACAGAGCATATTGGGAATCCAACTCATTGTCTGTGTTCAAGAAATCCTTGAAAACATTTATTTTTTTTATGTTATATTATTTTCTTTAATATTATTTTGTGTTGATGTAAAGCGCTAAGAGCCTCATGGTTGAGGATACCGTGCGCTCTATAAGAGTCTATTATTATTATTATTATTATTTTTAAATTATTATTATTATTATTATTATTATTATTATTATTATTATTATTATTATTATTATTATTATTATTATTATTATCTGATATGAAATAGGTGCGGCTACGGGTTCAGTTTTTAACATTGGGAAATAACTCTATGATAAATGAACTAAATAAATAAGATATTAAATGCAGAAAATATCTCTCTGTGCCCAATTAAAAATCTCCGTGGAATTCTCTCACGAAGTCGAGAAATATAGATAGTATGCGCTTGGCGAAAAAGCTCATAACATTGCCATCCGAAAGTATAACGGACCAACACACAAAATTGTGTGTAGCCATGAAATTTTATAGTGGGGTTAATACAGTTCAGTGAGCATTACTCATAAACGCGGATGGCAAAAAACATCAACAAAGACCTGAGTGACGTCATCTTCGAACTATCTATATTGTCTATTAAGACAATAGAAACTGAGTTCAAACGTCATTCAACACTTGAATCTTGAATCATAGATTTTGAGTTGATCAACTCATCATCACATTCATCCAGCTACGCTGCTTAACAGAGAAATGCATATTTTATTAATTTTTTGTTCGAGATAGGCTGTCTAGCTGTCAAGAGGTTAAAATAAATAAAAAAGTGCGTGAGAATATTTTGGGGTGGTATGGATGATGGCAGTCTATAAAACAATTCATAAAATAGGGTTAATGTCAGTGCATCGGCTATGATGTAGACACAGGGAAGGGATGAGTAGATTTCACACTGTTGGTAGCAACCTCTGGGGAATTCTTTCTGTTTTGTCTTTGTTTTTGTCTTTTGTTTTTTTGTTTGTGCGTGTGTGGTTTTTTTTCTTTTGTTTTCTTTATGTTTTTGATTTTGTTGGGTTTTTTTTTTTTTTTTGTTTTTTTTTTTTTTTGGGGGGGGGGGGGAATTGTTGGTTTTGCTTTATTTTTGTTTTTTGTTGGGGTTTTTTTTGTTTGTTTTTTTGGTGTTTTTTTTCCATATTTTTGAGCATAAAAAGTCTAGATACTTTAACTCACTCAATGCTAGAGATTTTTGGTACTTTTAAAAATGGGAAAAAATGTATTAAAAATGAGCATGAACATAGATAGTTTTATTCAACTTTTATTTAAGTTTTATTTAACATGCAAAAACTAAAAACATTAGCTTTGATACTACGCCTATAATTTGTCTTAACCCGGGTAGATTACGGATATAGTCGGTATTAGGGTTGAGTGAGTTAAAGATGGATTGATTACGATGTTCCCCAATTTGTCAAAGTCTTCCACTGAAGTCTTAGGTTGGAAACTTTTTACCCTTTAAAAACTTGAGCTTTATAGAGCGCAACATCCACTAAACGTGCTCAAAGCGCTTTACAAGGGGTCCATGACCAACAGCAATACGTAACATGTAGAACGAGACATGACACCTTTGCAATAGTTTCCGACAGAGACAACACCTTTAAAGATCGCGTACTCATTTTACACGGTGAGAGAATGTGAGTAAAGGGCCTTTTCCTAGGACTCAACTATGCGCCGAGCGAGTCTCGAACACAGGACCTTCCGATCCGAAAGCGAGTGTCATACCACAAGACCACGACATAGCCGCACCTACTCGCCTCACTTTAATGAATTTATAATTAAAGCATAAGAATATTAGCCTTTGTAAAAACTTTACCAGCCAAATTCAAAAAGAAAGTGTTGTTTAGTTTAGTCCATATATAATAATGTGAAATTGAATGTAACCTTCAATTTAATATATGAAAACAGATAAAATGGACGTTTTGGGTTTCCCCATTATCAACAAAACAAGATGAATGAAACACTGCAGAAGAATGAGATAATGTGGTAGTTGGTTGTTAAGATGAATGATTCATTCATCCTGTTTTGATGATAAAGGGGAAACCCGAAACGCCCATTTTATCTGTTTTTGTATATTGAATTGAAGCTTACAATCAATTTCACATTGCTTTTCCGTTCGTCAAGTCAGTGAGCCAACATAGGTGCGAAACAAGAATGGTACAGTCATCCACGAAAATGTGGACCAAGATCCCGATCATCGTTTCTATGTTATATGTTGGTGTTGAGAATATTGGCTATTAAGCTTAACTGCTGGTCAAATAACTTCGCGATGGTTGTGTGGCGAGCGAACCCGCGGTCTCCAGAAGTGGGTGAGAGAGAGCTCTAGAAATGACCTGAGTTTGATACGAATATTTTTGTATTCGTGGATAGCTCACACGGTAGAGCCACGCTCTCACCTGCCAGGCGGAGTGTCGTACCAATAAGGTTGCAGGTTCAAACCCCACCACCGCCGCGAAAATTTTTATTCTCTATTGTCTTCTGGCACTTTTCTACTCACTTCATCTCTTGTTGATCCCGATCATGTCGTGTCTGCAGTAACCACCACGGATTGATCAGAAAGTATGGCCTCTATGTTTGCAGACGTTGTTTCAGAGAATATGCTGCCGACATTGGCTTTCAAAAAGCTTGTTATTTTTTTTCTTCGAGCTTCGAGCAGCAACATTTACATATTTAGTTTAGTCCGTGTGCCGCAGTAAAAGTCTCAACTCATTATACGTAATCAGTTGTCTGTCGTACTCTTAAAAAAAACAAGTATTTAAAAATTTGGCCAGAAAACAAACTCGATCTTCAAATATCCATCGATTTAAATGACCCTCACCTTGGCTAAAACTCTCAAACCTTGGGTCTTGGAAGTAATAACTCGTCGTGAGGTCCCAGGTTTCACCTTGGAAACTACGAATTTTTTTTTAAATTTCGAGTTGGCAGCTCTGTGTTTACCCAACAGGAAAGTCGTACGATCTACATTCGCGTCATGGACAATGAAAATTATACTTTTTGATTAGTTAATGAGAAAATTATACGTACGACTTGTTTGCCTTTCCAGATAAAATGTTTTCTGTTTTATGATCGTGCAGCGGTGGGGAGAAAAATGCATAATTTATGTTTTCGGATCGGTAGGTCCTTGTTCGAGCCTCGCTCGGCGTATAGTTGAGTCCTTGGAATAGACTCTTTACTCACATTCTCTCACCGTACTCATGTGTAAAAATGAGTCGCTGGCCGTTAACAGCGTTGTCTCTGTTCGAAATAGAAATTGTAATATCGCCTAACAGGCGTCATGTCTCGTTCTACAAATTAAGTGTAGGCTAGGGACCCTTTTAAAGCGCTTTGAGCACATTTAGTGGATATTGTGCTATATAAAAGCTCTATTTATTTTTTTTACGTCAAGGACAATGAAAATTATAAGTTTTTGGTTAGTTAATGAGAAAATAACTCCCATTCGAGTTGTTTTCCTTTACAGATAAAATGTTTTCTGTTTTACGATCGGGCGACGGTGGGGAGGGAAAAAATGCATAATTTATGCCCTGGCCCTGTAACTATCACTGTCTCGCTTTTTTATTGCTTTCTTTGCGTTCGTGTGTTTGTTCTATGTCAGGGAAGAGAATATCATCACGTGATCTGTAGTGTGGGTTCTGGCGTTATTAATTGTTTATCTCTCGTTCCTTACTTTGACGTTTTCTTTGGATATAACATTGAAATCCGCTTTTTATCAACGCTGGGATCGTGAAAATTTGGCTATAGACGAAGATTCGCTACCTTATAAAGGAATTACTCCGCGTTCATGAAATCTTTCGGTCATGCATGCCGTTTCGGCTTAACTCTCTCCTTACCAGCCAATTTCAGGATTTTCCCCAAAGTCAAAGCTTCACACCCAACTAACACAAAAATAGATTTTTTATCACTCAAATACAGTAGCAGTAAAAATTCTTGCGATACATTAATTTCTTTAGAAAAACATGCTCTACAACACATCGTTCATTTTCTTAAAATTTTATGATATACAAGAGAAATTTGAAAAAGAAAAAAGTTGGCTGTTTCGTAACGAATGTGACGATTTTCCTATAGTTGGTAAGGAAGGGGTTAAGCCTCTCCTTATCACCTATTTGAAAACTGTCACATTCGTTACGATGATAAAACCGTCACTTTTCTCATCCAGATTTCATTTCTTTTTGCTAAAGTTATAAAAACTTGACATTCTGAAATAGAGCCCATAGTATTGCCAAACGTTATTATGTATAGAATGTTCTTGCTGCTTTTCTGTTTGAGTAAGATATGTCCGTTATTGTGTTGGGTGAGTGTGAAGTTTTGGGGAAAATTTTGAAAATAGCTGTTAAGGGGAGGGTTAAAGCGATACTCCTGCCGACGTGGTGGGAAGAGAGGTATTTAAAAAGTTGGCCAGAAAACTCTGCCTTCAAATATCGAAATGGCCTGCATCTTGGCGAAAACTCTCAAATCCTCGGATCTCGCTAGGTCTATTGATTTTGTGCAATCTTGCCCCTTTGAGTAAACTATTCCCATTTTACGGTAATTATAGAGAAATTAAAAGATACGAAATTAGGGTGATACGAGCAAAGAAGAACGTTTGTGCATATGTGTGTGTGTTTGTTTGTTTGTTTGTTTGTTTGTTTGTTTGTTTGTTTGGACGAGTTTTCTGACCAATTGATTAAATACGTGTCTTTCTTTTTAGATTACGACAGTCAACGGGTCAAGTGAAGAAAATAGTGGCCATTGTCAGATACCATTGAGTTAAACGGGGTTTTTCTTTTAAGCGAATTGCGTTTATGACGGACTGCACTTTAGATAGATTTTTTTTTCATGATTTCTATTATGTTTGATCTACATTCCTGATCGCTTCAACAGACGGTGTCTTCCAATATTTGTGGTTAAGTTTATCCGGTATTCTATCTACCTTTATTCTTCAAGTAGTCCATAGGAGCCATTAGGCTCATGGAGCCGGAGTTTATCACTCATCCTTCAAATATCGATCGTTTTAAATAGCCTTCATTTTGGCAAAAACGCTCAAACCTGGGACTTCACGAAATCTTCCTCAAGTCTCAGGTTTGAGAGTTTTTGCCAATTTAAGGGTTATTTAAATCGATCGATATTTGAAGGACGAGTTTTCTGGCCAAATTTTTAAATATACGTGTTTCTTCCCCCAGATGACGACAGTTAACTAGATAATCAACACTTTCTCTTATAACAAAATAAAAACTGAATTCGATGCAATCCCTTCAATCTCATGTGATTGAAATGGTTTCATCTCATCGAAAGCCTTGTCAGTTGTCACGAAATGACTACACAAAGAGAATGAGACGTGTTTTTTTTTTTATTTATGTTGCACTTGAAACCCAAACGAGACGGTGATTGGCTGATTGACTTCACACGTGACAGAACGTGATGTGAATTAATTTCCTGTCTTTCAATTTCAACTGGGCTGTAGGAGATCTTGAACATTTCTTAACCATTTTAATTTTCATACTCTGGGAAGATGTCGTATTTTTAAAAAAATTTGGCCAGAAAACTCGTCCTTCAAACATCGATCGATTTAAATCACCCTCATCTTGGCAAAAACTCTCAAACCTGAGACGTAAGGAAGACCCCGTGAAGTCCCAGGTTTAAGTGATTTTGCCAAGATGAGGATTATTTAAAACGACCAATATCTGAAGGACGAGTTTTCTGGCCAAATTTTTAAATACGTGTTTTTCTAGAGTACGGTAGTTAACTGCTTACCCGATTCATTGTCCAAAAATGTTTATTCACACACGCTGAAATTACCCTCATCTTGGAAAAAACTCTCAAACCTGGGACTTGAAGAAGGAAAGAGTTCGCGAGTTTTCTGACCAAATTTTAAAATGCGTGTGTTTCTAGAATTAGGCAGCTACCTGGTTAAAAATAATATTTTAGTTTTCATTTTTGTAATTTTCAAACCAAGACATTCATGCATGTCTGCCTCGAGTCTTTGGAAAAAGTCAGCCTATCGTTTTTACTTTAAAATTTTTTTTTTTAATTGAGCTTTTATATAGAGCAATATCCACTTAACGTGCTCAAAGCGCTTTACAAGGGGTCCCAGGTCAACAGCAACACATAACATGTAGGACGAGACATGACGCCTGTCAGGCGATATTACAAATTTTTGGGACAGAGACAACGCTGTTAACGGCCAGGTACTCATTTTACACCTGAGTACGGTGAGAGAATGTGAGTAAAGAGTCTTCTTCTTCTGCTTCTTCTTCTTCTTCTTCTTCTTCTTCTTCTTCTTCTTCTTCTTCTTCTTCTTCTTCTTCTTCTTCTTCTTCTTCTTCTTCTTCTTCTTCTACTTCTTCTTCCACCTCCTCCTCCTCCTCCTGCTCCTCAGGTCAGTGGCTGTGCGACTGCTCTCTCTCTCTCTCTCTCTCTCTCTCTCTCTCTCTCTCTCTCTCTCTCTCTCTCTCTCTCTCCCTCTCTCTCCACCAGGCAGATGATGCCGAGTCAGTTGGATTCCAAGTTTGTCTCTCTGTCACCGTGATATTTTTATTCTCTGTTTACATCTGGCACTTCTCTCTACTCTATATTTCTCATAATAGGATTAAATACTCTAATGTCACATCCGCCTAGCAACCAGCCGCTTGGTATTAAACAAAGAAAATCGGTACTTTTTATTCCTCATGTTGACTAGAACGTTTTCACATGTCATGTTGATCAGAATGTATAAAAGTCAAAACAGGACCAGATTTATAATGTTTTTCTCCTCTGGATACACTTTAATGCTTGTCGGAGAAGTATTTCATAAGGGCAGTGATGGAGGTGATGGAGATAATGGCGTCTGCCATTGTATCGATAGTTTAGAACCAGTTACTATGCGTCATTTTGAGGGAAGTGACGTCACGACTGTTGAACCCTATTATTATGATATATATATATATATATACATTCCGGCTCCACATTTTTGTTCTGTAGACGATCGGTCATCACATTATCGTGCGTGGTATGCTCCACTACTAAACTGTTTGGTGTCCGATGTCTGTGTCTCGTGTCCACCGCTATGTCCGGTGGTTAGCTTGTACCGTCGAGGTTATTATACCTGAGCAGTTAATTACCTGTTAATTACCTGTTAATGGGTGGGTAATTAGAGATAAGCTTTTAGTCTAGGATTGGGATAGGTCAAGGAGATGGATTGGGGGAGTGGGTGGGGGGAGATGGATGGATTAGTGGATAGACGGATGGATGAATGGATGATCTATGGATAGATGTGTGGATGGGTGGATGGGTGGGTGGGTAGATGGATGGATGGGTGGGTGGGTGGGTGGATAGATGGATGGATGGATGGATGGATGGATAGATGGATGGATGGATGGATGGATGGATGGATGGATGGATGGATTGATGGATGGATGAGTGGGTGGATGGATGGGTGGATGGTAGGTTGATTGGTTGGATAGATGGCTGGATGGATGGGTGGATGGGTGAATGGTTGGTTGCGTAGGTGTATGGATGGATGGATAGATTGATAGATGGATGGGTTGGTGGATATGAGGTAGATGGCCGGAAGAATGGATATTTTGGAGCCTAAGTTTAAAAAGCTAAGTGTCCATATCTGCTAGAGGAAGAGGGATTTCTGTGGTCAGGTATGTTATGAATTAGATGAAGTCACTTCTTTTCCTTTTTACGCGAAGTAGACAAATTAATTATATTTCACTTCATCCTAATGAGCAATTAGAGAGGACTTTATGTTATTATTATTTGTTTACATCATTTCTTGTTGTGCTCACGGAGGACACAGCTGTGGCTATTAACCCTTTACGAGCGAGATTGATTAACGCTGTTAAAGGCCAGGTCCTCATTATATATTTGAGTACTGTGAGAGGATATGAGTAAAGAGCCTTTTCCAAGGGCTCAACTATGAGCCAATCAGAGCGGGATTCGAACCCATGACCTTCCTATCCGAAGGCGAGTTTCATACCACTAGACCACATCACCGTACAAATATGATTAGGAACCCACCTCCTCATACACTTTCTGACTGATAAAGGTTGATATTTATCAAGTTGGGGGTGGGTGGTATGTGGGGGGGGGGGTGTGTGGGGGAAGTTGTGGGGGGTTTGTGGGGGGTTGTGGGGGGGAGGGGGAATAAAGGAAGAGAGTAGCGGAGCTAGATGAGGTTAAAAGTATAAAATGAGATAATAATTAATTATTAATGAGGAGCATTTGTTGTCATTACGAAATATTGTCTGGGCAATGAAGGGACAGTCGTTGATAACTGTTAGGGTGGACAGGTGTTGTGGTAATCATTGTTATGGTGGTGGTGGTGGTGGCGGCGGTGGTGGTGGCGGTGGTGGTGGTGGTGGTGGTGGTGGTGGTGGCGGTGGTGGTGGCGGTGGTGGTGGTGGTGGTGGTGGTGGTGGTGGTGGCGGTGGTGGTGGCGGTGGTGGTGGGGGTGGTGGTGGTGGTGATGGTGGTGGTGGTGGTGGTGGTGGGTGGTGTTGGTGGTGGTGGTGGTGTTGGTGGTGGTGGTGGTGGTGGTGGTGGTGGTGGTGGTAGTGGTGGTGATGGTGGTGGTGGTGGTGATGGTGGTGGTGGTGGTGGTGGTGGTGGTGGCGGTGGTGGTGGGGGGGGGGTGGTGGTGGTGATGGTGGTGGTGATGGTGGTGGTGGTGATGGTGATGCTGCTGATGATGATGATGATGATGATGATGATGATGAAGACAATGATGATGATGAAGACAATGATGATGATGATGATGATGATGATGATAATGATAATGATGATGATGATGATGATGATGAAGACAACGATGATGATGATGATGATGGTGGTGGTGGTGATGGTGATGCTGCTGATGATGATGATGATGATGATGATGATGATGATGATGAAGACAATGATGATGATGAAGACAATGATGATGATGATGATGATGATGATGATGATGATGATGATGATGATGATGATGAAGACAATGATGATGATGATGATGATGATGATGATGATGATGAAGACAATGATGATGATGATGATGAAGACAATGATGATGATAGTGATGGTGATTATAATGATAGTCCACTCGGCGTAACCTTTTGTAATAATATGTATTAAAAGTCAAGCGAGATTTAGTCTGGTCAATGACTGGGTGGGTGACAATGGTATCCACTACTCTAGTGTTCATTTCACGATAAACAACTGCTCCATGTTCTTGGTGACTCTGTAGGACTATTTTCATTCAAATATATTTTTTTAACGTGAGCTTTTATATACAGAAAAGTGAGTGGAGCAGGCACTTATGTTGATAACAACAAGAAATGAAGTGAGTGGGGAAGTGCCAGAAGACAATACAAAATAAACATTTCGCGGCGGCGATGGGGACTCGAACCCGCGACCTTACAGGTACGACAACTCCGCCTGGCCGGGGTGATCGTGACTCTACCGTATGAGCTATCCACGATCCCAAAAAAGATCGCTTTTAACCCTATTTTTTTATTAGAGATTTTATATAGAGCAATCTCCACAAAACATGCTCAAAGCGCTTTACAAAGGGCCCCTGAGAAACAGCAACACGTAACATGTAGAACGAGACATGACGCCTTTTTATGCGCCTGCTAGAGACAACGCTGTTAACGGCCAGGTACTCATTTTACACCTGAATACGGTGAGAGAATGTGAGTAAAGAGACTTTTCTAAGGACTCAATTATCGCCGAGCGAGGCTCTAACCCAGTACCTTCCAATCTGAAAGCGAGTCTTGTCATACCACTAGACCACATAGCCGCACAACCATTAACATCTCTAGATGATAATCGTACAAGGGATACAGTCCATCTCCCCCCCCCCCCCCCCCCCCCCCCCCTCAATTTACATATATCAAAATGTACACAATCCACCCAGTTTTATCATGTTTTATAAGACTGTGCTGGTTACGATCCGGATACAATAGACAGACGATGATCCAGGTAGATTAAATCAGATAATCCCATCAAGCTGTGAGTGTGACAAGACTTGAATCATACACCACCGATAACATTGCATGGCATCCACTATACGGGACGACGGGACTTCCCTAATGATTTATTGTTTGACATCCTCTTGTCATAGAAACAACCAGACAAGCTTTAGTGCTAGTCACGCTACATACAACTTACACGTTGATGGTGGATACATGTGTGGTTGTGTGTGTGTGTGTGTGTGTGTGTGTGTGTGTGTGTGTGTGAAAGGGAGAATGTGTGAGAGAGAGAGTGTGTATGTGTGTGAGAGAGAGTGTGTATGTCTGAGAGAGAGAGAGAGAGTGTGTGTGTGTGTGTGTGTGAAAGGGAGAACGTGTGTGTGAGAGTGTGTGTGTGAGAGAGATATAGTATGTGTGAACGGGAGAGAGTGTGTGAGAGAGTTTGTGCATGTGAGAGAGAGAGTGTGTGTATGAGAGAAAATAGAGAGAGCATATGTGTGAGAGTGAGTGTGTGTGAGAGAGAGTGTGTGTATGAGAGAAAATAGAGAGAGCATATGTGTGAGAGTGAGTGTGTGTGAGAGAGAGTGTGTGTGTATGAGAGAAAATAGAGAGAGCATATGTGTGAGAGTGAGTGTGTGTGAGAGAGAGTGTGTGTGTATGAGAGAAAATAGAGAGAGCATGTGTGTGAGAATGAGTGTGTGTGAGAGAGAGTGTGTGTGTATGAGAGAAAATAGAGAGAGCATATGTGTGAGAGTGAGTGTGTGTGTGAGAGAAAATAGAGAGAGCATATGTGTGAGAGTGAGTGTGTGTGTGAGAGAAAATAGAGAGAGCATATGTGTGAGAGTGAGTGTGTGTGTGAGAGAAAATAGAGAGAGCATATGTGTGAGAGTGAGTGTGTGTGAGAGAGAGAGAGTGTGTGTGTATGAGAGAAAATAGAGAGAGCATATGTGTGAGAGTGAGTGTGTGTGTGTGAGAGTGAGTGTGTGTATGAGAGAAAATAGAGAGAGCATATGTGTGAGAGTGAGTGTGTGTGTGAGAGAGAGTGTGTGTGTATGAGAGAAAATAGAGAGAGCATATGTGTGAGAATGAGTGTGTGTGTGTGTGAGAGAGAGTGTGTGTATGAGAGAAAATAGAGAGAGCATATGTGTGAGAATGAGTGTGTGTGGAGAGAGTGTGTGTATGAGAGAAAATAGAGAGAGCATATGTGTGAGAATGAGTGTGTGTGAGAGAGAGTGTGTGTATGAGAGAAAATAGAGAGAGCATATGTGTGAGAATGAGTGTGTGTGAGAGAGAGTGTGTGTATGAGAGAAAATAGAGAGAGCATATGTGTGAGAATGAGTGTGTGTGAAAGAGTGTGTGTATGAGAGAAAATAGAGAGAGCATATGTGTGGAGATTGAGTGTGTGTGAGATGAAGTGAGTGTGTGTGAGAGAAAATAGAGGAGCATATGTGTGGAATGTAGTGTGTGTGAGAAGGTGTGTATGAGAAAAATAGAGAGAGCATATGTGTGAGAATGAGTGTGTGTGAGAGAGAGGTGTGTGTATGAGAGAAAATAGAGAGAGCATATGTGTGAGATGAGGTGTGTGTGTGAGAGAGAGTGTGTGTATGAGAGAAAATAGAGAGAGCATATGTGTGAGAATGAGTGTGTGTGAGAGAGAGTGTGTGTATGAGAGAAAAAGAAGTGGAGAGATATGTGTAGAGATGAGGAAATGGAAGTTGTGTTGTGTGGAAGAGTGTGTGTATGAGAGAAAGAAACATAGTAGAAGGGGTGGAGAAGTATGTGTGGAGAAAATGAATGAGTTGTGTGAGAGAGAGAGTGTGTGTATGAGAGAAAATAGAGAGAGCATATGTGTGAGAATGGAGTGTTTGTGTGAGAGAGAGTGTGTGTATGAGAGAAAATAGAGAGAGCATATGTGTGAGAAGATTGAGTGTGTGTGAGAGGAGAGTGTGTGTTATGAGAGAAAATAGAGAGAGCATATGTGTGAGAATGAGTGTGTGTGTGAGAGAGAGTGTGTGTATGAGAGAGAAATAGAGAGAGTATGTGTGAGAATGAGTGTGTGTGGAAGAGAGGTGTGTATGAGAGAAAATAGAGAGAGCATATGTGTGAGAATGAGTGTGTGTGTAGAGAGAGTGTGTGTATGAGAGAAAATAGAGAGAGAGATATGTGTGAGAATGAGTTGTGTGTGTGAAGAGAGAGTGTGTGTATGAGAGAAATGAGAGAAGCATATGTGTGAGAAGGATGTGTGTGAGAAGTGTGTGTATGAGAGAAAATGAGGAGCTGTGTAGAGTGTTGTGAGAGAGTGTGTTGTATGAGAGAAAATAGAGAGAGCATATGTTTGAGAATGAGTGTGTGAGAGAGTGAAGAGAGTGTGTGTATGAGAGAAAATAGAGAGAGCATATGTGTGAGAATGAGTGTGTGTGAGAGAGAGTGTGTGTAATAGAGAAAATAGAGAGAGCATATGTGTGAGAATGAGTGTGTGTGTGAGAGAGAGAGTGTGTATGAGAGAAAATAGAGAGAGCATATGTGTGAGAATGAGTGTGTGTGTGAGAGAGAGAGTGTGTGTATGAGAGAAAATAGAGAGAGCATATGTGTGAGAATGAGTGTGTGTGAGAGAGAGTGTGTATGAGAGAAAATAGAGAGAGCATATGTGTGAGAATGAGTGTGTGTGTGTGAGAGAGAGTGTGTGTATGAGAGAAAATAGAGAGAGCATATGTGTGAGAATGAGTGTGTGTGTGTGAGAGAGAGTGTGTATGAGAGAGAGAGTGAGTGTGAAAGAGAGTGTTTGTGTGTGTGTATGAGAGATAGAATGTGTTTGAGAGAGAGCGTTTGTATGAGATAGAGAGATTGTGTGTGAGTGAGAGAGATATAGATAGTTATTGTGTATTTTGTTTTGTGAGAGAGAGAGAGAGAGAGAGAGAGAGAGAGAGAGAGAGAAAGAGAGAGGGAGGACAAAGTTATTGGGTGTTTTGTTTTGTATGTGTATTTTTTGTATTTTAAAAAATATAATCAACCAAATCGAGTTTCAGATGCAAATTGACTTCAAACAAAACCTTAAAGTTTAGAATTTGGTACGTAAAATGCCAAACTGGCAACCTTCGTCATTAGGAATGAACGGTATGGATGCTATCCAGTATGACGCAATGTGGATTGTGTACACAAGCATGTATATAAACACACACCCATACATACACACATACACAAACACATCAAAACTCACATACACACACACACACACACACACAAACACAAACACAAAGACGCAAACACCGAAACACACGCTCACGTACATTGATGCCATGCGTTTAGTTAGTTTCTTTTAAAAACTCACAACATCCGCCAGCCGGATATAACCTGCACCAACACACAAAACCGTGTGTAACTTTGACCGTTTATAGTCCGATTAATACCCTTTAGGGCGAATTACTCATAAAAATGGCTGGCTAAAAAAAAATACAAATTTATGAATGACGTCAATTTCGTTCTTTCTATAGATAGTATGCGCTTGGCTAAAGAACTTACAATATTGCTATCCGGAAGTATTACTGACCAACACACAAGACTGTGTGTAACCTTGAATCTTTACAGTCTGATATTACTCATAAAAATGGCTGGCTAAAAACTATAACAAATTTCTGAGTGGCGTCAATTTCGTTCCTTCTATACACACACACACAGACAACGAAACGACCTTGCTATGCATTCTGATGATGCCTATTAGACGACGAGAATTCTTTGAGTCGAAGGGAAATTACGCCACGTTATCAAATACCCCAGACAATGAGACAAGACACAGACAATCCAATGGTGTGAAAGGTCGAATTCCGGGGGTTGCTCAAGATAGGACAACCATCACAACTATGTCATGACAAAACGTTCTATGTAACAAAGAAAAGTACAAGAAAAATAAAGACAAAGCTAAAAATATAGATAGAATGCGGTTGGCCAAGGAGTTCACAACATTGCCATCCGGAAGTATAACGGACCAACAGACAAACTCTGTGTAACCATGAACTTTTATAGTCTGGTTAATACAGTTTAGTGAGAACAACTCACAAACGCGGATGGCAAAAACATTAACAAAGGCATGAGTGACGTCATCTGCATACTATCTATACAAAAGCAATGTTTTAAGTGTAGATTCTGCTTTATGGAAGTGAAAGCTGGAAAATGACATCCTCCTTAATACAGAAACTAGAAGCCTTTCAGAACAAATGTCGAAAAAGAATTTTAAATT
>NC_088361.1:12128659-12136159 GCF_034508935.2 Berghia stephanieae | reverse complement strand
GCTAAAAAAAAAACTCACAACATACATTGCCATCCGGAAGTATAACGGAGCAACACACAAAACCATGTGTAACCTTGAACGTTTTAAGTCTGGTTAATATAGTTTAGTGAAAATAACTCAATAACTAGGATGGTAAAAAAAACAATAACAAAGACCTGAGTGACGTCAGCTTCGTTCTATCTATAAAATGAAGGAAATAGACGTCACTGAGCTCTTTGTTGCTGTCTTAAGACAGACATTTTTATGATTAGTTCTCACTAAATTATATCAATCAGATTATAAACGCTCAACAAGGTTACTCATAGTTTTGCGGATGTGTAGCCTTGAGCAAGTCACCTCGCCCTAGCTCAAGTTGCGGCGCTGCGCTGCGGCTCACGCCTGGGTTATTCCAGTCTTCCCTTGGAATAGACCCTAGAGACAAATTTCCCCTATGAGATGAATAAAGGGAATTTTATTTAATTTATTTATTTACCAAGAAATGAAGTGAGTAAGAAAGTGCCAGAAGACAATAAAGAATAAAAATTTTCGCGGCGGTGATTGGGGATCGAACCCGCGACCTTACTGGTACGACAACTCCGCCTGGCCCGGGAGAACGTGACTCTACCGTATGAGCTGTCCACCACTCTATTCCATTTATTCTCTATTGTCTTCTGACAATTCCTACTCACTTCATTTCTTGTTATTATCAACATAAGTACCTGCACCATCCTCTTTTCTGAATGAGTATTTTACCTAAACGCATAGCATCAATCTATAGATAGTATGAGCTTGGCTAAGAAGCTCATAACATTGCCATCCGGAAGTATAACAGACCAACACACAAAACTGTGTGTATCCATGAACGTTTATAGTCAGGTTAATACAGTTCAGTGAGCATTACTCATAAACGCGGATGGCAAAAAACAATAACAAAGACCTGAGTGACGTCATCTTCGAACTATCTATAAATAGTATGCGCTTGGCTAAGAAGCTCATAACATTGCCATCCGGAAGTATAACGGACCAACAGACAAAACTGTGTGTATCCATGAACGTTTATAGTCGGGTTAATACAGTTCAGTGAGCACTACTCATAAACGCGGATGGCAAAAAACAATAACAAAGACCTGAGTGACGTCATCTTCGAACTATCTATTAGATAGTTCGAAGATGACGTCACTCGGGTCTTTGTTATTGTTTTTTGCCATCCGCGTTTGTGAGTAATTCTCACAAAGCTGTATTACCCAGACTATAAAAGTTCATGATAACACATAATTTTGTGTGTTGGTTCATTATACTTCCGGATGGCAATGTTATGAGCTTCTAAGCCAAGCGCATACTATCTAAAGCATCAAAAAGGACTTAGACCGCGATGAATAGAATGTACAACATATTCCAATGTCGATGAGTTTCGCCAATCTTGTAGACGCCAACACATCTCAAGGATTTCAAGATCCTTGATCTTTCCACCAGCCGGTGTCCTCTTGCCTCTAACATTTACCTATAAATTCCATACACTATTTATTACTGTAGTCAAAATGAGATTTTGTGCTAGATACTAACTACAAATAGAAAAAAAAAACAACGGATCGTAGATTATTATTGCAGCTTCGTAAAAATTCACCGTAACAATTGTAGTAGTAGTAGTATTAGTAGTAGTAGTAGTAGTAGTAGTAGTAGTAGTAGTAGTAGTAGTTGTGGTGATAGTAGTAGTAGTAGTAGTTGTGGTGATAGTAGTAGTAGTAGTTGTAGTAGTAGTAGTAGTAGCAGTAGTAGTAGTAGTAGTAGTTGTGGTGATAGTAGTAGCAGTAGTAGTAGTAGTAGTAGTAGTAGTAGTAGTAGTAGTAGTAGTAGTAGTATTAGTAGTAGTAGCAGTAGCAGTAGTAGTAGTAGTAATAATAATAATATTAATTATAGTAATAATAATAATAATGATAATAATAATAATTATTATTATTATTATTATTATTATTATTATTATTATTATTATTGTTCTTATTATTATTATTATTATTATCATTATTATTATCATCATCATTATCAACATCTTATCATTTTGACTAGAAAGAACAATAAGTGAGCATTGAGATAACCCAAATACTGTCGATAGATAAGAAAATCTTTTTTTTAAAAAACACAAAAGAAAAAAATCATTACCAAATGTATATACAAATAAGCTTTTATCTCCCACCAGACAAAATGAATTTGGGTTTCTGTAGGGATGAATGGTTGAACAGATTTGTCTGACTTGGGTAATTTCTTTCATTAGAATTATCTGGCCATCTTCAGCTGTACAGGTAGAAAGTGCATGTTTTGAAAACATCAAAACAAAAAATATCAGATGGAGAGAGAGATGGAGAGAGAGAGAGAGAGAGAAAGAGAGAGAGAGAGGGAGAAAAAGAGAGAAAGAGAGGGAAGAAAGAGAGAAAGAGATAGAGAGCGAGAGAGAAAATGAAACATAGATAGATAGATAGATAGATAGATAGATAGATGGATAGATAGATAGATAGATAGATAGATAGATAGATAGATAGATAGATAGATAGATGGATAGATAGATAGATAGATAGAGGGAGAGAGAGACAGAAAGAGCGAAAGAGAGCGCGCGCACGAGTGGAAAAGAGAGGAGAGAGATAGATAAATAGATCGGTAGATAGACAGATAGATAAATAGAGAGATAGGTCGGTAAGTAAGTAGACAGAAAGAGGGAGAGGAAGAGAGAGGGGGGGGGGAGAAAGTAGAGATAAATAGATATAGGTAGATAGACAGATGGATAGATAGATTGATAGGTAGGTAGTTAGGTAGAAAGAGGGAGAGAGAGAGAGAGAGAGAGAGAGAGAGAGAGAGAGATCATGAACGAGAAAAAGAAAAAGAGACAGAGTGGAAGAGATAGGGAGAAAGAGAGAATGAGAGAAAGAGAGAGAGAGAGGGGGGGGGAGAGAGAGAGAGGGGAGAGAGAGAGCGAGGGAGAGAGAGATCATGAACGAGAAAAAGAAAAAGAGACAGAGTGGAAGAGATAGGGAGAAAGAGAGAATGAGAGAAAGAGAGAGACAGAGAGAGAGACGGAGAGAGAGGGGGGAATAAAAAAGAGAGTAAAGACAAATACAATAGCTATGTACAACTGTACAGAGATAAGGATTAAAATGTGCTAGTGGCCTAAATTAAGGACAACTGGATGACGAATGAAGTAAAGTGCGGCTATGTGGTCTTGTGGTATGACACTCGCTTTCGGATCGGAAGGTCCTGGGTTCTAGCCTCGCGCTCGGCGCATAGTTGAGTCCTTGGAAAAGGCTCTTTACTCACTTTCTCTCACCGTACTCAGGTGTAAAATGAGTACCTGGCCGTAAACAGCGTTGTCTTTGTCCGAAAAATTGTAATATCGCCTAGCAGGCGGCATGTCCCGTCCTACATGTTAAATGTTGCTGTTGACCAGGGACCCCTTGTAAAGCGCTTTGAGCACATTTAGTGGATATTGCGCTATATAAAGCTCAATTTTTATTTTTTTTTAAATTTTAAAGCACTCAGTAAAATCAAAGGCTAAAGACCTGCGCGCTTCTGGTTTATATTCATTGCTTCTCAACAATCCATCAAAGAAAACTAGACTATCTGGAATTTAAAGAACACGTGGGTATGAAAGGTACCAGACAAAGCAAGAAAGAAAAATACAAGAAAGAAAAAAACATCCCAAAAAATAAATCACTCGCTGTGCCTGCTCCTTTATTTCTTAATTTGATAAATGGAATTTATTCGGAGTCTAAATAAACAATGAACGCAGTTAATCGTCCAACAATCAGGTAACCTCTGTCTGTGGTATAAAAGTAGAGATCTGAATAAGTCTGTAAGAAATAGTGCCAGACAAATGGGGAAAAAAGGAAAAATTCGAGAGAACCCCCCCCCCCCCACTCCCCCCCCCCAAAATAAAATCAGACTTCCTGTGCGGCTAAGTGGTTGTTGACAACGCCACTACCCCATTATCTCATTCGTCTGTAGTGTTTCATTCATCCTGTTTTGTTGATAAAGGGGTAACCCGAAACGTCCATTTTATCTGTTTTCGTATATTATTACATTGAAGCTTACATTCAATTTCACATTGTTATTTATTTCTTCGAGCTTCGAGCAGCAACATTTATATTTCTGCTTTATGCCACTGATTCATGCGACGCACCTTTCCAGATTTTTTAGGAGATAAATGAAATGATGAAAGCAAAGGTAAACCTTACAACCTGTCAGGTCACGTGCTGAAACCCACCGTTGACCTATAAACACTCCCCAGAATGAGAGAATGCAGTGTTGTTTTTCTTCCAGAGAGTCTAGTTCGGCACGGCATACGTTCAAAATGAGCTTTTATATAGCGCAATATCCACTAAACGTGCTCAAAGCGCCTCAATGCCGCATGAATCAGTGGCATAAAGCAGAAATAGCAAATTGTGGTCTATAATTGTATGACACTCGCTTTCGGATCGGAAGGTCCTGGGTTCGAGCCTCGCGTTCGGCGCATAGTTGAGTCCTTGGAAAAGGCTCTTTACTCACAGTCTCTCACCGTACTCAGGTGTAAAATGAGTACCTGGCCGTTAACAGCGTTGTCTCTGCCCGAAAAATTGTAATATCACCTAACAGGCGTCTTGTCCCGTCCTACATGTTACATGTTGCTGTTGACCAGGGACCCCTTGTTAAGTGCTTTGAGCACATTTAGTGGATATTGCGCTATATAAAGAAGCTCAATAAAACAAACCCCAGAATGAGAGAATGACGTTTTGTTATTCTTCCAGAGACTGGGCTGGGCCAACCATAGAGAATACAGCTCCTAGTAGTCTGTGGGGCCAACATTCAAAATCCAATACCATTTCGCATTTGTGACCCCTCATTTCAAAACGGTATTAAGTCGGGATTATTAAGTTGCTGAAAATAGAATTTGTAGCCAGAAATATCAGACTTGAGTTGAGTTTGTTATGCTTTATAGAGGAGAATGAATATCATATTTTAGAGTGCTAAATACCAATAATTCATATTATTTTTGACCAGTTTAACTATAATTTGACTTTATAGCATCTGGTCCATCCCGACGTAATATCGTTTTGAGACGTTGGGTCACATTTCGTATTAGTATTGACTTAACATTTAGCCTGACGTTTTGCTCGGTGTGTATGAAGACAACAACAATAATATCACGGGTCATCGAGATGCGTCGGCTGTTTATCCTGAACAGCGGGGAATAACTCTTTCACCATTTAACTTGCCTAATCCAGAAAAACTCTTATTTAAAAATTTGGCCAGAAAACTCGTCCTTCAAATATCAATCGATTTAAATGACCCTCATCTTGGTAAAAACTCTCAAACCTGGGACTTCGCGAAGTCTTCCTTAATGTCCCAGGTTTGAGAGTTTTTGCCAGGATGAGGGTCATTTAAATCGATTGATATTTGAAGGACGAATTTTTCTGGCCAATTTTTTTTTTTTAAAGAGTGGGTTTTTTTCTGGAGAACGGCAATTAGCTGGTTAAATATCATGACACAGCGCATGGTGGGTGGGTGAGACCGATTAGGTTTAAATTGCTTTCTTTGAAAACTCGAATCGCTGAAATATTTTTTAATCATAATAATTATTGTTTAAATAGCGATAATTAATAATATCATGGGCTCTTGCGCAGTCGTATCATTAGGAAAACTAATTATTATAATAATCGTGCGTAATTATTTATCATAACTTTTTATCCAAATTCCATAGTCTAGAATTCCATTTCTTTTACTTTTCTATCCAAATTCATAGTCTAGAATTCCATTTATTTTTCTTCTTTTTTTCTTTTTTTCTTTTTCTTTTTTTTTTTTTTTTTTTTTGTTTTGTTTTTTTAATGTTATATCTCTAAACAATTATTATGAATAGTGCAAATGAATCATTTTAATAGGAATGTCGGAATGATAAATGAAAGAATAAAATGTTGGAACATTTAGAAGAATGTTTATCTATCTATTCAGACTGGATCCGTGGTTTGTGACCTCCAGTTTTAGAACAATTTGTTTGGTTCTATTAAGTCTATCTTAAAACAGCTTTTGTTCTGATGAATCGCTTTTTTCTATCAATTTTATTCATGTATTCCTTTGCTTATATTTTATATTTAGTTTGGTCTGCGTTTTAAATTTGCTTTTGTTTTCTTTTGTTTTTATTTGGTCTTCTTTTATTTTCTTTTTCTTTTTTTTTTTCCTTTTTTTTTCTTTTTTTTCCGTTTTGTTGGGTTTATTTTTCGTTATTAATTTCTTTATTGGCTTATTTTAGGTTGATTTTTTTCGATGTGTTTGTTGCTGGGCCCTGCTTTTTATTTTGTTTTTTTCTCTGGGATTTATTTAAACAAACATATTTTTTCCGCAATATGTCTTTTCTTGGATTATGTTGATATTTTTTTAATCAAAATTCCAATGCCAAAGCTATTGATTTTGACAATCATTTCCGTTACATGTCCATCCACTGGCTGTCTTCTAGCCAGAAATGTCTGCTTCTTTTCTTTAACCAGTAAACTGTCGTACTCTAGAAAACACGTATTTTAAAATTTGGCCAGAGAACTCTTCCTTCCTTCAAATCTCGATCGATTTAAATTACAAAATCTCTCAAACCTGGGACTAAAGGAAGACCTTGCGAGGTCTCAGGTTTGGGAGGTTTTGCAAAGATGAGGAGGGTGTTTGATTCGCTTGATATTTGAAGGACGATTTTTCTGGCCAAATTTTTTAATAATTGTTTTTCCAGAGTAAAACAGTTAACTGATTAATAGTCTTTGTCCAATGCTTCCATTCCGGTCTTTTTAAACCAAAATTCTTACACCAATATCTATTATTGTCCATTCACAGAGACCTAAGCTACAACAATATCCAACACATCGGCAGGAAAACACTCAAGAGCTCTTTTCAATTGAAAAACTTGTAAGTATTTCTCATTCATGATATAATACTTCCGGTGCATGAAATAGATAGAGAATGCTGGAGACAATGTTCTAGTACAACTTAGTCACAATGATATAATGATCACCTTATGTTACTTTCACGAAACGTGGCGACGGTTCAGCAGTGTCATGTAAAACTGATATATATATATATATATATATATATATATAATATATATATCATCATTATCATCATCATCATCATCACCATCATCATCATCATCATCGTCGTCGTCGCCGTCACCGTCATAATATCGTCATCATTATAAACACCACCACCATCATCATAATCACTACCACCATCACCACATAACCTTCTCTTCCTCCACCTCCTGATCATCATCATCATCATCATCATCATCATCATCATCATCATCATCATCATCATCATCATCACCATCATCATCATCATCATCATCATCATCACCTCATCATCATTTCATCATCTCATCATCACCACCATCGCCATCACCACCACCATCATCATCACCACCATCACCACCATCACCATCATCACCACCACCATCACCACCATCATCACCACCATCACCATCACCACCATCATCATCACCATCATCAACATCACCATCACCAT
>NC_088361.1:12121159-12126159 GCF_034508935.2 Berghia stephanieae | reverse complement strand
GAACCGTTAAAGACCGCTACACGATGAAAACCGTGGCCTACAGGAGTAAAACACACGGAGTAGTCACACTCATTTCAAATTGTAACCTAATTAGAGAAGAGGGGTGATGCCTTCTTTATTTGCTCACCGTACTTCATTGTTACTTCGATAATTTAATAAAATTTGAAATTTATCCCCATTAACGGAGATAATGGCATCGCCCAAGGCGTTGATCGAGTTGTTCGTGGCGTTGATACACACACGCAACTCCTACCCCCCCTCCCCCCCCCCCTCCCCACCCCCCACCCTCACCACACCCTTAGAGGGCAGCGAGCATTGAAATAAGATAGAGACTGAAGTTTAATAAGAGGGGTGGATGAGTGATAAAGGGGTCGATGGTGACTTTTCGCCAGATCTACAAACTCAGCTACCCATTCATTGCTGAGTAGACAGGATTCAGAAAAAATCGACTGCACCGGATCGACTCTGGCCCTTTGCGTATAAAGAGAGTGCTCTATCAACTGAGCTATCGGGGTCCCCAAATATCTATTGACCTTTAAAAATACAGACGTTAATAACTGTTTTTTGGACGGAAGAAACTAATGAAACATATTATTGATTAGTTAAAACCAAACGAAATTTATATTATTGTATTATTTTAAATGACAACAATGCGATAGAAAGGTGCGACAGGGAATGGACAAAGAAAACAAAAATCAGACTGCAACTTGCTAGTTCGACCGCCACACACACACACACACACACTTTGTATCACATACATTTCAAACATAACCCATTAGAAAGAGGGGTCATTGCTTCATCATATATCATTGTCATTGCGATATTATGGTGTAGTAAATTTGAAATTTACCCGTATAAGGGAATCGTCCAAGGCGTGCGCCTCCTGTTCCCCCCTCTCACACACAAAGGGCGGTTTGCGGAGTGGAGGAGGTGTCGTCTGCCTCTAAGTCGCTGATGTCGTTTGTGTTGGCAAAGGGTGGGGCGATTATTAAGTGGGATGGGTGTGATTGTGAAGTTTAGGCAAAGACGAGGCAACGAATCGCTGGGGAAGTAGTATGGGAGACCGTATGAAAGGTGATAAGAAGTGAGGACCCGGCGTCTTCCTCTTGGGACTGGACCACGGTTCACAGCTAAAAGACCGTGGGACCGGTCCTCGGTCCGGTCCTCAGCGCGGCACTACTCTAAACTATCGGAACAATGGCGGACGCCCGTATGAAATATTTCTCCGGCGAGCTTAAAGGGTATCCAGAGGGAAAAAAAAACATAAATTTGATCATGTTTTGACTTTTACACATTCTGATCACAAGGCATATGAAAAGTTCTAGCCAGCATGAAAAATAAAAAGTAATAATTTTATTTGTTTAGAACCAAGATGGCCGCCGTTGCCACGCGGCGTGACATCAGACTATTGAATCGTATTTAATCAATGAAGACAGATAATGTGAATGTTTCGGATTCCCCCTTTATCAACAATACACGATGAATGAAACACAAAAGACGAATGAGAGATGTATGAATGGCGTTGTTAAGGTCTTTAGTGCTCCATGCATCGTGTTTTGTTGAAAATGTCTCAGAAAGCAAACAAACAAACAATAATTTGACACAGACGAAACACTATACCATAAAAATATAATGTAGTCATCAGCTAATAGAGTAGAAAGATACTCATAAATAACCAAGAAAATGACTTTGTGGACGTTATATCTTTTCCTTTTAGCCAGTAAACCTTACTTTGGAAAGAGACGTATTTAAAAATTTGGCCAGAAATCTCGTCCTTCAAATATCGATCGATTTAAATGACTCTCATTTAGGCAATACTCTCAAACCTAGGGCTTCAAGAAGTCTTCCATTAACTTCCAGGTTTGAGAGTTTTTCCCGAGATAAGGGTCATTTAAATCGATCGATATTTGAAGGACAAGTTTTTCTGGCCAAATTTTTTAAGACGTGTTTTTCCAGAGTACGGCGGTTAACGGGTTAATTAATGGCCCGAATTAACCCGTTGGACAACTGGTGGCATCTCGTGTTTAACCCTTCAAGCACCGAGTAATCCAGGGCTAACACCACACAAATCCGTGCAAGGGCGACCTGTCAGTTCTGCGAAAAGCGACCTGGGACGGCGGGATATGAGATGCTTTATGATGAAAGCGTATGGGTTTTTTAACGATAAAGTATGACCAATGCTATCTTTACTCTAGATTGCTATGAGTATGACTCAATCATTGGCCACAAAAAACGGGGTTTGAACCCGAAACATTCCAGATTGTATATTATTTGGTCCTCGTCTCGGGCAAAAATGAGCTAATGGCTTTTGGAAGTACATTCAAATGCCTCAACAATTTAGCCCCTCTTTATCTTTCGGAACTTATAAATCTTAACTCACTCAACCCTAACTCCGACTATATCCGTAGTATGCCCGGGGTTACTTTTACCCCATGCCTTTTTATTACATTTTTCTGAGACAAGTTATAGGCGTGGTATCAAAGCTAGTGTTTTTAGTTTTTACATGTTAAAGATAGTTGAATAAAACTTTCTATGCACATGCTAAATTTCAAATCATTTTTTTTTTCAATTTTGAAAAAAAGCAAAAATCTCTAGGATTGAGTGAGTTAAGCCTCGAATCAGAAGCTTTCGAGCATCACGCGACACCACTCTATTATCTGTACCAAAAAGTAAGTGTAAGTTGGTGATCGCTCTTTTCAATGTTAGTTCCATTACAACAACAATGAGCCCATAAACAATTTGGGTTATCGGACCTGCAAATAAGCACACGTTGATCTAGTTCTTTCCTACAGTATGACATCGGATTGTCGTCACGGTGTATGACTATATTGATATTGCATCCTGACAGCGCATTCTGACAGCCTGGTATTGTCCGGCTATGTGGTCTAGTGGTATGACACTCGCTTTCGGATCAGAAGGTCCTGGGTTCGAGCCTCGCGCACGGCGCATAGTTGAGTCCTTGGAAAAGGCTCTTTACTCACATTCCCTCACCGTACTCAGGTGTAAAATGAGTAGCTGGCCGTTAACAGCGTTGCCTTCGTCCGAAAAATTGTAATATCGCCTAACAGGCAGCACGTCCCGTCCTACATGTTAAATGTTGCTGTTGACCAGGGACCCATTGTAAAGCGCATTGAGCACATTTTAGTGGATATTGCGCTATATAAAAGCTCAATTTAATTTATTTATTTATTTATTCTATTTATTTTATCTCTTATCCATTTCAGACAACTGGACCACAACCATATCACGTGTCTGTCGGATGGGGCTATTCGACATCTCAAGAACATGGAAATACTGTAAGCATGTTAGGTTTGGTTTTGTTTTTGGTTGGTTGTTTTGTTTGTTTTTTGTTTGGTTTGGGGGGGGGGGGTTCGTTTTTTTTTTTTTTTTTTTTTTTTTTTTTTGTTTGTTGTTGTTTTGTTTTTGTTTTTGCTGTTTGTTGTTGTTTTTTTTTTTTGTTTTTTTTTATTGGGGTATTTTTTCTTGATTGTTTTTTTTTTAGTATTGTTTTGTTTTCTGTAGCTGTTGTTTTGTTGTTTTGTTTTGTTTTTGGGTTGGTCATGTTTTGTTTTATTTATTTGTTTGTTTGTTTTGGTAGGGGGGTTGATTATTTATGTGGGTTTACGTGAGGTCATAGATTTGAGAGTTTGTTGCCAAGATGGGGGTCATTTAACTCGATCGATATGTTTTGAAGGATGAGTTTTCTGACCACAATAACACAAAGCACGTCGTTTCCTATAGATAGAACGAAGATGACGTCACTCAAGCCTTTGTTATTGTTTTTTGCCATCCGCGTTTGTGAGTTGTTCTCACTAAACTGTATTAACCAGACTGTAAAAGTACATGGTTACACATAGTTTTGTGTTTTGGTCCGTTATACTTCCGGATGGCAATGTTATGAACTTCTTAGCTAAGCGCATACTATCTTTATTATTTTATGATGAGCTGAATCACTCATTGTTTTGTAGTATTAATCGGGGACAATCAATCATAAAACCTGGCCCTTTCAACCGATAAATCTCTTCCTACTGGTTTATCGATTCATGAACGTTATACAAGGCTTGTTTCATAATCCGACTTGTTGTGATGGCCAATATATCAAATCAACACACTCAAAAACTCACCAGACAATACACAACTTTACAACAAGGGTAAGTGATGCTGTGCGTATAGCCAAAACAAACTCACAACATCCGCCAGCCGGATATAACGTACAAACACACAAAACTGTGTGTAACCTTGACCATTTGTAGTCATTAGCGAAAACTAATCACCAAACACAATAACAAAGAGCTGAGTGCCGTCAATTTCGTTTCTTCTATACAGGATGTGCTTCCTTACATTTTTAGCTAGCCCAACCTTTTTTCTCAGGGTCCATCGATTGTTTGCTATGATTATAAATCACCCATGCTATCCTAGCATCATGATTGGTCATTCTACTTTGTCTCTACAACCATCATTGTCATAATTATGGCCACCCACGGACTTGTACAGTAGACACCACAGGGTAACGAACCCGATTCGTCATGGACAGTCAGGGATATTGATATTGATGGCCGGTCATTGATCAGTATGCCCTTTTCTGACAAAACGCGTTATATATATATATATATTTTTTTTTTGGTTTGTATTTTTTTTGTTTGTTCTGGGTTTCTAAAATTGTTTTCTTTTGTTTTGTTTTGTTTTGTTTTTGTTTTTTGCTTTTTGTGTTTGCTTTTTCTTTCTTTTTTTTTTCTTTATGTTTCTTTTTTTGTTTTTGTATTTCCTTTTTTTTAAATACTTTTTTTGGGGGGATATGTTGTTGTTGTTGTTGTTGTTTTTGGGTTTTTATATGGGTTTGTTTCCTATTGTGAATAAAGAGCATTTTTTCAATGACTACCTAATTTTGCGCGGCCCAAAATGGGATTCGAACTATTTACCTGCAAATCCAAATGTGTGTGTCTTGTCACAAGACCACAAAACCTTTCATAAAGATCTCTTTCATATCTTTGATTATGCGA
>NC_088361.1:12086159-12116159 GCF_034508935.2 Berghia stephanieae | reverse complement strand
TGGTTTGCATTACCCCCGTCTGATTACAGCCTCCATCTCCCATTGTTTACCCATCTGTCTCAAATGCTCCATTACCGCCATTATTTCCGGTTCCGTTGGGTCTTTCAATCAACGGAGAGTTAGTTCCCTTACGGCTCATTATATAAGATGAATATTATTAATATGGATTAAAACGGTGATCGGCGAAAGATACGATTCTTTTGAGAAAAAAAAAAAGAAAAAAAAATCATTCTGAGTCTCAGACAATAATCATAAAACATAAAAATAAAGTAGTTCCTTCAGAGCAATCAGGCCCATGGAGCCGGAGGTTATCCCGGTTTCTATAGCGTGAAACGGACAATAGCGATTTCTTACTACCCTTTGGATTTTGGATAGGACGCCAGTCGATCACAAAGTACTTTCCGCCAGATCTAACAGACTCGGTTACCCATTCAATCCTGTGTGGACAGGGGGGGGGGTCAGATAAAATCACGACTGTACCCGGGATCGATCTTGGTCCCTTTGCGTGTGAAGAGAGTGCTCTACCAACTGACCTGAGACGATAATCACAATGCAAGATAAAGATATGAAAAAAATGTGTATGAAACAGTGCCAGACAAATCAAGAAAGAAAAATAAAGACATGTAAAAAAATGACCATCCCAAAAAATATGTCTTCCTCGAAGCAGGCTGATTTTTGGGGATATTTCTTTTTCTTGTATTTTTTCTTTCTTGCTTTTTGTCTGGCACTGTGATCTGTCTCTTCCACCAGTGCCAACTCCCTAATTTCTCAATTTGATAATAATTCATTGTTCAGCATACTAGTGTGCGTTCTTTACACTATTTTATTTTATTTTTTGGTAGACAGTCACTCCTCGAAGTAGGGAACATAAGCTAAGCTCTTGTAAATTGTGTTTTCATAATCACTAGCTCCTCCAGTAATAATGATGATGATGATAATAATAATGATAATAATAATAATATATAATAATAATAATAATAATAATAATAATAATAATAATAATAATAGTAATAATGATGATGATAATAATAATAAGAAGAAGAAGGAGAAGAAGAAAAAGAAAAAGAAGAAGAAGAAGAAGAAGAAGAAGAAGAAGAAGAAGAAGAAGCATAACAATAATAAAGATGATAATAATGATGATGATAATAATAATAATAATAATAATAATAATAATAATAATAATAATAATAATAATAATAATAATAATAATAATAATAATAATAACAGACTCCACTCCACTACTGTATCAGTGTTAATCTAATTGTAGAGGTCAGCCCAGTACAAATTCCGTCCGTCCACTGATCGAGGACTCTATCATCCCCTCGCTGTTTCCCCCCAAGGGAAATGACCCGATAGCTCGTCGAAATGTTCAGACCAAAGCAACTCCCCAGAGGATCCAACCTGAGGTCCCTGCGACTGTCAGATTGTCAAAATAGTCACACGAATATGTCTGGCACCGTGTAGTCTCCCCACTCGTCAATTTATCATTCGTTTCTCGCTTTTGTCGTGTTATTTTGATTCATTCGCTGGATGGAGTGAATGAATGAAATAGTATTATTCCACAAATCTCATTGGAAAACCCCATCATTTATTAGTAAATACGTAATCATTGAATAATGCTTTGAACGCGTGAATAAAAATTTTATTCAACGATTACAGAATACTTTCGAACATTTTATTGGTGTGAAATTAGATGTAAAAGACAGCTGATTGGCGGTTAAAAATAGTCTTTTGATGCGAATGAATACAAAGCCAACGTTTTTAGTTTTGGGTCAATTTGTCATTCAAGCAGGAGTTAGATACAAATTATGGTGAATATAACTACTAATACCATACCATTTGTTACAAAATATCTAATAATCTTACTTGGGGTGGAATAAAGGTATTCTTTCATTTCCTTGTATTTATGAAACTCGTTATATTATTATTATCGTGCAATAACACATACTCGAAAGCTCGTTGTGTTATTGGGCACTATACAAATAAGTCGTTTAATAAATCATCATCATATCTTGTCGCGCCAGTGAGTCAGCCAGTCCCGGGCAGTCTGGTTGCATTCCCTCAGGTCAGCATTGGTGCAGTGAGGTCCCAGCGAGCATTCAGACAGGATGTGGTCCATGGTCTGTCTGGGGTGACCGCATGGGCATTCAGTGCCCGGTGAGATTTTCCATTTAAAGAGGTTGGTGGCGGTGTTTCCCACCTTTGCTCTAGCTCTGTTCAACGCCACACATTCTTTTCTCTTGAGGTCTGTGCCTGCTGGGAGCTTTTCTGTTGTTAATCATCTGTTATTAATAAATAAAAAGAGATGAAAGAATCGTGTAATATTCTACCTTCCCCATCAATAGTAACGCTTGATGATATCAAGTTTACAATAATAATTTATAATGTAACATTATCAATCGTTAGATGTCACTATAATTATTATTCTTAAAAATTAAGTATTATTCAAATATTCAGGACCACATGTCTTTTATTCAAAGATGATAATAATAATAATTAGAATAATGATAATAATAATAATAATGATAATAATAATAATAATAATAATAATAAATAATAATAATAATAATAATAATAATAATAATAATAATAATAACAATAATAATAATAATAATAATAATAATGATAATAATAATCTTTATTGTCCAAATAGGCAATTATTGACGAATTTAGAATCGATTGAGGGGTATTTTACTTAGACACATACCATCGATAGTAAAACCTGTGTAGTTTTGCTATGTTTATCAACCACTGTCATTGTTTACATTATGACGACTGTCCGAGAGGCGTGGTTATCCAAGTGTCTATTGGAGTGTCAGACCTGCATATCGTCGGATGAAAACCGGACTCGGTACCAAATACTTGAAAACTTCGAACCCAATGAGATGATTCTTGAGTATTGAGTAAGATTTTTTGGGCCTTACAATTTTCTATACAGTTA
The DNA here is from genome assembly GCF_034508935.2 of Berghia stephanieae. Taxonomy (NCBI): domain Eukaryota; kingdom Metazoa; phylum Mollusca; class Gastropoda; order Nudibranchia; family Aeolidiidae; genus Berghia; species Berghia stephanieae. The sequence goes on along the minus strand of NC_088361.1, from coordinate 12,113,218 downwards.
AAGCGAATGACATAATCAGTCGGATGGTGAAAAGGTTTGAACTGAAATATTGCTAAGATTAGTAAGGAGGTCAATTTTTATCAAAAATAAGTTCTTGTCATAAATGATTAAATCAACATGTTTTTTGTACATCTTCAGGAAATATCAAAGCTTAATTTCAATTCTAAATATTTTTTACAGCTAGTTAAATTGAAAAAGTATGAAATTTGAGAAAAGTTGCTGGATACCTTTCCCAGACATCTGACTATAACTTCATGAATAATCACCCGATTTACTTCAAATAAAGATTAAACTGCTCTGGGGAGCATATTCTTTCAGAAAATTCCCCAAAAAAATGCAAATCCAAAATCTTCACCTTCCGACTGATTATGTCATGCAATGATGCTGTTTGTTTTTTCACCAACCCTCCTCAGACGCATCAACGACAATCGCCTAGTCTGTGACTGCCATCTTGCCTGGCTAGCCAGGTGGCTCAGACGAAACCCTGGCCTGGCACTTTTCACGGAGTGTCATCTTCCTGTGCAACTGCGTCATGCTGAGATCGCTGAACTCATTGAGAGTGACTTCAAATGTGACGGTGAGTATACTAAATTAAATGATGACCCGCCTTAGAAGTAGTAGTAGTGATGGTGGTGATGGTGGTGGTGGTGGTAGTGGTTGTGGTGGTATAATAATAATAGTAGTAGTGGTAGAAGTAGAAATAGTAGTAGTAGTAGTAGTAGTAGTAGTAGTAGTAGTAGTAGTAGTAGTAGTAGTAGTAGTAGTAGTAGTAGTAGAAGAAGAAGAAGAAGAAGAAGTAGTAGTAGTAGTAGTAGTAGTAGTAGTAGTAGTAGTAGTAGTAGTAGTAGTAGTTGTTGTTGTTGTTGTTGTTGTTGTTGTTGTTGTTGTTGTTGTTTGTTGTTGTTTTAGAAGTACAGCAGTGACAGCAGATCCAGGAGTTGTAATGGTAACAGGGGTAATAGTAGTAGGAGTTCATTACAATGATTGGTATTGTTGATGGTCGTGGTTTTGGTATAGATAGAATGCGCTTGGCCAAGGAGTTCACAACATTGCCATCCGGAAGTATAACGGACCAACACACAAACTCTGTGTAACCATGAACTTTTATAGTCTGGTTAATACAGTTTAGTGAGAACAACTCACAAATGCGGATGGCAAAAACAATAACAAAGGCCTGAGTGACGTCATCTGCATACTATCTATAGCGGCAGTATAGATCAAATTCAATTGAAGCCACTGTCTTGCTTTTTTAATTATGTCAACACTCTTACATCTTTAATTGGTATGTTTCAAAACGATGTAATTACTTGAAGTACCTCTTACTTTGCCCAGCAATCGTAAGACCTATTATTATTATCTACTATTCTAAATTTTAACCTGATTTTATAGTCATTTTGCTTGATTGCGTCCGCGATGTTAGCTACATTCGTATAGATAGTACGAAGATGACGTCACTCAGGTCTTTGTTATTATTTTTTGCCATCCGCGTTTATGAGTAAAGCTCACTGAACTGTATTAACCTGACTTTAAACGTTCATGGATACACACAGTTTTATGTGTTGGTCCGTTATACTTCCGGATGGCAATGTTATGAGCTTCTTAGCCAAGCGCATACTATCTATACAGATTAATGTGTGTTTTGTCTTCTTGGCAATAGCTGTCGTCTTCAACTCGCTTCATTTTAATGTCAGGAAGTTTGTTTATGTTTGATAATCCAGGTGAGGTAAGTAATAAAAAATTCCAAGTGTTTGTTTCAAGTTCATTAATTCCCTTAAAGTCTGAGCGAAGTAGATACAAAGTGGCTTTAATTTGATTCTGAAGTGGCCCTGTTGTAGATTGTGGGTTAATGTGTTTGAGTTGGAGCGTGAACCAATATTGACTCGCCTCCAACACAACAATTGCGAAAGCAAAGCAGGTAAGGGGTAACCAGGAAAATAGAAATAAGTGAGTTAATTAAACGCCAATTTCCATAACAAAGAAAGCCTTTGGGGAAAGACCGTGTGTCGGATTATTTGTGGGGCCACAGTTCAAATTCTACACAAATAAAATATGACGTTAAGAACATCCGGAGTTGTCAATCCTTCTGATTTTTTGTTTTCAAAACTATCCTGGAAATGTTGGTAAATTCCTAAAATACTTTTTATAGGGACATTTCTTTTCCCTTTCCGCATGTCATATTATATTTTCCCCCTTATAGATAGAATGAAGATGACGTCACTCAAGCCTTTGTTATTGTTTTTTGCCATCCGCGTTTGTGAGTTGTTCTCACTAAACTGTATTAACCAGATTATAAACGTTCATGGTTACACATAGTTTTGTGTGTTGGCCCGTTATACCTCCGGATGGCAATGTTATGAGCTTCTTAGCCAAGCGCATACTATCTATTCAATTTTTAAAATAAACTTTACTTTGACTTGCTTGACTTAAAGTTGTTCCCTAACATGGTCGATCTACTATGAAGCCTCATCGGCCTTCATGATTTCGGTGTAGATGAATTTCCATTCCTATCTCTTTGAAGCCATGTCTTTAATGTTGGTGTTGAGGAAGACCTCGCGAATTCCCAGGTTTGCGAGTTTTTGTCAAGAGCGTCATTTAAATCGCTCGATATTTGAAGGACGAGTTTTCTGGCCAAATTTTGTAATACGTATCTTTCCAGAGTACGACAGTTCACTGGTTAATACTCTCTGTTTATGTTGTGATAACAGGCGGGGGGGGGGGGGGGGGGGCTCATTAGATGATGTTGTGTTTAGTGATAAGGTGAATCTCCCATTGAAACGATTTATCATTTTATTGGTTAGGGTTAGGAAAGGAGTGTCTCTGTGTGCGTGTGTGTGTGTGAGTGTGTGTGTGTGTGTGTGTATGTGTGTCATTGTGTTTATGTTTGTGATTTGAGAAATATTATTTTAGAGTCCCCATTGCCTTAATAAGCTTATCTTCTCCTGTATCTTATTTTTATTTTTATCTCATATGACCTACATTTGGTTCTGTAATAATTAATCAACATTGGACGACTTCTAGCTTGAATGATTAATGAGTTTATTTTAAATCTTTATATTATATATATATATATATATATATATATATATATATATATATAGATAGATAGATAGATAGATAGTATGCGCTTGGCTAAGAAGCTCATAACATTGCCATCCGGAAGTATAACGGACCAACACACAAAACTGTGTGTATCTATGAACGTTTATAGTCGGGTTAATACAGTTCAGTGAGCATTAACGCGGATGGCAAAAAACAATAACAAATACCTGAGTGACGTCATCTTCGAACTATCTATATATATATATATATTATATATATATATATATATATATATATATATATATATTTATATATATTATTCCCATGGTGTTTTTACCGTCAGCAAATGAGGTATTAGCGTGGTCTTCATTATTATTATTATTATTATTATTATTATTATTATTATTATTATTATTATTATTATTATTATTATTTTATTATTATTATTATTATTATTATATTATTATTATTATTATATATAATTATTATTATTATTATTATTATTATATTATTATAATATAATAATAATTATTATTATTATTATTATTATTATTATTATTATTATTGTTGTTATTATTATTATTATTATTATTATTATTATTGTTATTGTTATCATTATTAGTATTAATATTATTAGTAGTAGTATGTAGTAATAATCCCGTCTTGTTTTGTTTCATTTACCTTTTTTTTCTCTTTCTTTTTCTCTTTCATGTATATTTTGAAAGGGTAAAAGTAAATCAGTTTACAAACTTGAAACTTCGAATGATTATTATGATTATATTGGTATTATTTTGCTCGTGTCCCCACCAGCCACCTTTGAGAAACGTCACATGCGAGAATGCATGGAGGAGATTCAGTGCCCGAGACTATGTCAGTGTTCAGAGGGAGTGGTGGACTGTAGGGACAAGGGCTTCACGAAGATCCCAGACAATATTCCACAGTCCGTCGTCGAACTGTAAGTCTACACCTATTGTGACTCGACCAACGTGCACTTTTTTGCAGGTCGGATAAGCTAATTCAGTATGGGCTCATTGTTGTAATGGAAATCTCAAAAACAAAATGACGTGAAAGATTGTCCATTATAACAATGTTAAACTTGGCCCATTATAAGTGAGTTCGGATGTCAGACCTGCATATATGTACACGTTGGATTCACCACATTTATGTGGTATAATGCCGGGATGAACTCGTTCGATGTTAAAGATCTGAACAAGTGTGTATGAAAGGTGACAGACAAAGGAAGAAAGAAAAATACAAGGAAAAATAAACATCCAAAAAAATCGACCTCAACTGTTTTTTTCCTTGTATTTTTCGTTCTTGATTTGTCTGGCACTGTTCATACACACTTGTTCTGATCTTTTTCTTACACCGGTGCCTGCTCCTTAATTTCTTAATTTTATATCGTTCGATATTTTATGATGGCAGTATGTCTATAAATGAGAAGAGAATAATAGAGTGTAAAATACAATTTTGACCAACGCTTCGAAATGGGGTTTTATTCTTGACCATCTCATCCTAAATTCCCTGCCTGTTAAGTCCATGGTTAGAAACATTTTGTGGTATGAATGTTTGAATCTTCGAGCATTGCTTTTATTTGATTTAGATATTTAATACTCTACATTATCAATAAACATTGAATGCTGTTTATTTAATTGATAAACTGTATCTTTGCATAAAAGATACACGGATCATTTAAAGGTTTATTTTGGAACCTATTAGAACTTCGATATTTAAGTAATCTTGGTCATACTGTGTTCTAAAAATAAGAAAATTCTAATGAAATTTTAAATATGTGATCATAAATTTGTTTTAAAAGATCCTCAGACCTCTTTGGATTTTATTTTGGAAGCTGAATTTATCTTGAATCTGGTCTAGTAGTATGACACTCGCCTTCGAATCGGAAGGTTCTGGGTTTGAGTCCCGTTCTGAGCGGGTTTTTACTGACATTCTCTCGCCGTAATCAGATGTTAACTGAGTATCTGGCCGTCAACAGCATTATCTCTATCGGGAAAAATTGTAATATCACCAAACAGGCATCACGTCTCGCCCAACATATTAAGTGCTGCTTTTGGCTTGGGACCCTTTATATAGCGCTTTGAGCACGTTTAGTGGATATTGCTCTATATAAATTTGGATTTTTTTAAAAAGAAGTATATAAGGTATATAAAATGAATTGATTTGCCTTGGCTGTCTCGTTGTCATTCCTGTACCAGCCAAATACAACTCGCTATTGACGTTCATAGGTAATGACACTTGTCTCAGTGCGCATGTCTTGTCCAATCAGATTACCATGGAAACGCATTTCAGTAGCCAATCAATGAGTCCACATACTAAAATCGACTGACAAATCTTTAAGGGCGCGTAGCTACTCCATCAATGAACACGAAAATGTCATCACGTGACCTGCTCTAACCCTGACTCGTTTAATCACTTAGAAAGAGGTTGAAAGGGGGGGGGGGGCGGAGGGGGCATTAACTCTCTCCTTACCAGCCATTTTCACGATTTTGCCCAAAACCTCACACCCCACTAAGACAAAATATATTTTTTATCACTCAGACACAATAGCAGTAAAGTTCTTGCGATTCATAATTTCTCCAGAAAACACGCTCTACAACACACTGTTCATTTTCTTTAAATTTTATGATGTACAAGAGAAATTTGGATAATAAAAATGTTGGTTGTATCGTAACGAATGTGACGATTTTTCTATAGTTGGTTAGGAGAGGGTTAACTCACTCAATCCTAGAGATTTTTGATACTTTTCAAAATTGGAAAATTGTATAAAAAATGAACATGTACATAGATAGTTTTATTCAACTACCACTAAAAAACCATGTAAAAACTAAAAGCATTAGCTTTGATACTATCTACGCCTATAATTTGTTTCAGAAAAATGTATTAAATGGGCATAGGGTAAAAGTAACCCGGGTAATCTACGGATATGATCGGTGTTAGGGTTGAGTGAGTTAAGGAGAGAATGTGAGTAAAGAGCCTTTTCCAAGGACTCAACTATGCGCCGAGCGCGAGGCTCGAACCCAGATCCGAAAGCGAGTGTCATACTACTAGACTACATAGCCGCATATCATATGTACACGTCGGTATAAATCATTTAAATGCATTTTTGTCTCAAACGAAGTGGAATTTCCCGACTTACATCGAAGTTCAAATTTATTTGCTTTCTTATTTTTTGTCTGAAAAAATCTGTATATCTTTCTTTCACAGACGACTGGAAGAAAATCACATCACAAAGATTCACGCAAGAGCTTTCGCGGATCTACAGCATTTAAAGAGAATGTAAGTTGACATTGTTGTGTTAGAACGATTTCACCATGGAACTCCATTTTTTATTGAGCTTTTATATAGCGCAATATCCACTTAACGTGCTCAAAGCGCTTTACAAGGGGTCCCTGGTCAACAGCAACATTTAACATATAGGACGAGACATGACGCCTGTTAGGCGATATTACAATTTTTCGGACAAAGACAACGCTGTTAACGGCCAGGTACTCATTTTACACCTGAGCACGGTGAGAGAATGTGAGTAAAGAGTCTTTTCCAAGGACTCAACTTTGCGTCGAGCGAGGCTCGAACCCAGGACCTTCCGATCCGAAAGTGAGTGTCATACCATAAGACCACATAGCCGCACACATTACTGCCCTACACTGAAAAAACTGTATCAGCAACATGAAATATTCCATAAGTCATGTGACTTAACTCGAGGTTTATGTAATTAATCAGTTAACTGTCGTAGCATGGTTAAAAACCCGTATTTAAACATTTGGCTAAAAAACTCGTCCTTCAAATATCGATCGATTTAAATGACCCTCATCTTGGCAACAACTCTCAAACCTGGGACTTCGTCGAAGCTGAGAAAAGTAAATAAAGATAAAAAATAAAATTCCCTTTATTCACTCACAGGGGAAATTGGTCTCTATGGTCTATTCAAATATGGATTGGAATAACCCCGGCGTCAGCCGCAGTGCAGCGCCGCAAATGGAGCTAAGGCATGGTGACTTGATCAAGGCCACACAGCGCAACGGCGGGTGATCGAACTCGGTACCTGTCGGGTTCGAAGCAAGGACCATTCCACTGTGCCACATTGCCCCAGAAGTCTGATGACGTCGAAAAAGGAAAGGCGCCAGAAAGTCAAATCTCTTTACCCACATCTTTCGATTCATCGATACTCGTCTAGTAGTTATGAGAGAATGGCATCTCTTCGCATTTTGAAATGGTTTAGACTTAGCTATGATATCCCACGAATAATGATACGAGTGAAGATTCTTTTCATTCAATATGACTTCAGGCAGTCAAGATTTAGAGATGGTTGACAGAATGATGAGATTGGTCCGTCAAGCTGAGAGAAAATAAAATTACGTACAACGCTAGCCACACAAGTGCCAAAATAAACTGATTTAGGCTGTCAATCCACCTCCCCAAATTTCACGCCGTAACATAAAGTTGTATCAGGGATCATCAAGATAACTATAAACCTATCGTAAAAATTGTGTTTTTAAAGTCATGTGTTTCATGTCATGCTTGACAACGTACGTGCTGTATCAGCAACATGAAATAGTCCGCAAGTTGTCTGAATTATGATACAAGTGAAGATTTTTTTTCATTCAAAAAAGAATTATAGCAGTCTGAATATTGAGATGATTGGCAGATGAGATTGATACACAACTGTGTATGATATAGGCTGTCACTCCACCCACCCAGTTTCACGCCATAGCATAAAGTTGTATCAAGATAACTGCTGTAAATCTATCATAATTTCTTTTTGTTTTTAAAGTCATGTGTTTCGTGTCAAGCTTGACAACTTACATGCTGTATCAACAACATGAAATATTCCGTAAGTTGTGTGCAATATGATACAAGTGGAGATTTTTTCATTCAAAAAAGACTTAAGGCAGTCAAGATTTGAGATGATTTGCAGATGATGAGATTGATCCGTCAATCTAAGACAAAATATGTTTCATACAACTAAAGCCCCCACAACTGTCAAAATGGTGTATAATTTAGGCTGTCAGTCCACCCACCCAATGTCATGCCATAACCTAAAGTTGTATCAAGGATCATCAAGTTAACTGTAAATCTATCGTAATTTTTTTTTGTTTTTAACGTCATGTTTTTCGTGTCAAGCTTGACAACGTACGTGCTGTATCAAAAACATGAAATAGTCCGTAAGTTGTCTGAATTATGATACAAGTGAAGATTTTTTTCATTCAAATAAGAGTTAAAGCAGTCAAAATATTGAGATGATTGACCGATGAGATTGATACACAACTGTGTATGATTTAGGCTGTCACTCTACCCACCAAGTTTCACGTCATAACCTAAAGTTGTATCAGGGATCTTCAAGATAATTGTAAATTTATCGTAATTTTTTTTGTTTTTAAAGTCATGTTTTTCGTGTCAGGCTTGACAACTTACGTGCTGTATCAAAAACATGAAATAGTCCGTAAGTTGTGTGAAATATGATACAAGTGAAGATTTTTTTCATTCAAATAAGGGTGAAGGCATTTTAGATATTGAGATGATTGTCAGATGAGATTGGTCCGTCAAACTAAGAGAAAATGAAATTACATACAACTGTAGCCCCACAAGTGTCAAAATAAACTGATTTAGGCTGTCAATCGATCCACCCATTTTCACGCCTTAATCGGGGATCATCAAAATAATTGTAAATCTATCATAAAATGTGTGTTTTTAAAGTCATGTGTTTAGTGCATTAACATCTCTAATAGATGATAATGGTTTCGTGTCAAGCTTAACAACGTACGTGCTGTATCAGCAACATGACACAGTCCGTAGGATGTCTGAATTATGATACAAGTGAAGATTTGTTTTCATTCAAATAAGAACTAAAGCAGTCTGAATATTGAGATGATTGGCAGATGAGATTGATACACAACTGTGTATGATTTAGGCTGTCACTCCACCCACCCAGTTTCACGCCATAGCATAAAGTTGTATCAAGATAACTGCTGTAAATCTATCGTAATTTCTTTTTGTTTTTAAAGTCATGTGTTTCGTGTCAAGCTTGACAACTTACATGCTGTATCAACAATATGAAATAGTCCGCAAGTTGTGTGAAATACGATACAAGTGGAGATTTTTTCATTCAAAAAAGATTTAAGGCAGTCAAGATTTGAGATGATTGGCAGATGATGAGATTGATCCGTCAATCTAAGACAAAATATGTTTCATACAACTAAAGCCCCCACAACTGTCAAAATGGTGTATAATTTAGGCTGTCAGTCCACCCACCCAATGTCACGTCATAACCTAAAGTTGTATCAAGATCATCAAGATAACTGTAAATCTATCGTAATTTTTTTGTTTTTAATGTCTGTCTTGACAACGTACGTGCTGTATCAGCAATATGAAATAGTCCGTAAGTTGTGTGAATTATGATACAAGTGAAGATTTTTTTCATTCAAATATGAGTTAAGGCAGTCAAAATATTGAGATGATTGTCAGATGAGATTGGTTTGTCAAACTAATGAGAAAATAAAATTACGTACAACTAAAGCTCCACCACTGTTAAAAATAAACTGATTTAGGCTGTGAATCAATCCATCCAAGTTGACATCATAACCTAAAGTTGTATCAGGGATCATCAAGATAACTGTAAATCTATCCTAAATAGGATTCAACAGTCGTAACGCCACTTCCTTCCTAATGACGCATGGTAACTTAGTAACACTGGCTCTAAACTATCGGAACAATGGCGGACGCCCGTATGAAATATTTCTCCGGCTAGCATAAAAACGCTTCCAGAGGGGAAAAAACACATAAATTTGATCATGTTTTGACTTTTACACATTCTGATCAAAAGGCATATGAAAAGGGAATGAAAAGTTCTAGCCAGCATGAAGAATAAAAAGTAATGATTTTCTTTGTTTAGAACCAAAATGGCCGCCGTTGCCTGGCGGCGTGACATCAGACTACTGAATCCTATTTGTGTTTTTAAAGTGATGTGTTTATTGCCAATCTTGACAACATACGTGCTGGATCAGCAACATGAAATAATCCGTAAGCTATATGAATAATGATGCAAGTGAAGATTTTTTTTTCATTCAAATATGAGTTAAGGCAGTCAAGATATTGAGATGGTTGACAGAATGATGAGATTGGTCTGTCATGCAAACTAAGAGAAAGTAATAATATAGTTCATACAACTAAAACCCGACAACTGTGTATGATTTAGGCTGTGAATCAATCCACCCAGTTTCACGCCGTAACCTAACGTTGTATCAGAGATCATCAAGAAAATCGTAAATCTATCGTAAAATCTGTGTTTTTAAAGTCATGTGTCTAATGTCTATCTTGACAACGTACGTGCTGTATCAGCAACATGAAATAGTCCGTAAGTTGTGTGAATTATGATACAAGTGAAGATTTTTTTCATTCAAATATGAGTTAAGGCAGTCTGAATATTGAGATGATTGGCAGATGAGATTGGTTCGTCAAACTAAGGAGAAAATAAAATTACGTACAACTAAAGCTCCACAACTGTTAAAAATAAACTGATTTAGGCTGTGAATCAATCCACCCAGCTTGACAACGTACGTACTGTATCAGCAACATGAAAGAGTCCGTCATTTGTGTGAATTATGATACAAGTGAAGATTTTTTTTTCATTCAAATATGAGTTAAGACAGTCAAGATAATGAGATGATTGAAAGTATAATTCATATAACTAAAGACCGGTACCCCATAACTGTCAAAATAAACTGATTTAGGCTGTCAATCCATCTACGCAATTTCACGCCATAACCTATAATTGTATCAGAGATCATCAAGATAACTGCTGTAAATCTATCGTAAAATTTGTGTTTTTAAAGTCATGTTTTTCGTGTTAAGCTTGACAACTTACTTGCTGTATCAGCAACATGAAATATTCCATAAGTCATGTGACTTAACTCGAGGTTTATGTAATTAATCAGTTAACTGTCGTAGCCTGGTTAAAAACTCGTATTTAAACATTTGGCCAAAAAACTCGTCCTTCAAATATCGATGGATTGAAATGACCCTCATCTTGGCAAAAACTCTCAAACCTGGGACTTCGTGGCAGACTTCGCGAAATCCCATGTTTAAGAGTTTTTGCCAGATGAGTGTCATTGAAATCGATTGATATTTGAAGGACGAGTTTTCTGGCCAAATTTATAAATATAGGGAATGAGATTAGCGAAAGAGTAGCGTCCCTTGATTGGACGTCACCGGTGGAGAAGTTATTTGTAAACAAACCAACTACAAGCCTAACGCTCCAAATACAAAATTTATTGTTCATATTTCTGTACACAGATGCATAACGTTGATTATGATATGCATTTTTGTACAGAAATATGAATAATACATTTTTTGAAAATTTGGAGCGCTTGGCTTGTAGTTGGTTTGTTTACAAATAACTTCTCCACTGGTGACGTCCAATCAAGGGACGCTACTCTTCCACTAATCTCATTCCCTATACGTGTCTTTCCAGATTACCACAGTTAACTGGTTACGTTGAATGTTTCTATAGACTTATCCTCTGGTTTGAAATGGGGAGAAAAGTCGTGACGTCACACATACTTTTCCGGTTCCGAAATCATTGGAAGGGTGTATTTAACGAGTCCTTCTGAGGCCTATCATTGGAAGGGTGTATTTAACGAGTCCTTCTGAGGCCTATCATTGGAAGGGTGTATTTAACGAGTCCTTCTGAGGCCTATCATTGGAAGGGTGTATTTAACGAGTCCTTCTGAGGCCTATCATTGGAAGGGTGTATTTAACGAGTCCTTCTGAGGCCTATCATTGGAAGGGTGTATTTAACGAGTCCTTCTGAGGCCTATCATTGGAAGGGTGTATTTAACGAGTCCTTCTGAGGCCTATCATTGGAAGGGTGTATTTAAAGAGTCCTTCTGAGGCCTATCATTGGAAGGGTGTATTTAACGAGTCCTTCTGAGGCCTATCATTGGAAGGGTGTATTTAACGAGTCCCTCTGAGGCCTATCATTGGAAGGGTGTATTTAACGAGTCCTTCTGAGGCCTATCATTGGAAGGGTGTATTTAACGAGTCCTTCTGAGGCCTATCATTGGAAGGGTGTATTTAACGAGTCCTTCTGAGGCCTATCATTGGAAGGGTGTATTTAACGAGTCCTTCTGAGGCCTATCATTGGAAGGGTGTATTTAACGAGTCCTTCTGAGGCCTACCAATGAATAGGTTACATATTGAATCATTAGGTGGTCGTACTATTTTAGTAGCAGCATGTACGGACAGATTCTAAGGATTCGACTACGGGACGAAAAAAATGAGCTAGGACCGATGATCTTTATTGACGACCAGCAAACAAATATGTGACCCTTCTTCTCAAAACGGTATTAAGTCGGACTGGTTAAGATGTGGAAAACTGAATTTATAGCCAGGACTATCAGACCTGTGTTGAGTTTTAATGTTTTATTGAGGAGAATGGCAACCAAATTTTAGGATGCTAATGCCAACGGCTTATATTTTTGACCAGTTTAGCATTAAATCCGACTTTTAAGCATCTGGTTCGTTCCGACATAATACCGTTTTGAGACGACGGGTCGCATATTATTTAGACTAGAAAATAAGATGCCACCACTGTGAAACCAGAAGATCGGTTACACAAGGTAGTACCTACAAGCATCCCGTCCTCGGGAAGAGTAGTTTTACACTTTCAATGAGATAGGAATCAGTTGTAGTTGTTGTTGTTGTTGTTGTTGTTGTTGTTGTTGTTTTTGTTGTTTTTGTTGTTGACATCACATCACACTTTCTTTCCCTATAGGATTCAATAGTCTGATGTCACGCCGCCCGGCAACGGCGGCCATTTTGGTTCTAAACCAAAAAAAAATCATTACTTTATATTCTTCATGCTGGCTAGAACTTTCATTTGCCTTGTGATCAGAATGTGTAAAAGTCAGAACATGATCAAATTTATGGGGTTTTTTTTCCTCGGGATACGCTTTTATGCTCGCTGATAAATATTTCATACGGGCGTCCGCCATTGTTCCGATAGTTTAGAGCCAGTGTTACTAAGTTACCATGGTCATTAGAAAGGAAGTGACGTTACGACTGTTGAAGAGTATTGACATCAAGTGGACAGTATCTCTTCCATCGGAGAATCGACCAGGACCTCTTGTCATAATATGTTATATTCTATCGGATATGTCAATCTAATACAGACGTACTGTACCACTTAATGATATAAGAATGATATGAAGGTATCTAAAAAAAAATATTAGCGTTTATATAGCGCAATATCCACTAAACGTGCTCAAAGCGATTTACAAGGGGTCCCTGGTCAACAGCAACATTTAACATGTAGGACGGGACATGACGCCTGTTAGGCGATATTACAATTTTTCGGACAAAGACAACGCTGTTAACGACCAGGTACTCATTTTAAACCTGAGTACGGTGAGAGAATGTGAGTAAAGAGCCTTTTCCAAGGACTCAACTATGCGCCGAGCGCGAGGCTCGAACCCAGGACCTTCCGATCCGAAAGCGAGTGTCATACCACTAGACCACATAGCCGTATCCAAATCTATTTTTAGATATCTTTTTTTTTTTTTTTAAGAAATGTTTTTACCGCGACGGTTGTCATGGTTTTCATTTTATCTTTTTAATCTGATCATTTATGATCGATGGGTTTGTTTGAAGGAGCGACTCATCGGGGGCAGCGTGGCTCAGCGGTACGGTCTTTGCTTCGTACACGAAAGGTACCGAGTTCGATCACCCGCCGCTGAGCTTTGTGGCCTTGAGCAAGTCACCTCGTCCTCGCTCAACCTTGCTGCGCTGCACTGCGGCTGACGCCTGGGTTATTCCAGTCTTCCCTTGGAATAGACCCTAGTCAAATCTCCCCTATGGGATGAATAAAGGGAATTAAATTAATTTAATAGGTGTTAGATTGTCTAGACAAACTATGAAGTGTTATAGATAGTTCGAAGGTGACGTCACTTAAGTCTTTGTTATTGTTTTTTGCCATCCGCGTTTATGAGTAATGCTCACTGAACTGTATTAATCTGACTATAAACGTTCATGGATACACACAGTTTTGGTGTTGGTCGTTATACTTCGGATGGCAATGTTTGAGCTTTCAGCCAAGCGCATATTCTATAGGGAATGAGATTAGCGGAAGAGTAGCGTCCCTTGATTGGACGTCACCCATAGTCTGTGACGTCACCGGCGGAAAAGTTATTCGAGAGAGAACGTCATGTTGGTTGTGCGCATGCGTCTCTCGTCCGACGTTCTCTCTCTAATACTTTTCCTCCGGTGACGTCACAGACTATGGGCGACGTCCAATCAAGGGACGCTACTCTTCCGCTAATCTCATTCCCTATATTTAAACGTGTAATATCTAGACGTGTAGACCAAATGATGTGTCAGTGGCGCTTGACAGACCGAAATGTCAGAGTATTATATTACATCGTAATGAAGACTTCTACATACACTATATAATCATTAATCACGTGATCGTGGTAATCACAAAAATCCGCCCAGGACAAAATCTGTCGGTCCTAATGATGTCTGGAACCAGAATGAGATTATAGATAGAATGAAATTGACGTCACTCAAGTCTTTGTTTTTGCTTTTTGTTTTTTGTTGTTTTTGTTTTTTTTTTTTTGTTTTTTTTTTTGTTTTTTTTTTTTTTGTTTTTTGCCATCCACGTTTATGAGTAATTCTAACTTAACTGTATTATCCAGACTATAAAAGTTCATAGTTACTCATAGTTTTGTGTATTGGCCCGTTAAATTTCCGGATGGCAATGTCGTGAGCTTCTTAGCCAAGCACATACTATCTATAGATACTATTATGGTCCAAGAGAAATAAATAAGAATTTATAACTCTCCCCCAACGTTGAGAGATGTCTTAAAACTTGTCACGTGTTCAAGTCCATGTCCCGTTAAGACACAGTTCTCGGGCACGTGGAAATTACAAATTATTAACAATTCCGTTCAATTTTTCAACAAATTACAACACACATACACCACACATACACACACCAATACACACACACACACACACACAGACGTAAGTAATGTGACTATAGAATTAATATCATACGTAGTTTCTCTACCACGTGGAGCTATCGGACTCTCCTACAACTATATTAACAAGCCATAATAGTTCTGTTATCAACCACAAATTGTTTCACGTCCGTATTACACACGATGGCAATTATTAATCTTAAATTTATCTATAAATAATATATAATATATATAATCCACACACACATGTACACACACACACAACACACCTACACGCATACACACACACACACAGCATAATATAAGCAATGGAGCACATCACAACAATGCCAATACACATCAACACTGATCACCACTACACAACGAAACAACTTTAGTTTGGAGTAAGAACTTTTCTACGGACATTACTATGGATTACGCCGACTGAAGACGTGTAAACACAGAAACGAATCGTCTCGGCCACAAAAAATGTGAGTGACAATTTGCCAGCGGCGTACTGTCATTTAGAGCATGGGTATCAAGATATGTTGTCGATATATTTTTAGTTATGGATAAATAAGTAGAGAATAAGAAGAGAAGTAGAAGAGAAGAAACATTGATGCACTCATTTTTACCTAAATTAGAATGTCTTGTACTGTCATATGCATGGCTAAGGATAAACGATAGCACTTCAACTGTGCACCCATGTGAAGGGTACCACGGTTTCACTCTAATGGTAATTTCGGATGTAAGTAGACTTCTGATGGTTCAATGAAAACTAAATGTAAATGTCAAACAGGTAACATCCACTTCTGTCCCAAAACAATTCCTTAATGCTGCATTCGCCAACAAAATACAATATAAAAAAATATAATTTCTTTTATATTTCACGTAAGCAAGATAAACGATATACCAGCAATTTTATAAATATAAATCGATTCTGCTTCCCGTCTTTAATAGTGAGTACAAAATCGTTTGGTTGATGGGGACCGAGACTTTTAATCAAAAGTTTATTTTCCCTATTGAAAGAACCGGTATTGATAGTCAACAGGTAATAGATGCGATTCGTCACACTTAATAGCAATTAATTAAAATTTTAAAAACAGACACTGCATACATCAGATTAACACTCGAATTATCAATAAACATAACATACAGTCTCACACTCAAGTTAAAAGGGACAAGTGGAATTCAATATTCACATGCTGACACGCCTCGAAGAGGGATGGGTAACAGGTACAACACGATTGCCATTAATTAGGTCGTTGTATGTGGCTGCGAGTAAGAAAGCCACAATGACTCAGTTCAAAGTTCAAAGTCAAGATGCCTCTTCATGCCCACAGTCATAGCACACGGCAAACGTGAAATGCATCGCCTGGTTGTACCGTGGGAATATGGCTGGAAGCCTTCTCAACTTTGAAAGCCACACGCTGTACTGATTGGTCAGGGGCACGAGTACGACTTGAGCTGTAGTAAATTTAAAGCGGTGTGATTGGTTCAAGTTTTGAGGCTCTGTAAGGGTTTTTTAACACCAGGTCAACAATGAATTTCATTGTTTATGAAATAGAAAATTAAAAGTGTGACTTTTTATTGTTAAATTATTACAAATTATCAAGACAATGACGAGCTGTGGCTTAGCCTTAATAGCCTTTAAGGCCCTACGCCACTGATTCTATATATATATATATATATATATATATAGTAAAAAATTATAAATTATGCCTTTTCCGCCACGACATAATAAGACATCGTCGCCTAGGCATTCCACGAAGGAATATAGATAACTCATCAAACAAGATGTCTGATGTCAACAGGAATCACCCATGTTGTCCAATTGAGCAAATTGGGGTTAATAATCTTGCTCAGGGAAAAAAAAACGAAAGTGCCTGAAGCAGGGCTCGAACCCGGGTCCTTCCGGGCCACAGTGCAATGCCTTAACCACTCGGCCACTTCGCCCCCCCCCCCCATATATATAATATATATATATATATATATATATATATATATATATATATATATATATATATATATATATATATATATCTCTGTCGATATATATATATATATATATATATATATATATATGAAACTGGCATAAAGATTACCAAGGCTATTCTTTATAACTAAGTGTCGCTTTGAGATGAAACAAAAAAAAAAAAACTGAGCATAAAACTGCTATCATTACGTTCAACGTGTCTTTACGACGGTGAATCAAAGACGTAGAGCTGATGGTCGGCGAGATTGGTATGATAGCTGGGCCGGGTTGTCTGAGGTTTGAGATTATACTTTATAGCGATGGGAGAACGATAGGCGGTGGCGGCGACGGTAAGAGCTATCTATCTATGGTTTGATGAGAATCCCAGACAAATTGTTGTAGAATATTATAGAGATATTACGGTGGTCTGTTCTGTCACTGCTGTGAGATATTTGTCAATGTTTAGGCCAGGGTTGCCTGATTAATTTCAGGCATTCCGCCAACTGGATTTAAAAAATCTGCCAAATACCACAAAAATCTGCCAAACCGTACTATTTATAGTACCCCCTTTGAAAACTCGTTTTGTTAAACAAAAAATTCTCAAGGCCGATGTCATAATTTTTTTTCATTTCCCAAGTTTAAAAAAAATCACTAATACATAAAAATTGCCATGGAAAACGTGGAGAAGACCTATACATTCATCCCTAGGCCTCAGAAAATAAAATCTGCCAAATATCTGCCAAACTCCAAACCGATTTTTCTCTGCCAGACAACTTCAAATTCTGCCCAAAAAAAAGGACATTTGGCAGAAAATCTGCCAAATTGGCAACCCTAGATGCTAATTCGTGGATGGCTTTTGGTTATCGTTTGCACGAAGAGAAGACGATCGAAAAGTCATGATTTTAGGTACTTTCACGGCGCTTTACAGGGGATTCCCTAGCCAACACAGCAACACTTGACATGTTGGACGAGACATGACGCCTATCAGGCGATATTGCTCTTTTTTTTTACTGACAATGACAATGCTCTTATCGGCCAGGTACTCATTTTACACCTCAGTAGGATAAAAGAATATGAGTAAAGTGTCTTTTCCAAGGATTCAACTATGCGCCGCTCAGAATTGGACTTACTTACTTACTTACTTATCCGAACCAGCGACCACCTGAGCTCTAGCCCTTCGGTCTTGTGCCATGAATTGGACTCGAAACAAGAACCTATCGAAGGCAGCAGATTCTAATGGCTCCACTACCCTCACTCTGTTACCCAGGTTTCCATATAGTTCGCCAGACCTGATGTCAGATAACCGCCGCCCATAGCCAAACTCCGCTAGGGAAAGAGAAGCTTCGGCAGCCAGGCTTAGTCTCAAGCGACTAATCCCACAACCGCCGCCCTACAACACCTGGATAGAATACGTGGTCTTCTGCGAACCTGGAAGCAGAGCCCGCCTGTCCCTGCATCGGTCCCCAGGCGGGATGCGAGGACTCAACCACCAATTGGAACCCTGCATCGAAGGCGACATTCATACCACAAGACCACATGGAACCCACATTTCACAGTAAAATAGAACTGGATCTGTAAAGGGTTAATTTATTCTTTATATATTTTATCTCTCCAGAGACTTGTCAGATAATCAGATATCGTCCATTGCCCCGGATGCCTTCTCTGGTTTGGATTCACTCAATTCACTGTAAGTGTCAACGTCTATCAAGTCACAAGCTTGTTTTTGTTGTTTATTTATTTTTTGTTTTGTCTTTGGTTTTTGTTTTATGTTTGTTTTTTGTTTTTTGTTTTTTAAAGGACATTTTTTTTGTTATATTGTTTTTATATTTCGTTTTGTCGTTATTCTTTTCTTTGTTTTGTTTTTGGTTTGGTTTGGTCTTTTAAGGAGTTTGTTGTTGTTGTTGTTGTTGTTGTTGTTGTTGTTGTTGTTGTTGTTGTTATGATTGTTTGTATTTCGTTTTGTCGTTCTTCTTTTATTTGTTTTGTTTTGATTGTTTTGATTTTTTAAACTTTACTTTTATATTATTTTCCCTTTTATTTCTTTCCAAATTCTTTTATTTGTTTTATTATTTATCTATTCTATCTTTACTTTTGTTTTGTTTTTCTTTTATTTTTGTCTTCTGTCGATCTTTTTAGTTTGTTTTGTTATATTTTATGTTTTGGATTTTTTTTTTCTATCGTTTTGTTAATTCATCTCACTATCTCTCATGTGTCTTTAGTATTTCACTACATCATCGTGTATTGTTGATAAAGGGGAAACCCGAAACGTCTACAGTATCTGTCATCATCATCATCATCATCATCATCACCATCATTTTCTTCATCACTCCTATTAACCCTCTATAAAACTATTCATGTTTATCAACACCCATTCTAATTTCCATGGGTTCAAAGAACAGTATCTACCTCTTGACTTCACTATACCTCACATTAACCAAAATGCCGTACTCTGGATAAACACGTATTTAAAAATTTGGCCAGAAAACTCGTCCTTCAAATATCGATGGATTTAAATGACCATCATCTTGGCAAAAACTCTCAAACCTGGAAGTCAAGAAACACCTCGCGCGCGAAGTTGAGAGTTTTTTTCCAAGATGAGGGGGCCATTTAAACAGGACGAGTTTTCTGGCCAAATTTTTAAAAAATATGTACGTGGTTTTCCATAGTACGGCAGTTAGCTGGTTAATCAAATCAACTTGTACTGAATTCCAGGGTTTTATACGGCAACAAGATAGAAGACCTTCCCCCTGGAGTGTTCAGCGGTCTCACATCTCTACAATTGCTGTAAGTAGATCTTTTCCTTATGACTACTACTGGTAACAACAAGAAATGAAGTGAGTAGGAAAGTGCCAGAAGACAACAGAGAATAAAAACTTCGCAAGCTCGGACCAACGACAACTCCGCCTGGCCGGGTAGATCGTGACTCTACCGTATGAGCTATACACGACCCCCCCCCCCCCCCCCAACCCCACCTAAAAAAAATCCATTCAAACATTAGTATAACTAGAGCCTACTTGTGACACAACGCCTCTAAGTGGTATTCGTATCGTATCGTATTGTACCGGATCGTATCGTTTAAGAGGTTTCAAACAGGCTTTAAAAATCGTGAAGTCCTCTGTGAAATATTAAAAATTGTCTCTGACAGAGACAGCGCTGCCAAGTACTCATATTACACATGAGTGCAGTAAGAGAATGTGAGTAAAGAGCCTTTTCCAAGGACTCAACTATGCTTCTATTTAGTCAAAGAAAGACCTTAAAATTATAATATATATTTTTATTATTAATCTGAAACTCTTACGGACAATGAACTGATGGGTTGTTTTGTTTCGTTTTTGTTTTTTGGGGGGTTTTTTCGTTGTTGTTTTGTTGGGTTTTTTTTTTTTGGTTTTTTTTTTTTTTGGGGGGGGGGGTTAGGGGTGGGGTTGTTTTTGTTTTGTTTTGTTTTTTGTTTGTTTGTTTGTTTTGTCTTGATTTTCTTTTGGGGGGGGGGAGGGGGTGGGTCTGGAGATGGGGGTGTTTGTGGTTTTGTTTGTTTGTTGTTGTTTGCTTTTTGTTTTTGTTTTTTTTTGTTGTTTTTTTTGGGGGGGGGTGTTTGGCGTTTTTCTATTTTGTTTGTTTGTTTGTTTGTTTTTCTAAAACTTCTGTCTGCATTCATTTCAGGCTACTGAACGCCAACAAAATCTCATGTGTTCGTGTTGATGCCTTCAAAGACCTTAGAAATTTGCATCTACTGTAAGTAAAGACTGGCGTTCTTTACATGGAAAATAGGATTTAATCATTTTATGACACAGAGAGAACGAATTAAGGACAATTAATTTAGAGATTGAGGATGAAGAAGAAAAGATTCTGAGATAAGGAAAAAAATCGTTGTATATTGGCATTGAGAGTAGAGGAGAGAGAGAGAGAGAGAGAGAGAGAGAGAGAGAGAGAGAGATGAAGGAGATAGAGAGATTGGGACAGAGAGACAGAGAAGGAAAGAGAGAGAGGGGAAAGAAAGTGAGAGAGAGAGTCAGAGAGAGAAAGAGAGCGATAGGAGAGAAAAAGTGTTTATGAGATAGAGATAGACAGAGAGATGTCTAAGGGAGTGAGATAGAGAGAGATAGAGGAGGAGGAGGAGGAGGAGGAGGAGGAGGAGGAGGAGGAGGAGGAGGAAGACGTTGTGTGAGAGAGATAGAAAGAGAGAGAAAAAGAGAGAGAGAGAGGAGGAGGAGGAGGAGGAGGAGGAGGACGTTGTGTGAGAGAGACTGTGTGAGAGAGATAGAAAGAGAGAGAGAGAGAGAGAGAGAGAGAGGACTTTAGGAGGAGGAGGAGGAGGAGGAGGAGGAGGAGGAGGACGTTGTGTGAGAGAGACTGTGTGAGAGAGATAGAAAGAGAGAGAGAGAGAGAGAGAGAGAGAGAGAGAGATAGAGGACTTTAGGAGGAGGAGGAGGAGGAGGAGGAGGACGTTGTGTGAGAGAGACTGTGTGAGAGAGATAGAAAGAGAGAGAGAGAGAGAGAGAGAGATAGAGGACTTTAGGAGGAGGAGGAGGAGGAGGAGGAGGACGTTGTGTGAGAGAGACTGTGTGAGAGAGATAGAAAGAGAGAGAGAGAGAGAGAGAGAGAGAGAGATAGAGGACTTTAGGAGGAGGAGGAGGAGGAGGAGGAGGACGTTGTGTGAGAGAGACTGTGTGAGAGAGATAGAAAGAGAGAGAGAGAGAGAGAGAGAGATAGAGGACTTTAGGAGGAGGAGGAGGAGGAGGAGGAGGACGTTGTGTGAGAGAGACTGTGTGAGAGAGATAGAAAGAGAGAGAGAGAGAGAGAGAGAGAGAGAGAGAGAGAGAGATAGAGGACTTTAGGAGGAGGAGGAGGAGGAGGAGGAGGACGTTGTGTGAGAGAGACTGTGTGAGAGAGATAGAAAGAGAGAGAGAGAGAGAGAGAGAGAGAGAGAGAATTGTTGCCGCCTTTTTTGCCATAAATTTCCGTTCATTGGTGTAAATATTATTATCATTATTATTATTGATTTCAACAAGACACTAATATCCAACATATTGCTATTAAAGTAGTATTTAACATCTTTTTGGTATCTTTCCTGTGTTACAGATGGAAAGAAATTGACGTCACTCAGCTCTTTGTGATTGTTTTTAGACAGCCATTTTAATGATTCTTCTCACTAAAGTTTATCAATCAGACTATAAGCGTTTAAGGTTACACATAGTTTTCTGTGTTGGCACATTATATCTGGCTGGCGGATTCTGTGAGTATTTAAGCTAAACGCCTATCATCCATACTCGTATGTCCATTCACAGGTCACTCTACGACAACGACATCCAATCTCTGGCCAATGGGACCTTTGACCCTCTGACTGGAATACAAATCATGTCAGTACATAGCATCATATTGAACTTTCTCATTCTTTTTGTTGAATGAAACCATCTCTCATTCTTTTTATTTAATCGAACAGTCTCTCATTTATTTCATTATTGAAACGACTATATCTCATTCTTTTTATTGAATAAAATCATCTCTCATTCTTATTATTGAATGAAACCATCTCTCATTCTTATTATTGAATGAAACCATCTCACATTCTTTTTGTTTTATGAAAGAATCTCTCATTCTTTTTATTGAATGAAACTATCTCTCATTCTTTTTATTGAATGAAACCATCTCTCATTCTTTTTATTACTTTTTATTACTGAAACATTCTCTTTTTTTTTTTTTAATTATTTAATGAAACATTTTTTTGTTTTTGTTTTTGTTTTGTTTGTTTTTTGTTTTTTGGTTTAATGATACAATTCTTTTTATTGAATGAAACAGTCTGTTAACTTGTAAGAGATACATCAAATTAAACCAACATATTATTATAATATCCTCTTATCCTCAAAAAGACGAACCCTCTCTGAACTCAGGTTTGCGCCAGATGATATTCATCGTGTAAATTGAAAGAGGACATCGTTATCAATAAATCTATCCAAAACTGAAGGAAAGTCTATACTACAATATTCGATTGAGTAGACAGACGAGATAGAAAAATCGAAATTATTCCTTTTACAATTGGTTGTCATATTCAATCAATCTTTCAAAGTACTTTTGGCTAATGGCAAAACTCTCCTGATGATTATTCGCTACAATCTTACAAAGTTCGTTGAATAAGTTATTTCCTGTAGTTTTTATTTAATTTTCTTTCTTTCACGCTGTTCTTTGTCCTTTAAAATAGTGTCTTATTTATCTGGGGGGTTTTTCTTTGTTTATTTGTTTGGGGTTTGTTATTGTTTTGTTTTTTTGTTGTTATTTTTTTTTGGGGGGGGGTGTGCTTTTTTTTTTTTTTTTTTTTTGTTTTTTTTTTTTTGTTTGTTTTTTTTTTTGTTTATTGTTTTGTTTGTCTGGGTTGTTTTTTTTTACGTTTATTTCGAATTTCTAGGGTTTTTATTTCCAAATTAAAAAATAATTCTTATAATATATTTATTTATGAGCTTCTTGCTTTAAATCTTAAGATTGTGAATATCCATGTAGCGCGGATTCACCATGCCTTTTGCGCTTAACACTTTAAGTGTTAATAGTTAGACCCTTTTTGGTAAAAAAAAAATTAAAAAAAAAAAGAAAAGAAAAGAAAGAAAGAAAGAAAAGAAAAGAAAAATAATTGTCATTGTTTGATTGTGAATTTTGGATCCAGGCACCTTGCCCAGAACCCCCTTATCTGTGACTGCAACCTACGGTGGTTGGTAGAATACCTGGGTAGGCACCCCGTGGAAACGACCGACGTTCGATGCCAGATGCCCAGGAGGGTGCGCCGGAAGAGGATTGTCAGTCTGAGACCGGAAAAGTTCAAGTGTAAAGGTAGTATGTAGTGTGTTTAGTTGTGTGTGTGTATGTCTGTGTGTCTGTGTGTGTGTATGTGTGTGTGTGTGTGTCAAGTTGTGTGTGTGTTTTTAGTTGTGTGTGTATGTGTGTGTGTTTAGTTGTGTGTGTATGAGTGTGTATGTGTGTTTAGTTGTGTGTGTGTATGTGTGTTTAGTTGTGTGTGTGTGTATGTGTGTATGTGTGTTTAGTTGTGTGTGTGTGTATGTGTGTTTAGTTGTGTGTGTGTATGTGTGTATGTGTGTTTAGTTATGTGTGTGTATGTGTGTTTAGTTGTATGTGTGTATGTGTGTGTGTGTGTGTGTGTGTGTGTGTAATCGGCGTGCACATAGTATTTGCAGATTTGATAATGGAACGCAATTAATGATGGGATTGTTTGAACATTGCTGTAATGGTCAAAATGTTGCGTTGGTTTGAGATTTTTTTTTCTCCATTATAACATTATGACAACGAACCAAATAACATTTTGGACTTTCAGACCTGAAAATTTGTTTAAATTTTTATTTCGTTTGTTTGTTGGTTTTTTTTTTTTTTTTTTTTTTTTTTTTTTTTTTTGTTTGTTTGTTTTGTTTTTTTTAATTTTGTTTTTTTGGAGGGGGGTTTGGGGAGCTGGGTATTTTTACTTTTGCTTTTTTTTTTTTTTTTGGTTTATGTTTGTTTTTTATTGTCCCTTTTGTTGGTGGTGGTGTAGTTGTTTTTGCTCTTTTGCCTTGTGTATTTTAGGGGTGGGATGGGGGTGGGGGTTTGTGTGTTTGTTTGTCTGTTCTTGTTTTTGGGAGGGGTTGGGGTGTTCGGTTAATTATTTTTTAAAATTTTGTTTGTGGTTTGTTTGATGTTGCGTGTTTTTTGTATCGTTTTGATTTACGTTTATTTGTTTTGTTGTTTTTTGTTTTGGGTTTTTTTTTTGTTTTTCTTTGTTTTGTTTTTTGTTGTTTTTTTTTTTTGGGGGGGGGGGTTTGTTGTTGTTTTTTTTTTTTTTTGTTTTTTGTTTGGGGTTTTTTTTGGTTGTTTTTTTTTCATTATTTTTTTTTTTTTTTTTTTTTTTTTTTTTTTTGGCTTATAAATTCCGCTCTTACTGTTGAAGTCGGTGAGAAGTTTGAATGATAATTTCATTTTTATGGCGGAAGGGAGGTAATTCAGTTATAATAGACAATTACAATTGTCACAGATGAGTAATGTCCCTTGAATGCTAAAGCTTAAAAACTGAGCATGCCGACACCGAAGAGTCTTATATCTAAGTTCATGAATTTCTTTTAAAACTGGTTTTAGCTAAACAAAACAGCAGCAACAACAAAAACAACTACAACAAAACAAAAGCAAGAAAACACACAAACAACGTTAAGCAATACGATACGCCCCTCACTACTTTTATGTCCGATTTTATAGCATTGCTTGTAACTGCTGTATATTTTATGAATTTTTTTTATTTTATTATATTTGATGTTTATTTTGCTTTTAATTAGCTTCGTATTTTCATCAATAAGTTCATGACAGTGTAAAATTCTGTGCTAATATAACGATGAATGATGTGTAACATTATGATAATTTCCATTCAGGATCAATAAAGTATATCTTATCTTATCTTATATGCTCTAAGGCATTGGAACAGAATGGAGGTGGGGGGGGGGAGTTGATCTAAATAGTTCAGTTTAAAGGGTTATGTTGAAATTTGAAAATGACTACCCCAAAGGGTAGCAAGCAATTGCTATTTTCCGTTTCACGCTGTAGAAACCGGATAACCGCCGGCTCCATGAGGCCAATGGCTCTGAAGGACTACTTACTATGCGACAAACCCATGGGAGGCATCGCAACGTTTACACCCAACTCTGACTTTTAAAGATTAGATAATCGCCAATAGTTTATTTATTTATTTATTTATTTATTTATCTATTTATTTATTTATTTTATTTATTTATTATTATTTATTATATTTATTATTTATTTATTTATTATTTATTATTTATTTATTATTTATTTTATTTATTATTTTTATTTATTTTTATTTATTTATTTATTTATTTATTTATTATTTATTTATTTATTTATTATTTATTTTTTTTATTATTTATTATTTATTTATTTATTTATTTATTTATTTATTTATTTATTTATTTATTTATTTATTATTTATTTATTATTTATCTATTTATTTATTTATTTTTTATTTATTTATCTATTTATTTATTTATTTATTTAATTTATTTATTTTATTTATTTATTTATTTATTTATTTATTTATCTATTTATTTATTTATGTATATATTTATTTATTTTGCCCACCCAGGATCCGAGCAGCACCGTACCAAGAACGCGGGCACCTGTATGATAGACAGAGACTGCCCACTGGACTGTGTGTGTATGGGGACCACCGTCAGCTGTGGCAAACGTGGTCTCCAGTCGATCCCCACGGATATACCCATGTTCACCACCACCTTGTAAGATTTTTACCCCTATCAGAATTTGGCTCCCTGTTAAAAAGGACATGTTTTGTGATTTTAACCAGAGTTTAACCGCCGTACTCGTTGCTTAGATATTTTTTTTTGTATTCATGCTAAGTATGTCTAATGTGATTTTAAATTTAGTTGTTTTTAAAACATTTTTTTTATTATGTAAAGCGCCGCAGAACACGATTAACGTAGATGTTTAGGCGCTATATAAGTTCATTATTTACAGTTACATTTACATACTCTAGAAAGACACGTTATTAAAATTTGGCCAAAAAAATCGTCCTTCAAATATTAATCGATTTGAAAAATTGCTCTCATCTTGGCAAAAACGCACCAACCTGTGACATCTCGAGCTCTTTCAATAAATCAAAGGTTTGAGAGTTTTTTTCAAAGATGACTTGAAGGACAAGTTTCCTGGCCAAAATTTTGTAATACGTGTCTTTCCAGAGTACGGCTTTGACTGGTTAACAAATCTAAATCTTATCAACACGAAGTAATCCGTTGTAGTCATGAAGTCAACTGTTGTTGTGTGTTCTATCTTGGTGTAGGATGTCACTAGTTTTCTTGTGCCATTCAGTTGTTGTCTAAGAATGAAGCTATGTACATTACTCCCTGGATTCTACAATATCTCACGCAGATAAATGATTGATTCAAGCTTTTAAGACGTATCTAGATAGTTTCAAATCTACTTTTCAAAATTTATCTTGTATTTTATGGATTTTTCATCGTCATATTTCTTATTAAAATTAAAAAGTCATTAGGGTTATTTATCATATTCTTATTTCTTTTTTA
>NC_088361.1:12076159-12081159 GCF_034508935.2 Berghia stephanieae | reverse complement strand
TATAATATAATAATAATAATAATATAATAAATACTAATAATAATAAGTAATAGAAAAATAATGATAATAATAATAATAATAATAATAATAATAATATAATAATAATAATAATAATAATAATAATATAAATAATAATGATAATAATAATAATATAATAATAATAAATTAATAATAATAATAATAATAATAATAATAATAATAATAATAATAATAATGATAATATAATAGTAATAATAATAATAATAATAATAATAATAATATAATAATAATAATTAATAATAATAATAATAATGATAATATAATAATAATAATAAATAATAATAATAATAATAATAATAAATATATAATATAATAATAATAATAATAATAATAATAATAATAATAATAATAATAATAAATATAATTAAAATAAAATAATGCAAATACTAAAACAAACCAAACGAACAAACATAATATGCATTCCTGTCATTGTCATATGAAATACAGTAAATCCAGTTAAACCGAAATTGAAGGGGACTTAATTATTTCAATAAAGCAATAATTATGATGCACAGGGACTTTAAAAAATAGCTCTATCTCCATGCCTATTTATTAACACTGCCTCCTCTATTGTTGACCTGACCTCCATTACGTCCTCCAGATCTCTGTACGACAACCACATCCGATGTGTGACGAAAGGTTCCTTTGACAGACTACATTATCTATCCACTCTGTGAGTTATGATTCCATGGTGATGATGGTGATGGTGATGATGATGACGGTGGTGGTGGTGATGTGAATGATGATGATGATGATGATGATGATGGTGGTGGTGGTGGTATTGATGATGATGATGATGATGATGATGATGATGATGATGATGATGATGATGATGATGATGATGATGATGATGATGATGGTGGTGGTGGTGGTGGTGGTGGTGGTATTGATGATGATGATGATGATGATGATGATGATGATGATGATGATGATGATGATGATGATAATGATGATGATGATGACAGTAATAATGACTATGTTTATGAACGATGATGATGATGATGATGATGATGATGATGATGATGATGATGATGATGATGATGACAGTAATAATGACTATGTTTATGAACACTGATGATGATGATGATGATGATGATGATGATGATGATGATGATGATGATGATGATGATGATGATGATGATGACAATAATAATGATGACGATTATGTTTATGGATGATGATGATATTAATGATGATGATGATGTTGATGATGATGAGCAGGAGGAGGAGGAGGAGGAGGAGGAGGAGGAGGGAAAGGAGGATGATAATGATGATACAAATGATTTTGTTACTCCAGAAATCTGATGGCCAATGCGCTGAACTGTAATTGCCATCTCGGATGGTTGGCGGAGTGGCTGAAGAAGAGAAACGTCATCACAGGCACCCCCACCTGTACAGCCCCAAACGCCTTCAAAGACACACCCATCCAGGACCTGAGAACAAACGATTTTGTCTGTGAAGGTGGGTTGTTGCTGCTGCTGTCATTGCAAATCACTCCTCAGTAATGTTCCGCGTCTGGTTTTTTGTTTATCTTAAATTATCTTTGTATTTTTATCTATTAATTCTGATAATGTACCGCCAGTTGGGGTTACTTTGCTTCAAGGGGTGACTTTGCCCCTGCCGATTTGGAGCATTTTGAGTATTCTCAGGCTTGTTGTAGTTATTTCCCTAGTGAGAGGACTTGCGTTTTAATCAAAATAAATAACTCAAAATACTAAAAATAATCTAATTTGTCCAAATCTATAGAGGCAAAGTCACCCCGTATGACGGTATGAATATTTGTTAATATAACGATGACTGTTGTGAACATAATATTAAGACAATTTTCGTTCAGGATCAATAAAGTATATCTTACCTTATCTTTTGGTGCCATTATAAATAAATCATTTCTTTCTCAGATAACAAACAGCTGGGTTGTCATGTAGGCTTGCCACAGTGTTGTCCTGACAGTAACATGGGTAAGTTTATAATAAAATAAATAAAATAATAAATAAATTCCCTTTATTCATCCCCAAGGGGAAATTTGTCTCTAGGGTCTATTCCAAGGGAAGACTGGAATAACCCAGTCGTCAGCCGCTGTGCAGCGCCGCAAATTGAGCTAGGGCGAGGTGACTTGTTTATGGCCACACAGCGCAACGGCGGGTGATCGAACTCCGTACCTTGCGGGTACGAAGCAAAGATCGTACCGCTGAGCCACGCTGCCCCCTCATTGAAGTTGTTATTGTAAAAAGTCATTAAAAAAACATCAAAAAAGAACCACACGAGACGTTTCTAGCTCAAAGTCCTTCAGCCAACAAAAGAAATACAATAAGAACATAAATACGTTACTTAAAAACCCAAACTGACATAATGATAAATATCAGGCATTGTATTGTTTCCTGAGGCACGAAAACTGTTTGAATACAGAAGTTGAATTAATTTAAGATTTGGTAAAATCAATAAAGAAAAATATAATTGTGAACCCTTTGACTGAATCGCGTCTCTGCGGTTCGGAGGAAAGATGAATTTGAATAAGACTCTGATTAGGAATTTGAGAAAGGGGAAACTCGAAACATCCACATCATATTTCATTGTTGATGAAACTGGAGCTTACATTCAAACTGAGAAATTATGGAGCAGGGACTGGTGTAAGATAAAGATCTGAAAAAAAAAGTGTGTATGAAACAGTGCCAGGCAAAGCAAGTTGAAAGAAAAATACAAGGGAAAAAACTCTCCAAAAACATCAGTCTTCATCGACTAGGCATCAAATCGTCCCAACTATTGGATTCAATAGTCTGATGTCACGCCGCCCGGCAACGGCGGCCATCTTGGTTGTAAACAAAGAAAATCACTACTTTTTATTCTTCATGCTGGCTAGAACTTTTCATATGCCTTGTGATCAGAATGTGTAAAAGTCAAAACATGATCAAATTTATGTTTTCTTCCCCTCTGGATTACGCTTTTATGCTCGCCGGAGAAATATTTCATACGCGTCCGCCATTGTTCCAATAGTTTAGAGCCAGTGTTACTAAGTTACCATGCGTCATTAGGAAGGAAGTGACGTTACGACTGTTGAAGACTATTGGGTAATCCCTGTGGGTTACTGGCGGGTAATGGTGGCATGTCTGACCGGTTCACAGCTGAGGAAAACTGTTTTTGGGGAGACGGTTTTTTTTCTTATCTTGTGCGGCTATGTGGTCTTGTGGTATGACCTTCACCTTCGGATCGGAATGTCCTGGGTTCGAGTCCCGCTCTGAGCGAAACATAATTGAGTCCTTGGAAAAGGTTCTTTAGTGACGTTCTCTCGCCGTACTCAGGTGTAAAATTAGTACCTGGCCAATGGCAGCATTGTCTCTGTAGGAAAAAAAATTGTAATATCGCCAAACAGGTGTCATGTCTCGTCCTACATGTTAAGTTTTGCAGTTGGCTAGGGACCTCTTGTAAAGCGCTTTGAATTCGTTTAGTGGATATTGCGCTATATAAAAAGCTCAAGTTTATATTCAGTTACTTGTGTTTCATGCTTCTTGATCGCGTTGTTTATTCCAGTGACGGTAGAAAACAGCTGTGACCCCCGGGCTTACTGCCCGCCCAAGTGTACGTGTACGGGAACCGTGGTCAGATGTAGTCACCAAACACTGGCAGAAATACCCAAGTACATTCCGACGGATACCACGGAATTGTAGGTTGTCTGGAATGGTGGTGGGGGGGGGGGGGTGTTTGTATGGTGGTGGTGGTGGTGGTGGTGGTGGTGGTGATGGTGGTAGTGGTGGTGGTGGTGGTGGTGATGGTGGTAGTGGTGGTGGTGGTGGTGGTGGTAGTGGGGGGGGGGTGAAGATGGTGGTGGTGGTGGTGGTGTAGGTGGTGGTGGTGGTGGTGGTGGTGGTGTGGTGGTGGTTTTATGGTTGTGATGGTGGTGGTTGTGGTGGTGGTTGTTTTGTTGTTTTTTTTTATGATAGTGATGATGGGGTGATGTTGATTGTATTGTGTGGTAGTGGTGGTGGTAGTAGTGATGGTGGAATTGGAAGTGTTAACGGACGCATTGTGACGATCTTGATGGTGGTGATGGTGGTGATTGTGATAATGGTGGTAATTGTGATAATGGTGGTGGTCATGAGGATGATGATGATGATGATGATGATGATGATGATGATGATGATGATGATGATGATGATAATGAGATTGAGGTTTAGCAAGAGGAAGAAGAGCAGAAGGAGGAGGAGGAGAAGGTCTTGTTGATGGTGGTGGTGATGATGTTGATGATGATGATGATGATGATGATGATGATGATGATGATGATGATGATGATGATGATGATGATGATGATGATGATAATGGTGGTGGTGGTGATGATGTAGTGATGATGATGATGATGATGATGATGATGATGATGATGATGGTGATGATGATGATGATGATGATGATGAGATGATGATGATGATGATGATGATGAGGATGATGAGGATGAGGAGGAGGAGAATGATGGTACATTTGGGAGGCATTGATTCATATACCACTATGTATATCCTACAGATATCTAGATGAAAACGCCATTACAACCATCCCACATGAAATCGGACAGCTCCAAAACCTCAACAGGCTGTAAGTATCGCACATCGTTATCAAAGTCAAAGTGATACTAAGCTGCTAGAAGCTGTGGACTGTAAAGAGTAATCAACTAAAATGAATATAATCGATTCCAAAATAAAAGTAGTCCTTCAGAACCATAGGCCCATGAAGCCGGAGCTTATCCCGATCTCTATAGCGTGAAACGGACAATAGTAATTGCTTGCTACCCTTTTGATAGGACACTTGTCTATCGCAAAGTACTTTCCGCCAGATCTATCAGATTCAGCTACCCAATCATTTCTGTGAGGACAGAAAAAAAAATGTCGACTGCACCCGGGATCGATCTCGGTCCCTTTGCTTGTGAAGCGAGTGCTCTACCAACTGAGCTAATAGATTCAAAAGAGAACTAATTACCG
>NC_088361.1:12066159-12073659 GCF_034508935.2 Berghia stephanieae | reverse complement strand
CTCAACAAATAAGTTATACTCAATGAAATGGAGAGACCGACGCCCCTATATTTGCAGGTTTCATAACCGAACACATTGTTGGAATGGATACCATTTGGCGTTGATCTGAGAGTATTTCAATCACAATAATGAGCCCATAATAATTTTGGTTATCAGACCTGCAATTAAATTCACGTTGGGAATGATAGTTGCAAATGTCAATACCTGGGGAATAAATATAGCTCTGTGAAGCGCATTGAGCATGGGAGATTTGTGAAAATGCATAATATAGATTTTATAGATTTTCTTCTTTTTTTAAAAATTATTTATAGCTAATTAATTTATACGTTTTGCTTCCATCTCCCCCCCCCCCCCCCTCACCCCTCCTCATTCAGAGCCCTTGGCAGCAACCCCCTATTCTGTGACTGTAAACTGAAATGGTTGTCAGATTGGATCAAAACAGATTACATCGAACCTGGCATAGCGTCGTGTAGCGGCCCAGAGAAGATGAAATCCAAGCTACTCCTCAGCTCTCCGTCCTCTTATTTTGAATGCAACGGTTAGTTTTACCCTTTATAGAAGGAACGAAATTGACGTCACTCAGCTCTCTTTGTTATTGTTTTTAGACAGCCATTTTAATGGCCAGTTCTCACTAAATCATATCAATCAGACTATACATGTTTAAGATTGCACATAGTTTTGGGTGTTGGTAGATTATATCCGGCTGGCGGAAACTGTGAGTCTTTTACATAAATATATAACATCACTACCAGGAGTCCGAGTTTACTCTAAACCAGACTTGCCAACTATTGTGAAAAATTCGTAGAATTGCGAAAGGTTGGCTCGAATTTCAGAATGTCATGGACATCTCTCAGAAATGAACATTGAAAATAAAAGTTGATGCCAGTCTACATAAGTTTGAGAACTTTGAAGTGTTATTTAATCCTTATGAGGTTAACTTCTTGATTTTTAGAGTTAACTATAGCGACTATCATTTTTGTCTCCTAAAAATTATATTTTTTTTAAATTTTGAGTTGGCAGGTCTGCTCTAAACAAACATATCTTACCAACTTTTTTTTCCAATAAAGGGCTATTAATTCTCTCATTGCTATTTTTTTTTTAATGGATGGGTTTGATAATCATAAAATATAATACTGGGAGAATGAGATGCAGTTTCGTAGTTTAGGGATTAAACGAATTGTGTCGTATAATTCTATGTTATGAGGCTTAGCCGGTAAGGACTTTGTCTCATACTCAAAAGGTACCGAGTCCAACTTTCAACTCCCCCTACTGAGTTGTGAGGCCTTGAGCAAGTCACCTCCTCGCCTTAGCTCACTTTACGGCAGGGATGGCTTTAAAAACAATACATGTTACTACTTGTCTAATCACAATTCATACAACAGTATTTTATCGATGCAGTTATAAGTAGAACAAGATACAACTCACATAATCACAAAAGAAAGTATTTAATTTGGTGAAAAGAAATGTCTTAAGACGGTTCTTGAAGAACACTGTAGATATTCTAACGAACTGGGGAAGAGAGTTCAATGGTCCAATAGTCTGTGTAGTCGCGCAACGGGCCATCGGGTTCTAAACAAAGAAAATCTGTACTTTTATTCTTCATGCTGCGAGAACTCTATAGTTTGTGTCAGAATGTGTAAAAGTCAAGTCATGATCAATTTTTTTACCTCTGGATACATGCTATATGCTCGTCGGAGAATATTATAAGGAGTCGCATGCTCGATAGTTTAGAGCAGTACTAATTACCATGCGTCATTACAATTCAGAAAAGTGAGTGGAGCAGGCACTTATGTTGGTAACAACAAGATATGAAGTGAATAGAAAAGTGCCAGAAGACAATAGAGAATAAAAATTTTTCGCGGCGGTGGTGGGGTTTGAACCTGCGACCTTATTGGTACGACAACTCCGCCTGGCAGGTGAGAGCGTGGCTCTACCGTGTGAGCTATCCACGAACACAAAAATATTCGTTTCAAACTCAAAGTCATTACTAGATCCTCTCTCACCTACTTCTTGAGACCGCCGATTCGTTCGTACACCACCATCGCGAATAATTTTGACCAGCAGTTAAGCTTAATAGCCAATATTCTCAACACAAACATATAACATAGAAACGATTGAGACATTGAGTATGCTCCGGTGTATGGGGTGAATTTTAATTCAGAAAAGTGAGTGGAGCAGGCACTTATGTTGGTAACAACAAGATATGAAGTGAATAGAAAAGTGCCAGAAGACAATAGAGAATAAAAATTTTTCGCGGCGGTGGTGGGGTTTGAACCTGCGACCTTATTGGTACGACAACTCCGCCTGGCAGGTGAAGTAGGTGAGAGAGGGATCTAGTAATGACTTTGAGTTTGAAACGAATATTTTTGTGTTCGTGGATAGCTCACACGGTAGAGCCACGCTCTCACCTGCCAGGCGGAGTTGTCGTACCAATAAGGTCGCAGGTTCAAACCCACCACCGCCGCGAAAAATTTTTATTCTCTATTGTCTTCTGGCACTTTTCTATTCACTTCATATCTTGTTGTTACCAACATAAGTGCCTGCTCCACTCACTTTTCTGAATTAAAATTCACCCCATACACCGGAGCATACTCAATGTCTCAATCGTTTCTATGTTATATGTTTGTGTTGAGAATATTGGCTATTAAGCTTAACTGCTGGTCAAAATTATTCGCGATGGTGGTGTTACGAACGAATCGGCGGTCTCAAGAAGTAGGTGAGAGAGGGATCTAGTAATGACTTTGAGTTTGAAACGAATATTTTTGTGTTCGTGGATAGCTCACACGGTAGAGCCACGCTCTCACCTGCCAGGCGGAGTTGTCGTACCAATAAGGTCGCAGGTTCAAACCCCACCACCGCCGCGAAAATTTTTATTCTCTATTGTCTTCTGGCACTTTTCTATTCACTTCATATCTTGTTGTTACCAACATAAGTGCCTGCTCCACTCACTTTTCTGAATTAAATTCACCCCATACACCGGAGCATACTCAATGTCTCAATCGTTTCTATGTTATATGTTTGTGTTGAGAATATTGGCTATTAAGCTTAACTGCTGGTCAAAATTATTCGCGATGGTGGTGTACGAACGAATCGGCGGTCTCAAGAAGTAGGTGAGAGAGGGATCTAGTAATGACTTTGAGTTTGAAACGAATATTTTTGTGTTCGTGGATAGCTCACACGGTAGAGCCACGCTCTCACCTGCCAGGCGGAGTTGTCGTACCAATAAGGTCGCAGGTTCAAACCCCACCACCGCCGCGAAAAAATTTTTATTCTCTATTGTCTTCTGGCACTTTTCTATTCACTTCATATCTTGTTGTTACCAACATAAGTGCCTGCTCCACTCACTTTTCTGAATTAAAATTCACCCCATACACCGGAGCATACTCAATGTCTCAATCGTTTCTATGTTATATGTTTGTGTTGAGAATATTGGCTATTAAGCTTAACTGCTGGTCAAAATTATTCGCGATGGTGGTGTACGAACGAATCGGCGGTCTCAAGAAGTAGGTGAGAGAGGGATCTAGTAATGACTTTGAGTTTGAAACGAATATTTTTGTGTTCGTGGATAGCTCACACGGTAGAGCCACGCTCTCACCTGCCAGGCGGAGTTGTCGTACCAATAAGGTCGCAGGTTCAAACCCCACCACCGCCGCGAAAAAATTTTTATTCTCTATTGTCTTCTGGCACTTTTCTATTCACTTCATATCTTGTTGTTACCAACATAAGTGCCTGCTCCACTCACTTTTCTGAATTAAAATTCACCCCATACACCGGAGCATACTCAATGTCTCAATCGTTTCTATGTTATATGTTTGTGTTGAGAATATTGGCTATTAAGCTTAACTGCTGGTCAAAATTATTCGCGATGGTGGTGTACGAACGAATCGGCGGTCTCAAGAAGTAGGTGAGAGAGGGATCTAGTAATGACTTTGAGTTTGAAACGAATATTTTTGTGTTCGTGGATAGCTCACACGGTAGAGCCACGCTCTCACCTGCCAGGCGGAGTTGTCGTACCAATAAGGTCGCAGGTTCAAACCCCACCACCGCCGCAAAAAATTTTTATTCTCTATTGTCTTCTGGCACTTTTCTATTCACTTCATATCTTGTTGCATGCGTCATTACGAAGGAAGTGACGACATGACTGTTGAAGAGTATTGTGGGGCCAACTTTAGAAAGGGATCTATCACTATCACCAAAACTCTTAAGATTTATTTTCGCCTTTCCTAACAATTTCGAGTCATTCGATCTCAAATTACGCTTCGGAACATAAACAGAAGAATGCCTTGAATATAAAGAGGGGCAGAAGATTGAACTTACTTACTTGAAAACAGATGAAAACAAAAAAGGTATTCTTCATGTCTCATTCCTTCTCCTGTTTCAGACGACCCTGACCCAATTGTTGCTGAAAAATGCGACATTTGTCTGACAAAGCCGTGTAAAAACGGGGGCCAGTGTCACACA
This sequence comes from Berghia stephanieae, assembly GCF_034508935.2. Classification (NCBI taxonomy): domain Eukaryota; kingdom Metazoa; phylum Mollusca; class Gastropoda; order Nudibranchia; family Aeolidiidae; genus Berghia; species Berghia stephanieae. Next base: position 12,069,198 of record NC_088361.1, on the reverse strand, counting down.
GTGGAATTCAAAAACTTCAAGTGCGAGTGCACTCCTGGATTCCATGGCGACGTTTGTGATCAACAGATTGACGCCTGCTTCGGCAACCCTTGCAACAATGGCGGAAAGTGTGAAGTTTTGGAGCACGGAAGATTTAGGTTAGTCGTATTGTTTTGATTGATTGAGATTGATAGAAGGGGGGGGGAGAAAGTAAAATTTGGGCCGACCTAGAAGGACCTATTTAGCAATTATGGGCCAAATTTAACATTTCTGTTATAATAGACTATCTTAAATAAAGTCTATTATTTTTGTAAAACCATTTCGGTCATCAGACCTGCAAAGAAGTACACATCGGATCATACACATGAAATATTCTAATTTTAGAAATTTAAAGTCTGTACCCCATATTCTTATATCAGTGCACGATAAAAGAATTTTTTAATTTATTTATAAGAACACATACGTGTAGAGTTGCCTTATGGCAATGCATTTATCGTCAAGAATCAAGATATAGTGACAAAATACATTTATTTTCGATGATGAAGAAGAAGAAGACGAAGATAATGACGATAATGATAATGATGATGATGATTTTGATGATGATGATGATGATGATGATGATGATGATGATGATGATGATGATGATGATGATGATGATGATGATGATGATGAAAAAGAAGAAGAAGAAGCCCTAGCTCGCTTTGAGACATTGCACTGCGGCTGACGTCTGGCTTATACCAGTCTTCCCTTGGAATAGACCCTAAAAACTTTGTTAATTTATTTATTTCATTAATCTTCAAGGGGGTGCGAAGTGGCCGAGTGGTTAAGGCATTGCACTGTGACCCGGAAGATCCCGGGTTCGAGCCCCACTTCAGGCACTTTCATTTTATTTTCTTTGGCAAGATTATTAAACCCCAATTTGCTCACTCGGACAATATGGGTGATTCCTGTTGACATCAGACATCATGTTTGATGAATTATCTATATTCCTTCGTGGAATGCCTAGACGACGATATCTTATTATGATGTCGCGGCGGACGGGCATTTAAAAAAAAAATCACCATCAATATTCCAAACATAACATAATATTCATTATTCTTTCTTAATATTTTCATCGACTGTATTATCACGTGTCCAGATGCCAGTGTCTGAAGGGATTCGAAGGGGATCGATGTGAGACTAACATAGATGACTGCATCAGGAATAGTTGTCAGAACAACGCCACATGCATTGATGAGATTGAGTCGTACTCTTGTAAATGCCAAATTGGATACACGGGTGAGTAAATAAAAGTGATACGAGGCTGTTAGAAGCTGTGGACTGTAAAAAGTGATATAAACAAAAATGAATATAGATAGAATGAAGTTGACGTCACTATGTTTTTTTTGCCATCCACATTTATGAGTAATTCTCATTTAAATGTATTATCCAGACTATAAAAGTTCATGGTTACACAGAGTTTTGTGTGTTGGTCCGTCATATTTCCTGATGGTAATGTTGTGAGCTTCTTAGCCAAGCGCATACGACCTATGACAGCTTGAAAAAAGAACAAAATACCGAATACGGAAAGTTTCGGGCTCTAAACCCTTCTTCAGCGAACAAAAAAAAATAATAAATACATAACTGAATTCCAGACAGACGACAGAGATAATTGGTAGGTTTCTCTTGTAGGAAAATATGTGAAACAAGAGAAGACCTATCGATTATCTCTATCGTCTTTCTATATTCATATTTGTTTACTACTGAGTAAATAAATGAGCAATGAGAACAAAGTGTGAGGTCTTAATACTGGTTCCAATCTGATTGGAGTTGGAGGTTTCAGCATATATCGCTATAGATGAGTAACTACTTCATTTTTTTTTCTTTTATACTAAAAATATTCTCTTAATTTTTTTTATCTTGTGTTTTCTTTTTCATTTATTCTATTTCTTTTATTCATTTATTTATATATTTTTTCTCTTTTTTTTTCCCAGGTAAATGGTGTGAGAATTCCATCCCATTCTGTAAAGAGGGTTACAATTACTGTCAGAACGGGGCCACCTGTATTGCCAGAACGGCCGGATACAGGTATTCTTAGTTTCCACTTTGATCGTTTGTGTCATTTTTTAAATTGATTTTTATTTATTTTTTAAAGTGTTCACATCTTAACCCTCTCCATATCAACAAGAGGGAAATGGTTACATTCGTTATAATACAACCAACATTTTTGTCGGTCTGATTTTGTTGTTTTGTTTGTTTTTTGTTTGTTTGGTTTTTTTTTTTTTGGTTTTTTTATGTTTTTTTTTTTTTTTTGTTTTTTTTTTTTTTGTTTTTTGTTTTTTTTTTTTTTTTGTTTTGTTTTGTTGGGGTTTTTTGTGGGTTTTTTTTTTTTTTTTTTTTTGCTTTTTGTTGTTTTTTTTTTTTTTGTTTGTTTTTTTGGTACATCACAGGATTTTTTTTTAATGCTTGTTATAAGCTTAGTTATAATTATAAGAATTGAACACTGTGCTTTGGAGATAATTTTGCTGAAACAAAGAGCGTTTTGCATGAACTTAGTACTTTGTATTTGAATGAAAAGAAAATATTGTTGTGTTGGTTGAAGGTGACGTTTTGGGGAAATTCCTGAAAATGTTCGGTAAGGAGAGAGTTGAAGCCGTTAGGTCCAACTGACCTCAATTTATAGGGCAGCGTGGCTCAGCGGTATGGTATTTGCTTTGTGTCCGAAAGGCACTGAGTTTCACTACCTGCCCTGCCGCGCCTAAAGAAAAAATTTCCTTGGGGATGAGTAAAATGATTGTTTTGTTGTTTTGTTTGTTTTTGTTTTTTTTTTCTCCATAATTTGTTTTGCTTCCATTGTTCTGAAATGACCAAAATGTGTCGCAAGCGACCGTCGTAAAACCCTTCAAAACAAAAACAAAACCAACATATCATATGCATATTTTTCAAGTCCCAAGAAGACATGTGCCCACCTGTATGTTTCTTTGTTCTTCTTTATTTTTTCAGTTGCAAATTTGCTCCTGGATATTCTGGGCAAAACTATTGAATATAACTCACAATTTGTTTTCTTTGGTGGTCACAAAA
>NC_088361.1:11983659-12061159 GCF_034508935.2 Berghia stephanieae | reverse complement strand
CATATTCTTAAAGATGGTAATAGATATTTATGAAGATAAGTAAAACATATTCTTAAAGTGAAGATTTTATGAAGATAAGTAAAACATATTCTTAAAGATTGGTAATAGATATTTATGAAGATCAGTAAAACATATTCTTAAAGATTGGTTAAATATAAGTAAAACATAATTTTAAAGATCGGCAAAGGATAGTTTTAAAGATAAATAAATCATATCCTTAAAGATCGATAAATTATATTTTATATGACAAAATGATTTTTTAAAGATAAGTAAAACATATCATTAAAGATAAACAGCCAAGAGATTTCATCAATGATAAGTAAATGAGATCATTAAAGGCAAATAAATGGTATCTTTAAAGGTAGATAAAACACACTTTAAAGATGAGAATAGGATGTCCTTTACTGTGTCCACGAGGATGAGATCAAGTAACTACCAATGCTACAGAAATTCATATTGGTACTCACATTCATGTTATTAAGTAAAATATGCTAATTTTTTATTTATCATTTTTTGTATTATTCATTTCTATACGTTTTCTAATTTAGCTGCTTCTCCAACTCATTATTACGTGTAATTTCGTCGTTTTTACTATTATTATAATTATTATCACCATCATCATCATCTTCATCATCGTCATCATCATCATCATCATCATCATCATCATTATTATTATTATTATTATTATTATTATTATTATTATTATATTATTATTATTACTAAATATTATTATTAATTATTATATATTCTTTTAATATATAATATATTATTAATTTATTATTATTATTTTATTTTATTATTTTTTTACCATTATCATCACCATCAACATCATTATCATCATCGTCATTATTATTATATCAATTCCTTCTAAGAAGTAATAATAATAAATAACTAATCCATCAAATAATGACATTGATAAAATAATGTTTAAAGTATTTATTTTATTTTTTTCTTGACCAATTTATTTCATGTTGTGGGTTGATTTGATAAATAAACTACCTATTATCTGCCATGAATCTCACAAAAGCTAGCTGAAGGGTTTGGGGGTAAACGATAGATATTGATAATTTGAAAATAAATTAACTGATTCAGTAATACAATAAACTACAAAACTTCCCATGTATTGATATCGATGTATACTTATATGCAGGTCTGACACCGAACTCACTATGGGCCTAGTTTAACATTGTTGTAATAGGAAATAGTTTACTTCTTTTTTTTAAATTTTCCATTACAACAATGAGCCCATCATGAATTGGGTTATCAGACCTGCAAATAAGTGCACGTCGAGTGATATCCAATTTCTATTTTTACTTTTACATTTCATTTACATTTATCATTTGTTAAGTTTAAAATTTACACATGTATTTAATCTAATAAATACATCATTATAACTATTGTAAGATAAATTATTTATAAGTCAAGGTTATCTCACTCAATCCTATAGATTTTTGCTACTTTCCAAAATTGAAAAAAAAAATGTATTAAAAATGGACATATTCAAATATCATTAACATGTAAAAACTAAACATTAGCTTTGACACTACGCCTATAATTTGTCTCGGAAAAATGTAATAAATAGGCATGGGGTAAAAGCAACTCGGGTAAACTACGGATATAGTCGGTGTTAGGGTTGAGGGAGTTTTGAATATGTATATGGCCCATCTTCCAAAAAAAAACGGATTATTTGGGTGGGAAAATACACTTAAAAAGTTATGAATTATCCCGTTTTTGACGAAACGAAATTTCTTTCGAATCACAATGTAACCAACAGTCTCAATAAGACTATCATTAATATGGATTATTCTTTGTAGAGCCATTTATGATTAAGATATCGGAATAGTAAATAAATAATAATAATAATAATAATAATAATAAAAATAATAATAATAATAATAAATAATATAATAATATTAATATTAATAATAATAATAATAATAATAATAATAATAATAATAATAATAATAATAATAATAATAATAATAATAATAATAATAATAATATAATAATAATAATTAATAATAATAATAATAATAATAATAATAATAATAATAATAATAATAATAATAATAATAATAATAATAAAAATAATAATAATAATAATAATATTAATAATAATAATAATAATAATATAATAATAATAATAAAATAATAATAATAATAATAATAATAATAATAATAATAATAATAATAATAATAATAATAATAATAATAATAATATAATAATAATAATAATATAATAATACATATAACAGTAACACAACGTTTATTGATAGTATTTTCCTAACAGTTTGCGGTATCGAGAATTTTTCAAATGATTTTTCCCTTATATTTCCCGGGCAGTTCTGATCATTCGCATTTTCCTTTTAATGATTTTTAATCATAATTTATCCAATGAGACGTGTACATATATGCAGGTCTGACATAATCCGAACCCACTTATGGGCCTAGTTTAACATTGTTGTAATGGACAATATTTTGTGTCATTTTTTGAGATTTCCATTACAACAATGAGCCCATAAGGAATTGGGTTATCAGACCTGCAAGTAAGTATACGTCGATCAAATGCCTTCGCCTGTCTTTATCTTCTTATGAAAATAGAACAGGTATTGATGAGTACCCACGTGGCTATATATAGATTGTGGCAATTCTTGTAAGAGTATCGATGAACAAGAGTGCCAAATAGGCGGCTAATACTGTATGAAATTGATATTTTGTTTTAAATGACCTCCTGAGGGAACAAAGAAACCATCACGTATATTTATTATTTATTTTTATTGCTTTTTGTACAAAAACTAGCTCTTAGATTGTTAGACTAAAATTGTAGGCCAAATACTCCAACACAATTAATCTTTCCGACGGATACATATATATGCAGGTCTGACATAATCCGAACCTACTGATGGGCCTAGTTTAACATTGTTGTAATGGACAATATGTCGAGTCATTTTTTGAGATTTCCATTACAACAGTGAGCCCATAAGGAAATGGGTTATCAGATCTGCAACTAGGTGCACGTCGAACATTTCTCTCCAGCCTTATTTATTATACTTTTAAATATTTAATTTATTCCAGGTTTTGAAGGGAAGAAATGTGAAAAGCTTTCCAGCATTTCTTTCAAGGACAAAGGCTCCTATGTCAAGTTGCCCAAAGTGGATTTCAGAATGACGACCAACATAACGGTCTCATTCACGACTAAAAACCACAACGGGATTCTTCTGTACGCCGGAACCAAGCAACACGTCGCCGTCGAGTTGTTCCGTGGCCGGATCCGAGTCAGCTTTGACGTTGGGAATTACCCCGTCTCGACCATGTTCAGTTATGAGAGAGTAGACGACGGGCGAGCCCATTCTGTGACTATGATCATCAAACAGAAAAACTTTACCATGTTGATTGATAGAAGCAAAACGCCTCGGACTGTCATGAACGAAGGCCCGAGGACGCATTTGGATGTCTCAGACTCGCTCTATCTTGGAGGTCTTCCCAATTCTATCAACGCCCAAGCCTTCAAAAAGTGGCACATTAGAGACGGGATTAGTTTTAGAGGTGAAAATGTCTTGCTCTTTGTAGTCTCCATGCATCCATCATAGAGTTCGTTAAATAAATGATGAAACTGCTTCTATTCTCCCCAATAATAGCTCAGGTGATAGAGCGCTTGTGTTACAAGCAAACCCCAGGCGACAACAGAAGTGCTAACGCGGTTTAGTTCCAAATTTATAATGAAATACATGTAATCTATTGGACCACCTTTCCTCGAATGTTATTTAAACTGGGATTAATATCATCATCATCACCATCATCATCATCATCATCATCATCATCACCATCATCATCATCATCATCATCATCGTCATTGTCGATTTGTTTAGTTAAGAAAAAATCTCCAGCTTTCCAAATCGAGACAGTCCTGATTTTATAAGAACAATTGGCCGCTCTGATATTTTGAATAAAATGTCAAGCAAGCCATTGTCCTCTCCTTTAACACTTAACCCTCTCCTTACCAACTACATGAAAATCGTCACATTAGTTTCGAGACAACCAACAATTTTCTTATTCAAATTTCTTTTGAACATCATAAACGTTAAAGAAAATGAAAACTGTGTTGTAGAGCATGTTTTGCTAAAGAAATTATGTATCGCAATAACTTTACTTCTAGTGTGTTTGAATGATAAAAACTCTATTTTTATGTTAGTTGGGTGTGAAGTTTTGGGGAAAATCCTGAAAATGGCTGGTAAGGAGAGAGTTAAGATATATTATGATCATTGTTGGTATTACATATTTCATTGGTCACCATCGTTTGCATTGTGTTATCTCAGGCTGCTTCGCCAAAGTGCACATCAACAACAAGCAAATTGACCTTTTGACCTCTGACCAAAGATACAAGGTCACGCCAGGGTGTGAGACTTTGAACCAAGACCCCTGCCACAAGAACAAATGTCAGAGAGGAAGATGCCGGCCCAGGCGTCGAAAACCGGGATATCGCTGCAAGTGTAAAATGGGCTATTCCGGGAAATACTGTGAGAGAGGTAAATATAAGGCATTTACTTAAACGTTATTATTAAACGGGGACGATCTAGAGATAGATCTTTAACCTGTCCCCGCGGTTTTTGTTTTTTTTTGCCATTTCAAACGCCAAAATTTGCCATAAAATATGGTAAAATTTGCCATCAAAATAGCAAAATTTGCCAAAAATTGGCCAAAAATTTGCCGCTAGTTTTACAAAAATCAAACTATTAAAATAACATGTACGGTAAAAAAAAATTGACACAAATAGGGCATTTTGTAGAATATTGATGTCACAACATGTCAATATGAATTTATTTACATTTAGAATGGTTTGAAATAATATTATAATAATAATAATAATAACCATAGTAAGTAAGTAAAAAAAAGACATGTTTGTCCGTTATTTAGTGTCAATATTGGATGCTAGCATTGAAAGTCGCCGTCTTTTCGCAATTTTTTATAGCTTTTGTTGTTTTTTTTTAAACAATAAATCGTCACTTTAGCCTAAAAACGGCGAAAATTGCGGCTTTTTGCGGTCAAGGGTGAAATTTGCGGCCGCGAAAAACTGCGGGGACAGTTTAACTTGAAGCGGTTAAGTCCAGAATATAACATTTACAATAGAAGAAATTAAAAGACTTCTGTTGTGTATATGGATTTGTCGGGAGGCCTTCCGTAAGATCCTAGAGGTAAAGGAACTGCTTCAAAACACTTCTGACTTTAATAGGAGAGAGACAGAGAGAGAGAGAGAGAGAGAGAGAGAGAGAGAGAGGGAGAGGGAGAGGGAGGGGGGGGGGAGAGAGGGAGGGAGGGAGTGAGGAGATTGAAAGCGAGAGAGAAAGAGAGAAAGAAAAAAAAGAAAGAAAGAGAGAGAGAGAGAGAGAAAGAGAGACAGAAAGAAAGAGAGAGAGAGAGTTGTTTTTTTATTTTTGTTTTTTTTTAATTAACCTTTACTGTTTCCCTTTATTTTTTCCAGCCCCTACATGCAAAACAGTAATTTACCGCGATGTTTTCGTGGACCCAAAGACACGGTGTAAATCCAGAGCGAGAGTGAGGCATCGACGTTGTGAAGGCAACTGTAGCGGTGGCTCGTGTTGTAATCCTAGGAAAATCAAAAATCGTAAAGTTAGACTTTATTGTTCAGACGGGTCAAATTACGTTCATGAAATACAAATGATTCGAAAGTGTTCTTGTAAAAGATGCAACCGGAAGAAGTAGATCGACAATCATTGCCATTGACCTATTTAGACTTTTTTTTTCTTATTGCTGACTAATCAAATCATGTGATTTCGCTTGAGGAAAGTGTCGCCAGATAGCTTTATTCATGTATTCAGAGTTTGGTTAGTTTTCGTATATAAAAAAAAAGTCTTACCATCGTTTTTGATGCGTTATCATCAGACTGAGAATGAAGACATGACGTCATTAGGAATATGGTCATTGTCAACTATGATGTCATAGCTACACGAGGCAAAGTGTTGCCTGATCTTTTGACATGTTAAAGCCACTTCTATTTTGTGATTTTAATCGAATGATTTAATCATAAATATCTGGCACATCCATATTGAAATGTCACTTCCGTTTGGAAGGGTTTTTTTTTTTTAATTATTATTGATATAATTAATTCATAATATTTATAGACATACGTTTGTCAATTTATTCACTTTCAAGAAAGATATAATATACCCAGCTAGAACCATGTGAACATTATGTGGTGTTGAAGACAACACAATACAGTGTGACTGTTGAAACTCTATCGTACATTGACAATACCCTTGATTTTTATTTTGGCCTGACAATTTTTACTTTAAATATTGATGAAATCTAACTGGTCAAAATCCTTAAACTAGAGACTTTTTTAAAGATTTCTGTTTTGGCCTGAAAACTTTTCCAGTAAACATTGAAAACCACAACTGGCCAAAATCCTTAAAACAGATGCTTTTTTTAAAAATACTTCTGTCTTGGCCAGAAAAATATTTTCAGTAAATATTGAAGAAACTCAATTGGCCAAAATCCCTGAACTAAAGGCTTCTTCGAAGATTCCTTTCTTGGTCAGAAAAATGTTACAGTAAATTATTTTCAGTAAATTTTTAAAAACTCAATTGGTCACAATCCTTTTATGGTTCGCCTCTTTGGAGACGTATTCCTTGGCCAGACATTTTTTTACGGTAAATGAAAATCAATGAAACTCAACTGGTCAAAATCCTTAAACCAGAGGCTTCTTTAAAGACTTCTCTCTTGACCATAAAAAATGTTTACAGAAAATTATGAAGAGAGACTAAACTTTTCAAAATCCTTAAATCGGAGACCCCTTTGAAGTCTTCTGTTTTGGCCTGAAAAATGTTACAGTAAACATCAATGACAATCAACTGGTCAAAATCCTTAAATCAAATACCCCTTTGAAGTCTCAAGCTTTAGGAATATTTGACAAGTTGATGGCCACCATCTTGATTCATCCATATTTAAAGTATAAACATTCAGGCCAAAATGAAAAAGGACTTTTGTCAGTGCAGCATCGTGATGTTTATTTTGGATGTTCTGTGTATAAATAACAAAAGGACGAATATTTACACAGGAACAGATCGTCGGATCATGGTTATGATTTCATGGCAACATACCATTTTCTCGTACTCTGGAAAAAAAATACACGTATTAAAAATTTTTGCCAGAAAACTCATTCTTCAACTATCGATTGATTAAAATGGCCATCTTGATAAAAACTCTCCAAACCTGGGACTTCACGGAAGACCCAGGTTTGGAGAGTTTTTACTAAGAGGATGGCCATTTTAATCAATCGATAGTTGAAGCATGAATTTTCTGGCCAAAATTCAAATACCTGTTTTTTCTATGTGTGATTTGGTGACGCAGAATGCTAAGATGTCAATGTCGATGTTCAAGGGTCAATGCTTGTGCGATCTGTGATGTGATTTTCAAATAATTTCATTACCCAATCGTTTCCAGGTGTATTTGAGACAGTGACAAAATGTCGAAATTTACTGTTAAAGCAAAGATTATTTTTTTGGGCCAGAATCAACAAAAGCTAAAATTCCGTGTACCTACTACGACTAGATGAGAGTGATAATCTGTCTTAGAAAATACTTGTGTTTTCAACATTATAAAGTTTGATACATAATTCCTGAAAATACTAACGAAAGAGTGAAAAGCTGCTGATTGCTGGGCGGAAGTGACGTCAGACTATTGAATCCTATTGTGAGCGTTTTTAAGAGGAAGTGACGACTTTGGAATCTTATTCCGGATGTGTGGTCAATCGCTTAGCGATTTAGCTGCCTTAATAGCAGATTAGGAAATGCATTAGTATAGATAGTATGCGCTTGGCTAAGAAGCTCATAACATTGCATTCCGGAAGTATAACGGACCAACACACAAAACTGTGTGTATCCATGGACGTTTATAGTCAGGTTAATACAGTTCAGTGAGCATTACTCATAAAAGCGGATGGCAAAATACAATAACAAAGACCTGAATGACGTCATCTTCGAGCTATCTATATAAATCCTTGTATTCTATTCCTCAAACTATCAATAGGTTTCTTCACTACTTTTAAAATACAATTTATGTTGTATATATTTTATTTGTTTGTTTTGTTTTCTTCAAAATCCAAAGCTTAACGACTCAAATTGTTTGTATAGCTTTACGGGTTACTAGTTATGGGATAGGATAGAACAAAAAGAGAAAAAAAATAATCTTAAAGCCTTTTGCCGCTATATGTTCTAAACATGTAATATCATTTTGTCACTGTCTCATATTCACGTAAAAAACTTATTTTTCATTTAATGTATGTAATTTGGTGTGGTCATTAGCTTTACGAAGATATTTGAATTTTCTTTTGTCAACAAGTGCAATAGGATGCTGATTTACTGACAAGAGGGCAGCCCAACATTATGGGTTGTCAATAAATGAGAAAAGCATGACTTTGATAATAATATTTTATACTATTTTTCTATAGGTAACAATAATGTAAATGTCGCTGCTCGAAGCACGAAGAAATAAATAGCAATGTGAAATTGAACGTAAGCTTCAATTTAATAAACGGAAACAGATAATATGGACGTTTCGGTTTCCTCTTAATCAATAATACAGGATGAATGAAACACTACAGACGAATGAGATAATATCTTTGACATATTATCTCATTCGTCTGTAGTGTTCCATTCATCCTGTTTTGTTGATAAAGGGGAAACCCGAAACGTCCACATTATCTGTTGTCGTTTATTAAATTGAAATTACATTCAATTTCACATTGTTATTTATCAGTAACAATATATTATTGGAATGAAGCAGCTCGTTTACAGGAGGAGGTAACTCTCAAAACCTGCTAACTCACATCTAGATAGAAAACGAGTTAACACCCACAAGAAAGCTATCTTTTGGACACTTTGGAACCACCATAGAAAATTTAAAGTTTCAAAACACTCAGGGTGTTGCTCTATGAGACAGACACTAACAAACAAGCTATCTTTTGGACACTTTGGAACCACCAGAGAGAATTTAAAGTTTCAAAACACTCAGGGTGTTGCTCTATGGGGCAATCCAGACAAGTATATTCTTTTGTAAGGCACAAAATAAAATATTTTTAAAAATTGCGGTTTTTCTCTTAATTACCAAAATGTGATTTAGTTGGTTTTGGAATTAACCCCCTCACATGTAGTATATACTGTCATTCTCTTCTTAAAGGGCATTTCTTTGTTTTGTTTGGGTTTTTATCATTATTATTAGTATTATTATTATTATTATTTATTATTATTATTATTATTATTATTATTATTATTATTATTATTATTATTATTATTATTACTATTATCTTATTACAATGTATGAATTTGCACATGTTTTTAAAGATAATTTTGATTCGTATTATTTTAGATATAATGAAAAACTCTGCTTACACAATAACGTTTCTGATCTGCTGTTTTCGAGCAGACCAATAATCTGTATTTTGCATTTTAAATATTTTGTATATATTATTATGAACTTTTGTCTTCTCTTTTATTAGAACATGAATGGGAGTGTATGGATTGTAGATATATAATTTACAATAACAAATTTGTTGATGACAGGTTTGGACAGAATGCGTGTTGAGACATTTCATTGTGTATATTCATAAATTCTACGTAGAACAATATATCGTTTTAAATGTTAAGTAGGTGTGTTATTGAATGAGTCAATTGGTTTAGTGCGACTTTATCACTATTTAACAATGTGAATGAATTTGTAATAATAAATGATATAGGCGAATATTTTGGTGTGGTCAACAAGGATGCTTTGTCCTTGTCCTGAGAGTCCCAGGTTTGAGAGTTTTTGCCAAGATGAGGGTCATTTAAATCCATCGATATTTGGAGGACGAGTTTTCTGGCCAAATTTGACAGCATGGCTCAGCGGTACGGTCTTTGCTTCGTACCCGAAAGGTACCGAGTTAGACTACCTGCCGCGTTGTGTGGCCTTGAGCAAGTCACCTAGCCTTAGCTCACTTTGCGTCGCTGCACTGCGGTTGACGCCTGGGTTATTCCAGTCTTCCCTTGGAATAGACCCTAAAGAAAAATTTCCCCTTAGGGATGAATAAAGGGAAATTTATTTTTTTTTTTAAATACATACAATCCCAGAGTACGGCAGTTAATTGGTTTATCCTGTTTACGAAACGAATATGAAGAAATTTTAAGCTTCAATAAATAGCAGAAGACTGTTGATTTATTTTTTCGGGTTTCTCTCTATTATAATATCACACAATTTATTGCTGTAATTTAGATACAATCGGCCTGACTGTGTGAAAATGAAAGTAGGATAAAGCGTTCAAGAAGGAGACGGTCGTCTGCATGTGAAAAATCCGTATTTTTGTTTCATTTAATTCATTTTTACTCGTCCTCTTTATGTCATCGGTATGAGTAGCAATCATAGATTTACACTTCGAAAAGATGTCCAACGAAAGACTTATTGCATGCGCAAAAAGTAAATCATAAATCACTCGTCAGAAATGTATGGTGCAAAGATTGTGACAAGCGATAAATTGTTTCTTTCTTCTCTTCTAATGGTGGCATGTATCTATGTGTTCTATTGTCATTCACCATAAAGCAGCGTTCAGTAGAAATACATAATGTTCCATTCACATCTTTAAGTCTAAATCCATTTAACAACCACATCATTACTATCTAACCTGCCTACTTGAAACCTTAAAAAATCATAATTTTTAAGAGAAAAGATTTGTACTTTTTTAAAATCAACATTTTACTCTAACATGAATTAAATAACACTTCAAAATCCTTTAAATCATGTAGCCTGACATCAACTTTTATTTTAAGTTATGTAGTTTTAATCACTTAGAGATGCTCATGAAGTTCTGAAGTGGGAGCCAAAATTTCGTGATTCTACGAAGTTTTCGTAATTGTAGACAGGTCTACACACACAAATCGAGCTTCCTGCTGCTGCTGCTGTTGGTTATTTGTATACAAATTATAAATAGCAAGTTACCGATTACGTTACCTGAGCCTAAACAATAACTAACGACGAGGAAGTCCTGGTCGTTGGTCGAGCGTTTAGAATCGGGGACCATAATCGTTAACTCGCTATTTTCGTTTACTAGCAAGGCGACATCGTCAACAATCTGCTGTATTTTACTTAGTCTTTTAATATCTACCTCATAATAATTTTCACTGCATATTAACAATAATTAATTCCTGATAGTTTGAGTGGGGGGTTTGTTTATTTTTCCTCTCGTGCATAGTATGTGTCGAGCGACAGAGTGAGAGAGGGAGAGAGAGAGAGAGAGAGAGAGAGAGAGAGAGAGAGAGAGAGAGGGAGTAGTGGGGGGGGGGGGGGTCTTGTCTGTGTGGGGTGTATGCGCTCTCTTGTTTACCCGCATGTCTTTTGTGTACGTGTGTATGTGCTTATGTATATTTTTTAGGACTCACATTGTCATCTAATATTATTCATTATTTTATTTGAAAACCTTTAAGATTGTTTCTGTCTTGTACTATGTATGTCCAATACCTTGGTTTGTTCACTATAGATTATAGAGAAATCATACCGTTGTATTATTTTATAAGGTTTAGTAGAATGTATAAATGAAAAGTATACGTTTGGAATCTTTACGGAACATATAATATAGCAATTATATTTCTTATTGTATTGTGATTTGTCTTAAGTGTGCTCCAATTTAAGGGGATACTATTTTATTTCTCGCCACGAAGAGAAATATATATATATATATATATATATATATATATGGCCCATTAATCCAACCTCTGAGGTATAGTAGTATTGCAAAGTTGCAAAGAAGCTACTTCAGAGAGAGAGAGAGAGAGAGAGAGAGAGAGAGAGAGAGAGAGAGAGAGAGAGAGAGAGACTGTAGCATAGTCCTCGAATCAAGGTGGATTAAATATGTTATTTTCTGTTAGTGACCGTACTACTTTTACCAACTCCCGTTTATGCTATATATTATTATTATTAGCTTGGTTTTCCTCTTTTTCTTTCTGTAAAATATACCACGCTTATTTTTCTGTTCATGTACTTGTGTGTAGTGATATGATGTGTTCTGTAAATAACATTTTGATCCATATTGAAAGTTATCTGCTGCCAAAGCCTATTTTTCAAAGATGTGTTACACTTACAAGGGACGTACATATTTATGATGATGACTCCAAAGACTTTCTGTAGTAAGAGATCGACAGCGGGCATCCTGTATTACTTTGATTCACTTTTTATCCCAGTTTTATCTAAATTCAAACTCTCAAAATTTTGTAAAGTAGATCGTCGTACCAAAATCAACATCATCAAATTGTTTTACAAGTATTGATGGCATGCGGTTAAGGAAAATTCTCATCAATTTTACCCGCCAAACAAGTCGTGTAACTAATACACAAAACCATGTGAAAAGTAGAGGGGGGGGGGAACAATGATGTCCACTTTCTACATTTTTTGAGACTGCTCCTTTGAGTGATGTCAGAGTTTAAACCCTTCTTCTATAAATAGAACTACAGCGGAAAAAAAATACAGCCATTAAAGAATTATGGTTGTAGTTTTTTCCGCTGTTCTATTTATAGAGGGCGTGTTTAGATCCCTGACATCACTCAAAGGAGGCAGTCAGAGAAATTTCAAAATGGACAACTGTGGTGTTTCCCCCTGAACTCCTCATGTGTAACCTTTGATTGGTAGAAAATGGTACCTGAGGCGGGTCACTTATCTGCAGAAAAGACAGGTTTTCATACGCGCCAAGGGATTGTTGTGTAACACTGATACTATCGGGGTTTTGGGGAGTTTTTTATCTCTATTTATCTTACGTTTGTGTTATCATCCATCGTCATCACTTTGTAATCTTCACATTCAAATATGTGGCCGAGTGGTTAAGGCATTGCACCGTGATCCGGATGACCCGAGTTTGAGCCCCGCTTCGGGCACTTTCGTTTTTTTTCCTTGAGCAAGATTATTAACCCCCAATTTGCTCACTTGGACAACATGGGTGATTCCTGTTGACATCAGACATCTTGTTTGATGAGTTATCTATATTCCTTCGTGGAATGCCTAGGCGACGATATCTTATGATATCGTGGAGCAAAAGGCATATTTTTTTTATTTATTTATATATATTATTATATTATATATATATATATATATATATATATATATATATATATATATATATATTATATAATATATATATATATATATATATATATATATATATATATATATATATATATATATAATTAATAATTAAATTAATTCAAATTTTATTTTCAGTAAATCTGGACTTAAAATTAAACACCAATATTTGGGACGATAATATTAGTCTTTAAAAAAGTTGATCTAATACGTCAATAGATGGATTACAACATTGATTGTCTGTAGGTTGTTGTTTTTTTGTTGTTTTTTTTGTTGAAGAGGTTACGATAGCTCAGTTGGTAACGTATCCACTTGACTAAAGTACCGGTATCTATCCTGGGTGCAGTTGAGCTTGGGTTTTTTTCTGACCTATCAGTCCACCAGCTGGATCTGTTTGATTCTGGCAGAAAGTACAAAAAGCTAGCGCCCTATGAATACGGTAGCAAACACTATTCCTGCGGGTGAACACTACAGAAAGAGAAACAAATCCCGGCTCTATGAGCCTTAATGATATGAAGGTGTATTTAGTGTGTCAAAGGCAGTGGCGTGACATGCTTACAGTACAAGGTGGGGCCAGAATCCGAAGAAAATCACTTCAAACATACTATATTTGTAAATACAAAAGAAAGGGAAAAAAATGAATAAAAGACTTACTCAAATAAATAAGAGGTGGTATATACCATTTCCCAGCTTTATTTTTTTTTAAATGCTGTAATCCATTTTTAAAAGATAGATGTGGCGCCAGGCAACAAATCAACCAATATAGCCACGCGCCTGGTTAAAGGATTGAATCCAAAATATATAACCTATAATTTATAAACACGTGTTTTGATAAGATTCATATTTTGTTCAAGTAACAATCCCCATCCAACTTCAACGAGTTCTGTCTGTAACAAGGAATATTTTAGAGCGTCTATTTGGCCGACAGGCTGAAAATGACCCCCTTCCTCCCCACCCCCACCCCCACCCCCTTTTTTTTTTAATGCCACTAGACCACATAATTAAGATTTTTAGTCGCTTTTTAAAATCGCGTCATCTTCTGTTTTACATGCTTTGAAATGTACTTAAAGAGTCGTAACCAGTTAACTGCCGTACTCTGGCGGGGAAAAAACACGCATTTAAAAATTTGGCCAAAAAACTCGTCCTTCAAATATCGATCGATTTAAATGACCCTCATCTTGGCAAAAACTCTCAAACCTTGGACTTAGCCGAGTACCAGGTTTGGGAGTTTTGCCAAGATGAGGGTCATTTAAGTCGATCGATATTTGAAGGACGAGTTTTCTGGACAAATTATTAAATACGTGTTTTTCCAGAGTACGGCAATACTCTTCAATAGTCGTAACGTCACTTCCTTCCTAATGACGCATGGTAACTTAGTAACACTGGCTCTAAACTATCGGAATAATGGCGGACGCCGTATGAAATATTTCTCCGGCGAGCATAAAAGCGTATCCAGAGGGGGAAAAAAAACATAAATTTGATCATGTTTTGACTTTTCTGATCACAAGGCATATGAAAAGTTCTAGCCAGCATGAAGAATAAAAACTAATGATTTTCTTTGTTTAGAACCAAGATGGCCGCCGTTGCCGGGTGGCGTGACATCAGACTAATGAATCCAATTAACTGATTAAAATTTGAAATAATTCAAATTTTTTTTTTAAGTTTGAAAGAGTGAGACAAGTGTGTTTTCTATACCTATAGCCTATATGGATTATTTGCTTTATACCCGCTTTTCATTTCCTTATTCAATTAACTGTTGTAAATAATTACTATTGTATAATATCATTCTTGTAATAATTTTGAAATTGATACGTTTAGATTGTATTTTTATTTTTGTTTTTTATTGAAAAAATGTCATAAATGAAATGATGAGTGACTGAGTCAATCAATAAATTATGTTTTCCGTATATTCAAATACACGCATCGTTCTTTTTTTATTTATTTTTTGACGGGTGTGCTTTCTCGGTCTTTGTCTTGGAATGGGATTACTTGGATTTGTCCTGTCACTTGCTGAAGTCTTTGGCTGAGAGTGAAACAGTCAAATAAAGAGAGCTACTTTTCATATCTTGTCTAGTGCTATGACACTCACTTTCGGATCGGAAGGTCCTTGGTTCGAGCCTCGCTCGGCGCATAGTTGAGTCCTTGGAAGACTCTTTACTCACATTCTCTCACAATACTCAGGTGTAAAATGAGTACCTGGCTGTAAACAGCGTTGTCTCTTTCGGAAAAATTGTAAAATCTCTTAATAGGCATTATGTCTCGTTATCTATATGCTACGTGTTGCTGTTGGTAGCAGCAGCTTCTTATGGTTCACACTATTATGTTATGACGATCGACCCAATCAGCAAAGTCCGGTCCGCATTCGTGCACCGTCGCGAACCCGCCTGGTAGCTGTTGGTCAAGGCCCCTTTGTAAAGCGCTTTGAGCATGTTTAGTGGATATTGCGCTATATAAAAGCTCAAGTTTAAGTTTTAAGTTTAAAGAATTACAATCTTGCGCTGCTGTCGCATCAAATTTGGGTGATAAATCATTTTTATTGAAAACAGCTTCGTAAAAAGATGAATGTAAATGTTGGTGCTCGAAACTCGAAGAAATAAATAATAACGTGAAGTTGAATGTAAGCTTCAATTTAATTACAAAATTAGATTAAATGAACGTTTCGGGTTTCCCCTTTATCAACAAAACAGGATGATTGAAACACCACAGATGAATCATTGATGATATCATCTCAACTACACCACTACCACATCATCTCATTCATCTGTGCTGTTTCATTCATCCTGTTTTATTGATAAAGGGGAAACCCGAAACGTTCATTTGATCTGTTTTTGTAATTAAATTGAAGCTTACATTCAACTTCACATTATTATTTAATAAAAAGATGAGTTGAACTGACCATGGAATCCGTGAACACTGACCACTGTATTTAATTTAAGAGAATTTATCAATTTTGAAAGCAGAGCATATCGGGATTTAGATTACCAAACATTGCAATATGCAATCGAACTTGTATAAGGCTCAACGTGTTTTACAAGGGGTATCAAGCCAACAGCAACACTCAACATGTAGGACCAGACGAGAAGCCACTGCAAGGCGATATTACAAGTCGTAAGTACACATTGACAAAAACCAGCGCTTTTATAGAGGAGAGGTTTTGTGTTTGAACCCTTGCGATCTGAAAAACGGGCCATCTTGGACAGCTGGCCTACTTGTAAAAGTTGATATTTCTACGAGTTAGTTGTGATATAAATTGTAAATAAAATTGATCTGAATCCCTACCAAATTTAACTGCAAGCTCTTGATCCCACCGGAGTGGTCGCATTATGCAGCAATAAAATAAAGAAGAGAGAGAGAGAGAGAGAGAGAGAGAGAGACGAAGGTCAGTCAGGAAGGCTGGCTGCCATGATGAGTGGCAGACTGATACAGGAGGCCGCGAGCACAAGTTAGACTGTACATGCTTATTCTCTAATATATTGCTAAGAGAGTGTATGGGTGTGTGTGTGTGTGTGTGTGTGTGTGTGTGTGTGTGTGTTTGAGAGAGATAGAGAGAGAAAGAGAGTCCATGTGTGTGTGTGTGTGTGTGTGTGTGTGTGGTTGACTGTGTATTTGTATGTTTGCATTTGTATACAAGAAAACAAGTGAAATGGTGAGAGAGAGAGAGAGAGAGAGAGAGAGAGAGAGAGAGAAAGAGAGAGAGAGAGAGAGAGAGAGAGAGAGAGAGAGAGAGAGAGAGAGAGTATTGGTTAGGAGACAAAGAGTGTAAAAAAAAAAAAGATAATGAAAATAACGAGAGAATTTCTAAAACACAGATTGTAACACAAATAAAAATATCAATTGATTTCAGAGGCTTGGATCGTTTTATACAAGCAGAAATGGACGCTTCCTTGTGTGATTGAAAAAAAAAGAAATTAAAAAAAGATTTAATTAATGCACAATTGGTTTGACTATCCTGACTTTGGGGTCCGTATGTAAAAGTGTCCGTTGATGCCTTGGTGTGGGCTCACAACTCGTATCCGAAAAAGCATCCGTCTTCTTTTCAAAGGCCAAAGACGGGCCTATCAAGGAATTTGTCTGACTTTCCATTCTAGCTTTCTCGAGGTGATTCTTTAGAGCAGATTTCTTTCCCAAAGTTTCTCTTTGGTCTGATGTAGAATCACCGGTTGCGATGCTTACCAGATCCATAATACTGTCATCGTTGCCGTTCAACGTTATCATGCTCCCTTTGTGTTTTCCAGAGCTTGCCAGACTTACTGCACTTTTAACTCTGGAGCGAGCTGGAGCACTATGAATATGAGAAGGAGTCGGATTTTCACCCCAGTCGGAATCAGAATCCGACAGAGCAGTGGACTGTCTGTGTAACAAAAGTGGACTCTCTCTGTTGTCCACCGGAGTTGGAGATGCATCGAAGCTGTCTGTGTAACCGTGTGTTTTGAGTTCACGTGAGCGGTCACCTGGTTTGGACAATCTCCTACCACGACTAGAGTGTAGCCTATCAGTAGATGTATTAGACAATAGGGAACTTTGAGGATTGGGGCTGTTGTTGTTGCCTGTGGCAGATGCTGAGTCTTTGGAATCGTAATGATCACTTATTGCCAATTTTAAATCAATAATCTCTTTTTTCTTCTCCGACAATTCGGATTCTAAGGATGAAATCTGCTCTGCTTGTTCCGTAAGTTGATTGGATAACTCTACAATTATTTTGGAATGGTCTTGGTCTAAATGAGAATCTTGGACATCATGTGGGGAAGACGAGGAATTGGATCCACCAGCTGAAAGGGAAACAAAATTATGAAATAATTTTCATTTTTAATCTGCTTTTTATTGACACTCTCCAACATGGTGTTGAAAGATGCTGTCATGTTGCATAGGCATTCCATAATGGAATATACAATGGCGTCCTCTGAAGATAAATTCCTTGGGACTAGACAAAAGTTTATCTTATGCAAAATATATATCTTATCCATTTTCAAGGGAAACAACCTTTAAATTCAAAATAAGAGATTGGTAAAAGTCCAGTGATCTCCCCTGAGTGCGTGATGCTTTATTATTATGATGATGATGATGATGATGATGATGATGATGATGATGATGATGATAATAGAATAATAATAATAATAATAATAATAATAATAATAATAATAATAATAATAATAATAATAATAATAATAATAATAATAATAATAATACCAATATAATAATTATTATTATCATAATAATAATAATAATAACAACAACAACAACAATAATGATCATCATCATCATCATCATCATCATCATCATCATCATCATCATCATCATCATCATCATCATCATCATCATCATAATAATAATAATAATAATAATAATAATAATAATAATAATAATAATAATAATAATAACAATAATAATAATAATAGAACTTTATTATCAAAGCACCAGATCCTCCTGAAAGTCAATTTACACCCACCATCATATTCGGTTCGGAAGCGGATGAATAGATTACATACAAATTGTATTGAAAATTGACATATTGTGGAGCACAGAGACTGTGGTGAAACCAATGAAATGTGCTATCTATCCTCCAAACAATAAGAAAGGAAAGAGCAATAAAATACAATCTGTAAAATAAAAGGAGAAAGAAAAATTCAGAAATATGATTGGAGCAAGCGCTTATGCTGACAATATTAAAATGTGAAGTGAGTAGAAAAGTGGAAGAAGACAACAGATTGCAGAGTGTCCCTCTTATGGCCAGGCAGAGTTGCTGTAAGAGTCAGGTCGTGGGTTCAAATCCTCATTGCTGCAAAGTTTTGATTCTTTATCGTCTTCTGGCACTCGTCTACTCACTTCATTTCTTGTTATTAAAGTAAAAGGAGAGCAATGATGTTACCTTTTAACAGCTTGATCTGTTCAGCTTGTCGTGTAATCTCTGCCTTCAGCTCCATTTGGCTGATGGATGCATCTTGTCGCGTTTCATGTAATTGGTTTGTCAGGGATTTAATTCTCTTCTTCAATTTTATTCGCTGCAGGAAAATAAAAAAGAAAATTAAGTAATTATTTCCATAAAGTTTTTTCTAATAATAATAATTATTATTATTATTATTATTATTATTATTATTATTATTATTATTATTATATTATTATTATTATTATTATTATTATTATTATTATTATTATTATTATTATTATATATTATTATTATTATTATTATTATTTATTATTATTATATTATTATTATTTATTATTATTATATTATTATTATTATTATTATTATTATTATTATTATTATTATTATTATTATTATTATTATTATTATTATTATTATTATTATTTATTATTATTATTATTATTATTATTATTATTATTATTATTATATTATTATTATTATTAATATTATTATATTATTATTATTATTATTATTATTATTATTATTATTATTATTATTATTATTATTATTATTATTATTATTATTATCATCATTATTATAATTATTATTATTATAACAGTGGACTTCTTTTTGGAGACAGGGAAAACTGTTAAGGTGTGTAAAAAAGGAAATAAGCAACAACAAAACAAAAACATACATTTCGCATCCCTGATGTCACAAGGCAGCAAGATAGATTAAAAGAATTCTGCTTTATTTCTCACCAATTTATTTGACTCCGCTTGATTTGTTTTGGATTCTCTCTCCAATTTGAGTATATACTGATCTTTTGCATTCAGTGTTTCTTGTAATGAGTCTGGGTTGTTTGGTGTTGCGGACTGTGGCTGTTGATGTCCTTTCGACAAAAGTTTTTCCTCCAGAAGTTGTATTTGTTCTTGAAGATCAAGTCTCTGACTTTCCGATGTAGCCAGCTAAGATTGTACACAATAAAGACAGAATGAAAGGAAGAAAAAGAAAAAACATATTAATAAATATCTAAATGAATATGAAGTCCATAATGAAATGGCTCAGTGTGGCTCAGCAGTCTTTGCTTCGTACCCAAAAGGTACTGAGTTTGATCAACCGTCGCTGCGTTGTGTAGCCTTGAGTAAGTCACCTCTCCCTAGCTCAATTTGTGGCACAGCATTGCGGCCGATGCCTGTGTTATTCCAGTCTTCCCTTGGAACAGACCCTAGAGAAAAATTTCCCCTATGGGATGAATAAAGGGAATTTTCTTTCTTTATTTATTTTATTATATTTTTATTTTCATAAGCTTTCCCATGTTTACCCTTTTACTCATATTCTAAATAGTTGAGGCTACAGATAGCCTCTCATCGCTTGTGTGACTTGATGCTCAGCAGTAATGTGTCTCATCTTGTCACAAAAGTCAAGCAATGTTCAGCGTGATCAATGGTGGGATGGGTGACAGTGATAGAGAAAAATTCTGGTCTTGACATTATGTCCTTGGGTAAGGCACTTAATATACTCAAAACATATCCCCTTCGACTCAGGCGTGAATGAGTGCCTAGGTACAGGCGGTGATGGATATTGTGGTGACTGGTATTATATGGAATTGAAATATAATTCCATATGGCCTGCTGGGGTAATAAATGAAATGTTGTGAAGCTCATTAAGCATGGTTAATCCATTGAAATGTGCTATATAAATCTTCATATATATTTTATGTGCCTTTGATAAAGTTGTTTTTTTTCATTTAACAATGAGAGGGAGAGCTGTTGGAAGCCCAAGTAGCATTGCTGTTACTGCTCTTGTAATGAAAACAGTAAGATGTAAAATGAGCGCAGAATTGTACAAATCCTATAAAGTAAGGAATAATATGTTGCTTATTGTTCATACATTTTCCTCATGTACCAAAACCATCGTGGTCTTATGCTACGTGTTCAAAATTAGGATAAAAAAAACAAACGAAAACCCAAACCCCATCAACAAACTATGGCATTCATATAGTGCAAACATGCTCAAAGAACTTTATAAGGATCACCTAGCCAAAAGCAAAAATCAAACACATGATGCCTGTTTGGCGATTCAACAAAGACAATGCTGTTAATGGCCAGGTACTCATTTTACACCTGAGTATAGTGAGAAAATGTGAATAAAGAGCCTTTTCCAAGGACTCACTATGCACTGCTCAGAGCAAGATTCCAACCCTGGACCTTCCAATCTGAAGGCGAGTGTCATACCTCTAGATGACATAGTCACACACGGAAAAAATGCAATATAAATGAAGTATTTGAATTTTTTTAAACTGGAATTAAAAGTCAGAATGTATATGAGAGTGAGAGGAAAAATATGAATCTGACAAGCAAAAGTCAGTTTTGGCAATTTCACTGACCTCTTTATTCAAACGTGCCACAGCGTCTCCTTCTTTATTATTTTCCCTTTTCAAAGGCTGTCAAGGGAAGAGAATAATAAATGGGAATGAGTTGTTACGAAGTCTCAACAACTAATTTCAAGGCATTGAGGAGAAATGATATTGACAGAGTTAACATTGTGAAATAAACATTACCACTTATAAAATGTCAATTAGAATTTGTTAAAAATGATAAAGTCTTTATATGATTGCCACGATGATGATGATATGATGGGGATTATTATTATTATCATTATTATTATTATTATTATTATTATTATTATTATTATTATTTATTATTATTATTATTATTATTAATAATATTATTATTATTATTATTATTATTATTATTATTATTATTATTATTATTATTATTATTATTATTATTATTATTAATATTATTGTTGTTATTATTATTATTATTATTATTATTATTATTATTATTATTATTATTATTATTATTATTATTTATTATGATTATTATTATATTATATTATTATTATTATGATGATGATGATGATGATGATGATGATGATGATGATGATGATGATGATGATGATGATGATGATGATGATGAGATGATGTTGATGATGGTGATGGTGATGATGATGATGATGATGATGATCATGATCATGATGATGAATTAAATTATAAAGCCATAATGACCAATTCGTCGAGCAGATGGAAATAACATGCAACATTGCAACAATCTTGTTTGCCTTCACGATCCTTTTGTATATCTATAAAAATATGACTTTAAACTTGATTCATTACTTCAAATTATAATTCAAAACTATTGGCTTGATAAGGATAAATTCTAAAAATTCATGAGTTATGCTATTAATTCTTATTACTAATGAATAGATGATAATGGAAAGGTTTTGGATGGGAACAGTACGAAGCTTTTCTATTATCATCTTTTCATTTGTATTTTTATAATCCCAGGCTTCAGGCAGCCCCCACCGTTCCCTATTATTATTAAGATCTTGATGACTATCAGTTCAGTAACAAACTATGGTACAATTTTCTTATTCAAATAAACTGATTGATACAATCTCTCTTTCATTCATTCATTCATTATTGTCAATGTGCATATCCAAGAGGAAAATAAATATGATGCTTTCCTGATAGTCAATAAATAACAATGTTAAATTTAATGTAAGCTTCAATTTAATAAATGAAAACAGATAATGTGGATGTGTCGGGTTTCCCCTTTATCAACAAAACAGGAGGAATGAAACACTACAGACGGATGAGATAATATGATAGTGGCGTTGTTAAGGTGTTATTGATAGTCGATATTCAGCAGTGCTTCTTTAAATGTCAAAATATTGTTCAGTAGTTTGATACCAGCAGGTAAGTTGTTCAATAAAAGGAAAGCGTTTGGAGGAAATGAGCTATATCCTCAAATAATAAAGACATTATGTCCCATCAATGTATGAAACCAACACCAGCATAATATAAAAGACGTAACAAAAATAAGATACCTCAAGAGGAGCTGACTTTAAACTTATAACTTTGGTCTCTGATGAAATATCTCTTGATTTCTTTGTGTGTAATTCAGGTAGTTTTTGAACCGAAGATCTGAAAAGAAAAAATAAATACGTTATAAAATATGGAATCTTTTAATAAAAGATTTTATTAATTAATTGAAAAACATACACATACACACTGCCTTAACTGGGCTGTTATCAATTGTCTCTCAACTACATGAAAATGAACTTCGGAGGGACAAAGCCATATATTTCAGTTTCAAAGTTGTATGTAGACTAGCAGTCAGAAGTTCTAGAGTATGAGAAGCCCCACCCAGGCATGCCAATTTTCCCAAATAAAATTCGGGGAAAATGTTTTGACAAATTCCAAATCATTATCACATCTGGTCGTAGTGTTGACGTAATGAAATGATTGTGATGGTAATGATGATACTGATACTGTTGTTGTTGTAGTTGCTGTTGTTGTTGTTGTTGTTGTTGTTGTTGTTGTTGTTGTTGATAATAATGATGTTGTTGTTGGCTATGATAATGACAATGATGATTCTGGAATCTTAAAATACCATAAAAGAATTGAGAAAATAGCTAGCTAGACTAGAAATAACAAAATCGTGAGAGAATGTGAATGATAACAAATAAAATATCTGGAATTTCCCTATATAATTAAATCGGGATAGTTCACTGGTTTGTCGACAGACAATGAAAAAATATGAAGTCTTTGTCTTTATTAAATGTACCTTTGACCAGATTTTTGTGTTGACTTTTTATTGCTTTGTCCGGAGGATGGACGGAGATTAGAGACAGGTGAGGCAGACACACGGTCAGCGGCTGTAGTTTGAAGTGGCTTTGCAACATTGTTATTTTTCTCTGAGCAAACACTAAGACTTGATTTTTCACTCTCTATCGAGGCACTAGGTTCATTAGAATTTATCTTGGTAGCACCCGAACCCATATTCGGTCTAAATATTTATTTTTAATCTCAATTATATTTTGTAAAAAGTCTACTAAGGACTCCTTAAAGGAGACAAGAATGTTTTGAATTTGGTAGCCATCTTAGTTGATAGTTTACGTCTCCAGGCAAACTTAAAAAACTGTCTGAAACCTACATTTAAAGGAACAATATCTTAGTTGTAATTAATGCTTTAAAAATATAAAAATATCATAAAATCAGGATTTTTGATCATTTTTAGAATGAATTAGTATCACATTTACTCCATGAAGTGTTTTGATAAACTAAATGAGCATTTAGCACAAAATATTTCATATTTACAATCGGACCCGAGCGCACTTTTACATTTACATTTAATAACAACGCGCTCTTCTGACAGTCATTCATTCATTGACTGCTAGAACAATAATAATAATAACAACAAATTCGATGATGAACAAGCAGCTTCAGAGAAGACTACAGTAGTGACAGTGCTTGTAAAATGTCGGATATTCAAACACTTCATGCTCTGTCACGAAACACAGTCAGTTTAATTGGAAGTTGTCAAGTAATAACAAGTGTTTATAGTGTTGTAAAGGAACTGGTTGAAAACTCTTTGGATGCGAATGCAACAACTGTTGACGTTAAGTTGGTAGGGTATAGAATTGTTGTTTTCTTTCAAGTTCTTCTTTCTTCTTCTTTTACTTGACCGTTGGTGTATTGTCGTGAGTTTTACATAAGCAATATTCAGCATGACATAGTTATATGTTGTAGGATTTTTGTAAAATGGTCCAAATCATGTGATTCAACCGCGCCTTCTGTGAAGTTATCCCAAAGTCGAATTGTTGAAGTTGATGGCATGCATGATCATGAACACCGAACGATTGCATGCATAGGCATATGACTATGACTGTACATTCGAGCTTGGTGTTAGATAGTGTTGGTCGTGACCCCCTGTTCTTGAAATTGTTGGTCTTGGTTGGAGTTCCTTAGTTTCTACCACAGACCTTTGCACAAAGTTTGTCAAATCTTTTTTTATTTTAACTTGGTAGAGGCTAGGGAAACCAAGATTTTGGTCTCCATAGCCAAATTGGTCGATTTTGGCTAGGGAGACCAAAATCTTGGTCTCCCGAGCCAAAATGGCTCGCTTTGGCTAGGGAGACCAAGATTTTGGCCCCCCGGCGTAAAACTGTATTTTCGTTTATGGAACTGTTTTCTTCTATTAAATCATTGCTTGCCTGTTTGTTTTTGTTGCTGTTCTTTCTTTCTTTTTTTTTTGGGGTGGGGGGGGGGGGTGGTTATTTTTTAGGTAATAATCACGCCTCCCCACCCACATGAAAAATATGTCAGAGAAGAGATCATAAGTTATCGGCCGGTCGCCCACACATATGTAACTTTTATTTTTTAACAATAGTATTTTTAGATTTTTGCTAGGAAGACACGATTTTGGTCTTCCGACTCAAAACCAATGGAACTGTTTCTTGTACTATTATTATGTTGAAGAGGGCAGTTTTCGTTGTTGTTTTTTGTTTTGTTTGTTTTGTTTTTTTTAGAGAGAGAGAGAGAGAGAGTTATCAGTCGCCCAACACAAAAATTATTTGAATTTTCATTTTCATTTTTGTTCTTCAATTTTCTCTTATGTAGTTCCAAAAAATCTGGTTACTTTTCTGGGGAGGGGGTACTTGCTGTTGAGTACAATGCAGTACAACGACGAATACAAAGCCTTTGTTTGTAAAGGGTTTTGTGGCGCTTGCAACACATTTAGGTCACATCAGTGTCTGTAAAAAGGAAGAAAATAGGATAGTTTTAAACCGCAATCCAAGTGCGGCGGCTTTTCTCTTTGATCTCCAGGAGAGCCGTCCGGCGCTCTAGGAGAGCCGTCCGGAGGTCATCTAAAGCATTCTCAAGCCATCCGGAGGCCCTTAGACCTGTACGAACCTTTCCAGAAGTCTTCCGAAAGCTCCTTAAATTACGCCGGACGGCTTTTAGTAATATGGCCACTGAATACTAAGGACCTCCGGATGGCTTGAGAATGCTTTAGATGACCCCCGGACTGCTCTCCTGTGGCGCCGGACAGCTTTTAGTAGGACCCGAAAACAGGGACGTTTTTAAAAAGTGAGTCTGCCTTGGATCTGAGACTGAGTCTGAGATAAGATAAGTTCGTTTGAGAAGAGGTTTTTTTAAAAACGGAAAAAATCATGACGCAATTTTAATACGAAATGGAATGGAAATCAGAGATATCGTACAAGCAACAAGAACAAAACCTCGAGATAATTACTGTCAAGTTTTATATTTTTAAATGCTCTATTGCTTAAAGAAACTATGCCCGTTATACCAAAGTTATATAAAAATTACGATATTACGAAAATCAGTCTTGATATTTAATATTAGATAACAATGCATGCGGAGCCCTCTTTAGACAAGGAGAGAAAATTATAAACTGGTGGTGGAGGAAGGAGGGTGGAGAGGGGCGATCCACAAACAACCGAGATGTTGGGTGCAAGGGAGACTATGATACAAGATCAAAAAAGAAAAAGCCGCCGACAAGTCCATAAATGAAAACACGGCCTTACTCAGGGGGAGGGGGGTCTATCTTGCCAAAATTGAATTTAAAATTGAAGAGTACAAAAATAACTTTCGTATGGCAGGGGTGGGGGGGTAGGGGTATGATAATAATGTTAGCTACAAAGCCTAAAAACAAACTAACCAATACATAAAAAAGACATAAATAAAATTTTAAACCAAAAAAAAATAATCCACAACATGAAGGAGCAGTTCTATAAATGAATACACCGTTAACCTAGCAAAAATCTTATAATATTGGGGTTTTTTTTAATTTTAAAATTAAATTATGCACGGCCGATAACTTACAATCTCTTTTCTGACATTTTTTGGCGTGATGATAAAGAGCCAACCCCCCCCCCCCCCCTGAAATGGAATAATAAAAGCAAAAACAGCAACAAAAACAAACAGGCAAGCAATAAATAAATAGAAGAAAAAACTCGCCTCTTCAACTTAAAGAAACAGTTCAATTAACGAAAATACAGTTTTACGCCGGGAAACCAAAATCTTGGTCTCCCTTGACACTTCCTTTTAACTTTTGCTGTGACCAACCCGATTTTGAGTTATCATGATTGACAGCTGTGAGATTTGTCACGTATTCAAACTAGACCTAGTCTCATTCAGAGACGGACACCTTGAAAGTCATTTGTATGCATTTTGGACTTTCGTCTGTCTTTACCTACTTCTTTTAGAGCATTCATATTCTAAGCAAACCCATACTTCAGAAATGTACCAGTTTCAGATTTCTTCAAGGCTTTTTGTTTTTTGTTGTTTATTTTATTTTTTATTTTTTGGGGGTTTTTTTTGTTTTGTTTATTTTGTTTTGTTTACTTTTTGATTTTTAAAATTATTTTTTTTGGGGGGGGGGGGCTTTTTCTGTGGTCCATTAGTTGTTAACAGTGACAAAGGCATTCACAAAATTTAGAATTTAGCTTTCCTGACACTGACATTCTTAAACATGCATTTTTGAACCTAGCTGTTTCTTCACCTTTGATACATACATGTATTGCAACTTCTTAATGACATTGTCAAGACCAGAGAATCGAAATGGCAATTCAGACTAAAGTCTGAATAGTCTTCCGTGGCTATTCGGACTCAAACTCAAATGTGCATGCGCAATCACACGGTTTTGATCAGACCTTTGATCCGAAGGCAAGTGTCATACCACTAGACCACATAGCTGCACAACCTACAGTTTGTACCAATATCCAAATTCAAGGTAGGAGAGCAATACAAATCTCATCTCATGTAGTTCCATATCTGAAGCAGACGTCGGAGGTCATCTTCCGCCAAGCTGATCTATCTCTTGCCAATTCTATTAAAGCAGCGCCACCTTTCTCAGCTTCATCTGTCCAAGTTCTTATCCCTTTCAAATACGTTATTCTGTGTCTTCCTCTTATTCTTTTTCCATTCATCTTTCCAGTCAAGGCGAGTATTTCCAAACCAGGGTGGCGGATAATGTGTCCTAAAAATTCCATTTGGCGTTTGATGATTTTTGTTATCAGTGATCTTTTTCTGTTTGCCATTTCTAAAATTTCTTCATTTCTTTTCCTTTCCATCCATGACACCCTCATCATTCTTCTGTAAAACCACATTTCCACTGCCTCCAGTCTTTTAACCATGGTCTTGTTTATGGTCCAGCTCTCACAACCATATAGCAGCACAGACAGTACATAGCAATCCAGGACTTTGATTTTTGTTTTCATGCTAATATTCCTGTTTTTCATAATTGTATGCAGCTGGTTGAATGCATTCTTCGCCATACCTATTCTTTTCTTTATTTCACAATCTGATTTTCCATTGGATGTTACATTGAAGCCTAAATATTTGAAACATTCAACTTGTTGTATTGTTTGTCCTCTGCTTGTTATTACACAGGCTGGTGGGTTATTATTTTTAGATACCGTCATACATTCTGTTTTAGATATATTCAGTTCCAGTCCCATATTTTCACTACTCCTGACTACAACATCCAGTAATTCTTGTAGTTCATGTTCAGATTCTGCCAGTAGAACCGTATCATCTGCATACCTCAGATTTGTTACATTCTTTCCTCCAATACACACCCCCTTCTTATGTTCGATATCTCTTAATATCATTTCACTATAGAGGTTGAATAAATCTGGAGACAAAACACACCCCTGCCTAACTCCTCTTCTAATAGGTGTAAAACTGCTTAGTTCGTTGTCAACACGCATTGCTGCTTCTTGTTCCCAGTACAAATTCCGTAATATTCTTAAATCTTTACCATCAATGTCCAAGGATGATAGAATTTTGAATAGTTTTTCGTGTTGTACTTTATCAAAGGCTTTTGAATAGTCGATGAAACACATATACAGATCTTTATTATACAAATAATCAGCCTATTACTCCATTGCATGTATCTTGAACTGTAAGGCCTTCATGAAAATACTTTTAAACACTCATTTCAGGAAGACTTTGGCTTGGAGAAGATTGAGGTTAGTGACAATGGGACTGGGATCAAAACAGTGGATGTGCCTTTCATGGCCAAGAGACATTTTACATCCAAAATATCCAGTTCTGAAGACTTAGACTCCTTGACAACTTATGGATTCAGAGGAGAGGCCCTTGGTATGTTTTGGTAATTGTGCTTCCGAACTTTTATTTTTCTTGTTGAGCTTGTAGATTGGGGTCTCTTAACTCACATGGTGGGCAAGGTAGGTCACTCTTGCTCTGTGTTGTTCTTTCCATATTTCTGTCTTTGTCCCGGAATTTTAGGATGTTGGTCTTTGTTCCTTCTACATCATGATGCATTTGAGTGTGTCCCTTTTATCAGGGACTGTGTTCCTGTATCTTTTTTTGAGCTTTTATATAGCACAATATCCATTAAACGTGCTCAATGTGCTTTACAAAGGGCTTCTGGCCAACAACACGAAACATGTAGAATGAGACATGATGACTGTTAGGCGATATTACAATTTTTCTCGACAGAGACAACGCTGTTAATGGCCAGTTACTCATTGTACACTGAATACGGTGAGAGGATGAAGGTAAAGAGCCTTTTCCAAGGATTCAACCGGCAGGGACATTCATTCTAGCACCGTGCCATAGCCTTGCAGATTATTGCATCCTTGTCTACGGCAGAGGCACAAAAGTCCGCTGACATTCAGGAGTGGCTCCCAGCATGATGATTTTTATTTCATATCGTCTGACGAAAACAAAGGCACAGGGCAAAGAAAGAACTACCACTCTCAGTAAAGTTGTGCTTGTGATTTTACGCCGCATGTGTCACTATTTGTTCATTTCAGGACGAGTAAAGAGGAGGATGATAGGATTATGAATGGAGAGTTTAGATGTTCTTAAGAATAAAAGAAAGATGAGGGAAAATTACATTGTTGATGCTGTTCCTCATTGCTATAGGCATGGGTTGTTTTTTAGTACTGCCAAATCTTTTGATTTTATTGTTTCCTCCCTTCAATATCAGGTTCTCTTTGTGCTGTGTCTCACATGACGATCACTACAAAAACTGCTGAAGATCCAGTGAGTTTAGTTTACACCATTGGACCCAATGGAGATGTTTTGGATAAAAGACCATCTCACAATGGAAAAGGTCAGTGAATCGTACATTTGTACAATAGAGCTTCTGTAAATTCTTATAGCTATTTTGTTGATATCAACTCATTATTTCCATATGCAAAGAACAAAGGCAAGAACTTAACATAACAAATACTTAATATTGATCCAACTAATGATAATGATGAAGATAAGAATGGGATAACAAAGTAATTCTGGCGTCTAAATAATTCATTAATTAAGCATCCTCCAATGACTTGATTGGCTGAGACTACCGATATGAGAGAACACATCAACATAGTAAATGTTCATGACAAAAGCTTTTTTTTTTTGACAGAGACTCATTCCTCCCAGTTCTAAGCAAGGTCCAGATATTCCTAGGATGAAAATAAATGTCCAAATTCCTGATGGTATATCGCACAAATACTAACACTAACATCTGTCACATGTAAAGTCCTGGAATACATCATTTCCCATCAGGTCATACAACACTTAGATAAACGTGATGCACTGGTCGACTATCAATACAATTTTAAGGAACAGCAACTCATGCTCAACTGATATCCAAATTAGATTGAGTTTCTGATTATCAATAGAAAGCAAATCAACTTCTCGTTACTAGACTTCAGGGAGGCATTCAATACAGTGCCACAGGTTAGGCAGGTATGGAAACAAAATCCACATGTCATATTGTTTTTTTTTTGGGGTACTGATCGGAAGATCCTGAGTTCGAGCCTCGCTCGGCGCATAGTTGAGTCCTTAGAGAAGGCTGTTCACTCACATTCTCTCACCGTACTCAGGTGTAAAATCAGTATCTGGCCGTTAACAGCGTTGTCTCTGTCTGAAAAAAATTGTAATATCGCCTAATAGGTGCAATGTAACATCCTACATGTGAAGTGTTGCGGTTGGCCAGGGACTCCTTGTAAAGCGCTTTGAGCATGTTTAGTGGATATTGTGCTGTATAAAAGCTCATTTTTTTGTACTGAATTTTGGGTTTGTTTGTTTAAAAGAAAAACTTTTTTTTCTTCTCATTTTAGGAACAATAGTTTCTTCCAAAAACCTTTTCCACAACGTCCCAGTGCGAAAGCAATACTACAGCGGGAGTCAGCGTAAGAAAGAGGACTTGAAGAGAATAGAGTACTTATTGATGATGTATGCTGTTGTGAGGCCTGATCTACGACTGACGTTAAAACATGGGAAAGATCTTGTGTTTCAAAAGACTGCAATGAAGGATGTGAAGACGGCCTTGCATTCTGTGTTAGGAAGACAAGTTGCCAATCAACTGTTGTACAAAGAAAAATTTTGTGAAGACCTCAAGGTGACTTTAATTTCTGCTTTGAAATAAGTTTGTAAATTCATTTACAAGATTTTATTTAATAAATTACAATGTGAAATTGAATGTAAGCTTCAATTTTATTACGAAAACAGATAGAATTACATTTTGGGTTTCCCTTTTATCAACAAACAGGATGAATGAAACACTAATAGTGATAGTGACTATTCCCTGCCCATCAATGTTTTGTTTATTCATCTTAACGCCACTACCACATCATCTCATTCATCTGTAGTGTTTCATTCATCCTGTTTGTTGATAAAGGGGAAACCTGAAATGTTCATTCTATCTGTTTTCGTAATTAAATTGAAGTGTGCATTCAATTTCACATCGTTATTTATTTCTTCGAGCTTCGAGCAGCAACCTTTACAAGTTTTTATTTAGGAAACATATTTTTATGTAGTCTAGTGAATCTGAAATTTCAAGTATTGTAATTTTGAAGTTGACAATGACCCAGTGGAATTAAGTTATGATTCCAAATAGGCACAAACATAAACTGATGAGATGCATTTTGATAATCCTGTTGGAATAAAATTTCAGTTATTCTCTTAAAATAACTTTTTTTTAAATTTTCTTTCTTTCTTTTTTTTTTTTTCTATTTTTTTTTTTTTTTTTAGTGCTTTAAGATATTTTCAGAGAGATCCTCTTAAAAAGAAAAAGGGAAAACAATTATTTGTCTCAAAGTTATAGATCAGCTTTATCGATAACATTCTTAGATCTTTATGTAGAAAAGCATTTCATTTACTAGTCATTTGGTTGATTCTTTAGACTTTACTTTATAAGTTTGTTTGTTTTTGTTTTTTTTCTCTTTCCCATTAGATCAATATATCTACATTTCTACCCAAGCCCGGTTCTGATATCAAAGAGATGTCCTTGGTGTCTGCTGATAAAACATTTATTGCCGTCAATAAGAGACCAGTTTTTGTGACAGAATTAAATAAGGTAAAAAATTGTATCTATGTGTAAATGATGGGTTAAAATACCAAAAATGTTTATTTCACCCAGTTGAATGATATGTGCCATTTCAATCGTTTAATGTAAATAACAATGTGAAATCGAATGTAAGCTTCAATTTAATATATGAAAACAGATAAAATGGATGTTTCGGGTTTCCACTTTATCAACAAAACAGGATGAATGAAACACTACAGATGAATTAGATAATGTGGTAGTGGCGTTGTTAAGATGAAATAAACAAAAACATTCATGGTACTGATATGATCTAAATGTGTTACAAGTGCCGTAAAATCCTTTAAAAAAAACAAACTGCCTCTTTGTGTAAAAAAGTATTTGACAGCTAGAAATTAATTAAGTATTTCCCTTTTTAGTCACATGACCTGGGAAGAGGGTTCCAGTCTTTGATAGAGCAGGATGAAAATGGGTACTTGATGTTTTTGAGTTTGCAGATTGGTATTTTAATGTCTTTGAGTGGGGTTTTCTTTGAATGGGTGAATTTCGTTGTATGTCTAGTTGTTCTGGTGAGATGGCTGTAATTTTGAACATAAGAGTTTGTTGTTGTTCTTGGAAGTCCATACAAGCTGTGTGATCGCTACAAGGCAAAATAGTTTATATCAACTTTTATTAATTTCAGGTATTGAAGAGTTACTACAGCAACTGTCATGGCTTGGATAGTTATCGCCATCCTGTGTGTTTTGTGTCCCTTGATGTTGCCACCAACCAGATTGATGTCAACGTGGATCCCAATAAGACCAAAGTTTTTTTTCAACAAAAAGTAATAATGCAAATCAATAATACTGCACCTCTATATACATCTCTAGGCGTCTAAAATCTTGAGTTTTTATATCGCTCAATATCCTTTAAATGTGTTCAAAGTACTTTACAATATGTCTCAAGTCAGCAGCAACTCTTATCATGTATAACAAGACACAACATCTATGGGGCTATTACATATTATTTTTGGACATTGACAGTCAATGCTGTCGCCGGCCAAATATTCAATTTACACCTTAGCATGGTGAGAGAATGTGAGTAAAGAGCCTTTTCTGTGGACTCAACTCAGTCTCTCTCTCTCTCTCTCTCTCTCTCTCTCTCTCTCTCTCTCTCTCTCTCTCTCTCTCTTCTCCCCTCTCTCTCTCTTTCTCTCTCTCTCTCTCTCTCTTTCTCTCTTCTCTCTCCTCTCTCTCTCTCTCTCTCTCTCTCTCTCTCTCTCTCTTCTCTCTCCTCTCTCTCTTTCTCTCTTGTTCTCTCTCGCTCTCCTCTTCTCTCTCTCTCTCTCTCTCTCTCTCTCTCTCTTTCTCTCTTCTCTCTCTCTCTCTCTTTCTCTCTCTCTCTCTCTCTCTCTCTTCTCTCTGTTCTCTCTCTCGTCTCTCTCTCTCTCTCTCTCTCTCTCTCTCTCTTCTCTCTTTCTCTCTTCTCTCTTCTCTCTCGCTCTCTCTCTCTCTCTCTCTCTCTCTCTCTCTCTCTCTCTCTCTCTCTCTCTCTAAATAAGAACAAATTCCCTTTGTTCATCTCATAGGGGATATTGTCCCCAGGGTTTATTCCAAAAGAAGACCGAAATAACCCAGACATCAGCCGCAGTGCATCGCCACAAATTGAGCTAGGGCAAGGTGACTTGCTCAAGGCCACACAATGCGGTAGCGAGTGATCGAACTTGGTACCTTTCAGGTATGAAACAAAGACAGCACAGCTGAGCCACGCTGCCCCTCGTTATCTCTATCTCTAATTCTTTTCTTAGCTATTTATTGTTTTGTTTTTTTTATTAAGCTGTCACGTTCATTTTTTTCATTATGCTTTTAGATTCAACAGCTTTAGACATTTTGGTATTTACATTCACTTTTAACCAATAAAGTAAATTTTCAAAATTATTATTTTGTCTCTTGTAGACGGATATAATTACCGCATTGGAAGAAATATTGGTTGAAATATACGGTCCTTTGGAAAATGTTCCGTCATGGCATTACAGGGAAGCTGATGACGGCAGCTGTACTTCCAAAGATACAAATTCTGCTCCACCAAAGGATATTAAGGTATTTACTTAATCTAAAATAATTTAGTATCACTGCATAATATAAAATAGCTGCTTCTAAAGATTGTTTCTAATTTTATTTATTTTTCTTTATTTATTTATTTTTTTTCTTTCATTCTTTTTCTATTCATTCGAGTCAATTTGCATCCAAGAGTTTGGATGAAATTAATTCCAAGCCATATTGCATTGTTTACCTTATAAATCATTTTTATTTCAATTTATGAAATAACTTTTTCACTCCCAAATATGATTTGAAATCATTTGTATCCAGCTAGAGGATTCAAAGAAATTATGCATTAGTGACGAAGGATAATATAATCGTCTTGTCGTTGTCACAATTTGTTACAGTGAATGACATAATCAGTCGGATGGTGAAAAGGTTTTTGAACTGAGGTATTGCCAAGTTTAATTAGAAGGTCAATTTTTATCCAAAATGAGTTCTTATCATAAATGATTAAATCAACCCTTTTTGTACATCTTCGGGGAAATATCAAAGCTTAATTTCACTTCTAAATATTTTTTACAGCTAGTCAAGTTGAAAAAGTATGAAATTTTAGAAAAGATGCTGGATACCTTTCCCATACATCTGACCATAACTTCATGAAACATCACCCGATTTACTTCAAATAAAGATTGAAATGGAGGTTATTCTTTCAGATGCAAATCCAACATTTTCACCATCCAACTGATTATGTCATGGACCAATGCATTTATTTATTATTGGCCTGTCACCATGAAACATATATTTGCGTCACGTCATTGTCGAGTTACTTTTTCCCTCCTAGTGATTGTCTATTTCACAGAGCTGCCAACCTACCGCAAAAAATGCCGAATTGTACGCATTTTCAGCGATTGTACGCTTGTACGCAATTCCCCCAAAATTGTACCCATTTTCAGTGTATTTGTATAGATAGCTTTTCATTGGATGTTGTGTTACGCTGTTATTCATATTATTACTAGCCTATTGAGAAACCTTGGTGATCAAGTGGATATTCATATATTTTTTGACCAATTATGTTCTTCTTGCTGGGAGGTAGAATTCTGAAAGGATTGGATTATAGTCTTGAGAACATCGTTGTTGCTGCAATTGAGCTTATGCGGTGTGACTTTATGTAATTATACCTTCCTCTTACTTTCACAATGGTTAGTTTCCGTCGATTTCAGGATTGTACCCATTTTTATGAAATATCCCTCATTTTGAGGTCCCATTGAACACATTCTCATCAGATGGGGTTGGCAGCTCTGATTTCATCATTAACTGTTAAACTTTTTAATACCTATCCTTCTTTCTAATGTGATGGGTATCTTATTTCATTCTTTTCAATTTATTTGGTTTACGTTACAAATTAACTACTTTTTCTAAACTTTTTAACAATGTTGAGACCTTTTAAAATGACTACAGATTTCCCTCTCTTTCATTTTGCTTCAGTCAAATTTGAAGAAGGAAAAGGTTGTGTTTTATTTGTTACTGCTCTTACGAGATACTTTGCAATTTGATTCAGCCACGATGATAATGTTGATGTTTATTTTCAGAATATTACCAGACCATTCATTTCCTACAGTAAACGACCAGAGGATGCTGAAACAGCAGTAAATGAAGGATCTGACGAGAAAGGGAAAGACTCATCAAGTGAAGACGTGCCAAATTCTAACAGTCGACCTTTACCTTCTTTCTCTCTTACTTTTCATTCAAACCCATCACAACAAATTTCATCAAATTCCAAATCCTTGAATGAAAGTACAAATGGCTCAGTTGATAGCGAAAATTTAGAGGCAAGTGTTAAGTGTAGTCAAAGATTAGGAAAAGAGACTGTTGTGAATCTAATTAATGAAACGGATGTTTCAAAGGAAGACGATATTATTAGTGAAAATTTGTGTAAAAGTAAATCAGTGACTACGTTGAACAACGATAATGGGAATTCACCACCAAGGCAATGTGAAAATGATACCATCACCCCTGTGCAGGAAGTCACTGTTATAGAGGACTGTGAGACCGCCACTGATAAATCTTTGTCTCCCTTGGGAGAGGGTGATGGGAGTAACAGGTCATGTGACAAACGCATAGACGAGGATGACTCTTTGTCCATATTAAATGTTGATCCGAGTAATTGGAGCAAAGGAAATGTCACAGTTGGAAACACTCTATTACAGGTAAAGGATTTCCTTCTTATTGAGCTGATAGAAAATAAAATACACAATAAGAATATCCTTCAACAGCATATGTTAAATCCATTTCACTGTACAAAAATTTCCTTTTGGATGAATAAAGTACATTATTATTATTATTATTATTATTCATAACGCGTTTTATTTCAGCAGATGTAGCAATCTAAATTTATATCGCTGCTGTCAGGTACCCATTCCACAACAAAAGATTTAACATATTAAAAAAACTGGAACAAGTGATGGTGTTTAAAAAAAAAAAATAAAGGCACAGGATATTGTAATTTTATTTTTTTTCCTTAGAATAATTATCATTTCTATTAGCATTGATAATGATAAACTTGGTCTCACACTGACGTTGATATCCGATATATCTCAGAAGTTGCACATCATTGTATTTTTCCTCCAGCCAGTAAAATTGCTGCCCCCATCCAGCAGTCACAGACCTGGAAAAAGGCCAGCCTCTCCATCAAAACCCATGGAGTCCAGTCAATCAAAGCGGAAAGTTGCCAAACTGGTATGCATATTTAGCAAAACTGAATGTTGTAGCTTCAATAAATACCTAATCAATAAGAAAAATGTGAATTAATTAACACTCAAGTCCCTATTCAGCCAAAATAAAAACAATATCAGACACTTTTCATACAACAAGATGCCCGTCTGGGTTCGAGTCCAGCTTCAGGCACTTTCATTTTTTTTTTCTTGGGCAAGATTATTAACCCCCAATTTGCTCACTTGGACAACATGGGTGATTCCTGTTGACATCAGACATCTTTATTATCTATATTCCTTCGTGGAATGCCTAGGCAACGATGTCTTATGATGTTGTGTCGGAAAGGCATCATTTTTAAATTCTGGTTAGCAACTCTTGAGATTCTCAGGTCAAAGAAGGTTAGTTGTGATCAAAGTTTTGTTTTGTTGGTTCCATTTCTTATTTTAAGATTTTAATAATTCTCAATTTCAGAATATTCTAGCCAATCAGACAACACTGTATGACATGATGAACACACAGAAAGCCCCCAAACCCGACTCCCCCTTCACACATTTCTATCAGGAAAAAAGTCCAGGATGTAAGTATGGAGTAGAGTTCACGCTGTTTGTCTGGATATTTAGATGAAAAACATTTAGAGCTTGTGATGAAATTTTAAAATATGAAAATAAATTAAATGAAATTAAATTAATTTTTAAAAATAAAATAAAAATAAATTCCTTTTATTCATCTCATTGGGGAAATTTGTCTTTAGGGTCTATTCCAAGGGAAGACTGGAATAACCCAGGCGTCAGCCTTAGTACAGCACTGCAAACTGAACTAGGGCGATGTGACTTGCTCAGGGCCATACAGCGCAGAGGGTAACCGAACTCTGTACTTTTCGGGTATGAAGCAAAGACCGTACCGATGAGCCATGCTGCCCCGTATAGCACCTACAGAATTGAACAACATCGATTCCACATGCGCCTTTTTGATCAGTAGCAGTAGGAGGATTCACTTTGAGGCCCGAGGATTGATGGTCGTCTATGCAAAAGATTCGTCATTGGTCTGCACTTCTCCATTGTGTCCCCTGACATTCAATTGAAATGACTTTAAACTGTCACAAACACCACGAAACTCCTGATAAGAATCTATGAAAAAAAAAAAACCCAAGATTGTGGGAGTTTAAACATATCTTACAAATCCAGAGATTTAGCCACCCAATCAATGCTCGGTTATCGGAGCCGTCAAAACAAAAAAAAAACTATCATTCATGGATTCGGCTCTTATCTACATGTGTGTTTGTCAATTACTCAATTGAGTTACCAACAATTAATTTGAATCATGTCTGATCAATAAATGCAATCTTACTACCAAGTGAAATAAAACTCACCAAAACTGTATTTCTTGTCTGAATCAACAAAGCATTTGACAAGCTCCATCACAAAGGATCACTACTTATTTGACATTACCTTTGATAGTGTAGAGCATAACTTTTAAAAAATTTTAGCCACAAGACTCTGTGGTCTTGGGGTAAAATACCCGTCTTCTGACCTGTAAAATTAAGATATGACAAAGTGTATAAGAAGCAGTTGCAGACAAAACAATAAAGAAAATTACAAGAACACCATCCTAGGATGGTTTGTTTTTTTTCTGCTTTGTATGGCAGTTTCCTCCATGCTTTTTCAGATTCTTTATCTTACACCAGTGTCTACTCCTTAATTTGTCATTCTGACCTGTAGGTCCCTGGTTTAAGTTTCTCTGTGAGTGGTGCAAAGTTGAGTCCTTGAAATAGACTTTTTACCCACTTCTCTCACCACAATCTGGTGTAAAATGAGCGCCTGGCTGGCAAAAACACTTTAATAATAATGATATAATAATATAATCTTTATTGTCCAAATAAAAGTTCACACTCTTTTGGGGTTTTTTTTTGTTTTGTTTTTTAAAACATAGATATCAATCGATTAAGGTAATTTAGGGCACAACACCGTTCTGTATGTACCCTTTGTCCTACCAAGTATTAAAAAAAAAAAATTGAGCTTTTATATAGCGCAATATCGACTAAACATGCTCAAAGTACTTTACAAAGGGTCCCTGACGTAACATGTGGAACGAGACATTACCCATCACACATTGTGTCCTTTGTTGATTCATTCTACTTTTCTTTTCTTTTTTTTTTTTGCTCTACTAGTGTCCCAGGAATTTCCAAATGAAGAATCGCCAGTGTTGAGAGAAAAGTTAAAGGACGAATGGGATAAAATGACGGATGATGAACGAGTTTCTTACAGGGAAAAATGCTGGCAAGATACAAAAAGGTATTTCAATGGAATGAGGAAACATGCTGTTTTGTAGAGTAAATTGCCACAGTTTACACCTTGCTCAAAACTCTTCAATGCTCACTGCTTTCTTCAAAGGATAATAAGGATGCCTTATAATATTTTTTCAATTATGCTATAGTAAAATTGGGTTTTTCCAATGAGTGGTTTTGGCACTCAAGTCAGTTGGTAAATTTAAACAATTTCCTCAACGGGTCTCTGTTACTCAAACAATATAATTCCATGGTCTTTATTAAGTTGAATGATATCCTGGGAAACCAATTTTACTTTTCAGATATGAAAAAGATAAAGCTTCCCAGTCAAATGTGAAAAACGCAGAATCAAAGTCATCGAAAAAGGTAATTTTTAAGGATGACAATAACCCCCCTCTAGATTTGAGTCATCCCTCCATGTGTATGTGTGTGTGTAATCATAATAACATAAAAGAGAACGCATTAATCTTTCTCATAACTTCACATTCATATGGAATTGTCACTACACCCATATCTCGTAAAGAGGCCAGTGAATCAAGTACCCATGAATCCTATTCCACAATACCCAGCAAAATACATTACTCAATTTTAATCATCAAGGCATGCTTAAGTCAAAAGCAAATCAACCATTGCAACATGACCTGCACTTTCTTTAATCATTTGCTATTCACCAAGATTGGCACTGTGGCTCAGCAGTATGGTCTTTGCCTTGCACCTAAAAGGAACTGAGTTTGAATATATGCTGCACAGGAAGACTCCATTCTTGATCCTTTCTATGGGAATGTTCATATTTTTTATTTCTAAAACAGAAAACAATTGTTAAAACATTTGTTAAAGCTATGAAGTTGTTCCAATTAACAGGCATGCATTGAGATTAACAGATATATATTAGACAGAAAAAAATATTACAATTAAGATGCTGTTCCCATAAAGCAGCATTGCAAATAATGGCTTTGACTGTTATTATTATTATTATTATTATTATTATTATTATTATTATTATTATTATTATTATTATTATTATTATTATTATTATTATTACTATTTTATAACTATTACTATCATCATCATTATTATTATCGTTGTTATTATT
This sequence comes from Berghia stephanieae, assembly GCF_034508935.2. NCBI lineage: Eukaryota > Metazoa > Mollusca > Gastropoda > Nudibranchia > Aeolidiidae > Berghia > Berghia stephanieae. The sequence continues at coordinate 12,020,910 of NC_088361.1, read as the reverse complement.
ATTATTATTATTATTTTTATAGTTATTGTTGTTGATTTTGTTATTATTATTGTTATTTTTATTTTTGTTATTGTTGCCATCATTTTGGTCATTATATTTTATTTTCATTACAACCCCTCAAGCACTTTGACAAATTACAGGTGGCATTACGTCATTAAATCAATTGCATTTGCCCACTCAATATTTTTGTTTTTAATGCCTTAGACAATTTTAATATCCTGCTATTACTAGCAAAATATTACAGCACTTTTGTTCTTAATCTTATTCATTTCCAGACAAACGAAAAATTGAAAAAAACATTGAAGAAGAGGCTGTATTGTAAGGAACACTCGATTAGGATTCCCATGAACAAAATAAGGAATTCAAGTCAAGAATTCTCCATCAGGTGAATTGTAGATTTTTCTTTCATTTTAATACTTTAATTTCTATCAATTTTGTATTGAATGTTGTCACTTTATCATAGTCATTTTATTGTTGTTTTGTGACATAGTCATGGCGCTTCGAGCTCCTTGCAATATAGATAGATAATCTTATTATTATTATTATTATTATTATTATTATTATTATTATATTATTATTATTATTATTATTTATTATTATTATTATTATTATTATTATTATTATTATGTTATTGTCATTTTTTTTCTTCTGTGCAGCACAACAGGAAGTGAGCCAAATATAATAGGCCCAGTCCACCAATCAGATGATGTGTGGATTTTTACATTACACAATAAAATGTACCTGGCCAATGTTTGGCGTCTTGCCGAAGTTTCTTTGTACAGGAAGTTAAAAGCTGAACACCAACTATCAATCCAACCCTGCGATCCTATTGTCTTAGATTCAAGGTAAAAGTCTGTTATTATATATATTATACTCTGAAAATATAGACCTATTTTGTAACATTTTGGTTTAGAAAACTTCTACCATGGTATGAGATGACTAAGGCCTGTGGGGTGACTAAGACACCCCCCTCCCCTTCAGGTTGAAAATTATTATGTTTGTTTGTTTTGTTTTTAAGGGTTTTACGGCACTTGCAACACATTTAGGTTATATCAGCGCCAGTAAAAAGGAAGAAAATGGGATAGTAAAAAGTTCTAGAATTACAATTAAAGCACCCAAGAAAAAGTAAGACAAAGGGGAACTGAGAACAAATAGGGATCAGATGTAGATTCCAAGAGCATACCACCAATGTACTTAGGAACACACTCAAATGCTTACATTATACATTAAAAAATAACAAATATACTAATACATAATAGAGAGATGATTTACAAGGAAAAAAATATCATCTCCCAAAACAATAACTATGCATTTGACTGTTTCCCTCCCAGCCAGGACTCCGACGAGGGCCAGGAAAAAAAACTAAGTAATCTCATTCCAAGACAAAGACAGAAAGCATGTTGGAAAACAGATATAAGGGGATAGAAGACAGAGTGTGTACCTCCCTGCCCGCTATGGGAGGTCAGGATCCCCACCCAGGAAAATTATTAATCAATTATGGTAAAATATCCATGATCTGATAGATTTCACCATTTCCCACACTTGACAAAAAGAACATTGGGCAGGTTATTTCAATCTCAAGATATATCATATAAACATGTTAAAGACCACTGTTTTAAAACATTGATTAAAATAATGAACCAATAATTTCACAAGGTTCCATGTTTGAGAGTTTTTGTCAAGATGAGGGTCATTTAAATCGATCAATATTTGAAGGACGAGTTATCTGACCAAATTTTTAAATGCAAGTTTTTTCAGAGTATGGCAGTTCAGTTAACTGGTAAATGGAGAAAAGTTGAAATTGGATATCCTGTCTTGTTTGGGTTGTATTCATATTTCATTTTATTCTTTCCCCTCGTCTCTTTTCCATCTCCGTCAGCACCATAAATGACCAAGGCATGATGGGATTGGAGTCCATGGCCAAGAAATGTCAGGGAGTCGGGACCTACTTTCACATCCAAGACGAAAGGCTAGTTGCCAATGGCTTTGATGTGAAGTGTCACTGTGGTAAGTGGCTGAAGAAGGATTTTGAGCCCAAAACGTTCTGTGTTTGATTTTTTGGTTCTTTTTTCAAAGTTGTTATATTCATTTCTGTTTATTACTTTTTGGGGGGGCGAAGTGGCCGAGTGGTTAAGGCATTGCACTGTGACCCGGAAGGACCCGGGTTCGAGCCCCGCCTCAGGCACTTTCGTTTTTTTTTTCTTGAGCTAGATTATTAACCCCCAATTTGCTCATTTGGACAACATGGGTGATTCCTTTTGACATCAGACATCTTGTTTGATGAGTTATTATCTATATTCCTTCGTGGAATGCCTAGGCGACGATGTCTTATGATGTCGTGCCGGAAAAGGCATAATTTTTTTTTTTAATTTTTTTTATTACTTTTTATAGTCCATGGCTTCTAGCAGCTTAGTATCAGCTTTGACTTGTTAATTTCAGACCCAAATGGTAACCTGAGTTGTGAGTTGGTTGGGATCTGTGACGTCATTCCAGCCTATGGAGTTAAAGATTTGAACGTGGTCTTGGGGGTCGTCAATTCCAATGAAGACGCTACACTCAGTAAGACAAGGACGTTGAAGGCTGCATATTATCTACAGGTAGGTTTTGGGAGGGATTGAGTTTGATATGAACTCACTCAACCCTAACACCGACTATATCCGTAGTTTACCCGGGTTACTTTTGCCCTATGCCTCTATATTACATTTTTATGAGACAAATTATAGGCGTAGTATCAAAGCTAATGCTTTTAGTTTTTACATTTTAATGATGTTGAATAAAACTATATGTGTACATGCTCGTTTTTAATACATTTTTTTTTCTTATTTCGAAAAGAAGCAAAAGTCTCTAGGATTGAGTGAGTTGATGGAGATGAGTTGTGTAGAAATCTGAGAACTTGTATAAAATATGGTGCTAGATAAAGCTGACTGAAAAATAACTAGAAAGAAATACAACCTTGTAAAGAATATTGGGGTCCCGATAGATCAGTTGGTAGAGCACTCACGTCACACATAAAGGGACAGAGATTGATCCACTAGGTGCAGTAAAATTTGTTTTTGTTTTTCTGACCCTTCCACCCAGTAGTGATTGGGTAGCTGGGTCTATTAGATCTGGCAGAAAGTACTTTGCGATAGAGATTAGTAACTGCGATGATACTCTAGCTTCTGGAGAAGATATAGTAGCATAACATTTACTCATTTCTAGCAGCAAACAGCAATGGAAACAACAAATTCTGACGTAAATTGTGGGGGGGGGGGGGGGGTTGAGTAAAATAAACTTGACCCTTTCACCTCTAGTGTTGATATGTTTATCTTTCTGCTTTGTCTGTCACTGTGACATCAACATATTTAGACTGTCATCTCGCACTATCGATCAGGGGTGCAGTCGATATTTTATTCTGACCCCCCTGTCCACCCAGCAGTGAATGGGTAGCTGAGTCTGTTAGTTTGGTGGAAAGTACTTTGCGATAGACTAGCGTCCTATCCAAAGGATAGCAAGCAATTGCTATTGGCCATTTCACGCTATAGAAACCAGGATAAACTCCGGCCCCATGGACCGAATGGCTCTGAAGGACTACTACTACTACTACTGCCTGCCACTAAACGTGCTCAAAGCTCTTTACAAGGAGTTTCTAGCCAACAGCACCACAGGAAACTTTTGAAAACATTCCTATTTAGGCAGGTATTTGAGTAGTAATAGTTTTGTGTTACCTATTGTCTTTGTATGTGTACCGCCTAAGAGCACTTAATGGATTATTTGCCTATAACAATTAATTATTACATTACTATTATTATTATTATTATTATTATTATTATTATTATTATTATTATTATTATTATTATATTATTATTATCATTATTATTATTATTATCATTATTATTATTATTATTATTATTATTATTATTATTATTATTATCATTATTCGTCTTCATCATCCTTCCATTTTCAGGGAGAGGCTGTCAGGATGTCTAGACAGAATGCGGGAAAGAAAACTCCTGACCAAGTACAGACGTTACTGGCCGGTGCCAAAGTAGATCAACCCTGTCTCCATCATAAGCCGATCTTTCATGAGGTCTTTGATTTATCCAGTTTGCACCCAGAGGATGACGAGCAGCAATTATGACACATAGAATAATTATTTTATGAAAATATCAAATTGAGAAATTAGGGAGCAGGCACTGGTGTAAGATAAAGATCTGAAAAAGTGTGTATGAAAATATGCCAGACAAAGCAAGACAGAAAAATACAAGGGGAAAAAAATGGGGGGGGGGGGGGGGGGGGAATTTTTTTTCTTGTATTTTTCTTTCTTGTTTTGTCTGGCACTGTTTCATACACACTTTTTCAGATCTTTATTTTATGAAACCTGATGTTGAATCGCATGCCACAATAAATTTGTCACCGGTGACAATGAATTAAAAATGTGAAAAGTTTATACTTAGCGAGATGTTGTCACTTTTTTCTGAGGAATTTGAATAGAACAGATGCAGCTAATGTGGTCTAGCGGAATGCATGGTTGAGTCCTTGGAAGATAAAATAAATCTCCTTTATTCATCCCGTGGGGAAAATTTGTCTATAGGGTCTATTCCAAGGGAAGACTGGAATAACCCAGGTGTTAGTTTGATAGTTTTTGCCAAGATACTTACTTAATCCTCTTCGGGCCTTGAGGCACATTGGGCATCCACCAGACATCTCCATTTTCTGTGATCGGCTGCCTTTGCAGTGGCTGTATTCCAGGACAGGCCTGCTTTCTTTAATTCTTTCTCCATGGTCCTCCGCCAGGTTTCTTTGGGTCTTCCCATCTGCTGTCCAGTACAGGGCTGTCTTGGGAAGTGACCCTTTTTTCATTCTGACCACATGACCCAGCCAACGCCATCTTCCTCTTTTTATTTGGCTTTCAATGCTAGTGCAGTCAGCTTTCTTTAATACTTCCACTGTTTTTATTTTGTAGGTCAAAATATGTTTAAAATTATTTTTAGACATTTGTTTTGAAAGGCTTCTAGCTTTTGTATTATGGAGGATGTCATTTTCCAGCGTTCACGTCCATAAAGCAGTACACTTAAAACATTGCTTTTGTCTTTCTCTTATTTTGCCAAGATGGGGGTCATTTAAATTGATCGATTTGTGTACGAGTTCTCTGACCAAATTTTTTAATTAGTTTTTTCTGAGTACAACAGTTAACTGGTTAATTTTTCATTTGGATTGAGGCAAATCTTGTTTTGTTTTTTGTTTTTAAAGGTTTTACGGCGCTTGTGACTCATTAAGATAATTTCGGCACCAATAAAAAGGGAAGAAAACGGGATAGTCATAAAAAAGTTTAGTTTTACAATTGAAAGTACACAAGAAAAAGTAAGATAAAGGGGAATGGTTCAAATTGGGAACAGATGTAGATTTCAAGAGCACACTATCGGTGGGTGGAGTCAAGTCTCTCCAATATGAACATCTCTGTTCCCAGCATTTTGTCCGGACTACAGAGACATCTGGATAGTGGAATCTGTCCCTCAAGTGTTCAAATATTTAAAAAATCCGTCCCTTAGCAACCTGTTCGGGTAATGGAGTTCCAGATTAGAGAGAAGCGACTGTACTTGATTTGAGATTACCTGAAAGTCTCATCTAGACTTAAGTACAGAATCCCACTAAGAGGAATACAGTCAAATATTTACAAATCATTGCATTTCCAAAACAAAACAGTACATAACAGCTGCTTTACAAGACAAGAAAATATCATCTTCAAAATCTCGGAACTATACATTTGACTGTTTTTCTCCTTGATCTTTGTTTTTAAGGGTTTTAGTGTGTTTGCAATATATTTTGGTAATTTCAGCGCCAGTATAAAGGAAGAAAATTGGATAGTAAAGGCGCTCTTGATGTACAATTAAAAGGACTTGAGGAAAAAGTAAGACAAAGGGGAATGGCTCCCAAAACTATAACTGTACATTCGACTGTTTCCCTCCCAGCCAAGGACTCCGGCCAGGGTCAGGACAAAACCAAGTAACCTCATCCCGAGACAAAGACAGAAAGCAATTGGAAAACAGACATAGGGGGATAGAAGACACATCAAGTACCTCCCTGCCCACTATGGGAGGTCAGGAACCCCACCCAGCACAATGGGAGGTCGGGAACCCCACCAAGCACAATGGGAGGTCAGGAACCCCACCCAGCACAATGGGAGGTCGGGAACCCCACCCAGAGAGTCAAACTTTGAAAAAATACACGTGAAACATTTTTCTGCATCATAAGGACAAAATTTTAATAATTTCTCATAACCATTGGACAAGACTGATAAGGACAAGACATAAAAAATAAATAATATTTACATTATTTCCAATACTTGGCCAACAACAGACAACAATGAAATACATGATTCAGAATGAAAGGGAGGAATTTACAATGTAATATTGCCTTTAAAAAAGTTGTTACATGTCAAAACTTCTCTTTAATATAATATGTAATGTAAGCTCAGTATCTCTCTCTCTCTCTCTCTCTCTCTCTCTCTCTCTCACTCTCTCACTCTCTCACTCTCTCTCTCTCTCTCTCTCTCACACACACACACACACACACACAAAAAACATGCATGTAAGAATGCATACCCGCAAATACATGGATAACATATTTTAAGACATAATTTTCTGATTCCAAAATGTAAAATTATTCCCCACAGCAGTTATTCACTCGATGCCAGAAAAACAAAAACAAAAGAAAAACAAACTTGCTGGTTAACACAGGAAAAGGCATTTCAAAGAATTTAAAATTAAAATACATTACATTTCAAAGCTCAATGAAACCAAGTCGACGCAATAAAGCAAGTAGGGACAATGTCGGTAAATACAGTATTTAAATAGCAATAATAAAAACACAACCAAGTGTATTCATCAACACGAAATAATTCCTAGTATCACAGATAACAATGATTAACGGATACGCTCAAAACATCCAGAGATTGGTTTGTTTTAACAGCTCAAAACATCCAGAGATTGGTTTGTTTTAACAGCTCAAAACATCGAGAGATTGGCTTGTTTTAACAGCTCAAAACATCGAGAGATTGGCTTGTTTTAACAGCTCAAAACATCGAGAGATTGGCTTGTTTTAACAGCTCAAAACATTGAGAGATTGGCTTGTTTTAACAGTACGTGCACGCACAAGTCGCATCAGGGAAAAGGAAGAGAATAGTATTACAGTATAAAGTGACAAACAAAAATGAATATAACACAAAAGCTTTTAAAAAAATAAAGGACGAAATACCAAACATGGAACATTTCAGGCTAAAACCCCTTCTTCAGCCAACAACAAAAAAGAATAAAAACAAATCTATTAATTACTTGAAAAAATAGGATAGATATTTCTCGAGTGCCGAATATTTCTCCGACGCCTGCCTGGTTTTTTAAGTATTGTATTTATGCTTTTATCGTTTGTGTCGTTGGCTGAAGAAGAGGTAACTTTTGGTGTTAAGGCATTTTATATGAAAATTGTAACAATCTCATGGCAATTTATTTTCCTGGCAGACAATCCCTTTTCTCTTTTGGGACAGGAGAATGAACACTTTATAAACCGTAATACAAGAACTATAAATCGAATTATAAAGCATAGTTTCTCCTTGGCAGTTCCATCTATGAAAGTGTATTTCAACGAAAAAAATAAACTGGATAACTTAAATTTTAAAATCAATTTAATGAAGAAATTTTAAAAAATTTTAAAGCTAAAATTGACCATTTGGAGAGATTCTCCCCCCCCCCCCCCCCCCCCCCCTCAATGGAAAAAAAAAACATCAATAACATGAAGAGTAAAAAAAAAAAGAAAATGTAAAAACAAAATTTGTTTAGAGAAGAGTGCTAAGCCGAGTTGCCCTATTTTTGATAATAATAATAATCTATAATAATAATTATTATAAGTGAAAGATACTATCAGTATGTGGCCGAGTGGTTAAGGCATTGCACTGTGACCCGGGAAGGTCCCAGATTTTTTTTTTCCTTGGGCAAGATTATTAACCCCCAATTTGCTCACTTGGACAACATGGGTGATTCCTGTTGACATCAGACATCTTGTTTGATGAATTATCTATATTCTTTCAAGGAACGCCCAGGTGACGATATCATAGGATGTCGTGGCAGAAGGGCATCATTTTTTTTATATTATCAGTATCAGTTGAAAATGAAAATGAAATTGGTGAGTTGAAACGTTGAATTATGCATGGTTACATTATAATATCACAATCATTTCAATCTCTTGGATAAAGAGAGAGAGAGAGAGGTAGACTATACCACTAAATTACCTATGTTGCAGTCCCAAATAGCAATATACAAAATAGCTTATTAAAATCTGTTTTCACATCAAAAAACAAATTACTTATTCATAACATAACATTTCTCCCCCTTTACACAACAGCACATAATTTACCACTGTTCACATATAATAAATCAAACTTTAACGTCTTACACACCAAAGTAAAATAAACACTCATTTTAACCATTTCTTTTCACTTAAAAATTTTCTTCCATTTTGCGCAAAGACCATTGGATGTAAGTGTGTAATTAATTAATATTAATATTGTCTTTTTTTACCCCCGTCATCTCATGCACTTCTTAAGAGTGACAAATTTGAGACAGTGGGCAAGTACAAAAGGGTATAATATATAAACACACTTGGTTATTATTATTCCTTATAATAAGGAAGGAAAATATGTGAGAATTTTGCCATTTAGTCAATATCAAATGTGCCTGCCGTGATGTCTGGTACCGTAGTTACAGTTATGTAATGCCATTTTGAGAAAACATTGGCCATAGGGCCACCAATTTGGAAATCGAAACCAAAGAGAATTAAATAATACTTCCAACATGAAATCAGATTAGAGACAGACTTGGCCAATAAAATTATAAAAACAGAAGCTATGAAATAATATGCCCAATCTTTTTGAAAAAAGGAGAAATTCATAAAATAATAAAAGTGAAAATTTTGGTCATCTTCTACAATGTCGTTAGAAGCAGTCACAATGAAAGTGAAAACTTCCTGAAGATAGCGAATGCTTGAAACAACATTGTTGTAGAAGTTGAACAAAATTACACTTGTGTTGTATATTATATATATATATATATATATACTTATATATATGAAGGCTGGTTTTCCAAAACTTGTTAAGTCAATTTATCTAATTTTTGAGATTATCCATCCATGAGATAAATTGAAATGTAAAACTTTATTTTAAGCATCAATCGACACAAGAGTTCTCTTAGATTTGTGTGAATTTGAAGTTTGAATATGATTAAATAATAGACCGAATGAGAAATTTTGATGGAAATAATCCTCAATATCTCAAAATGGAGAAAACGGGGTTAAGGAGTTTTGGAAAACCACTCTTATATATATATATATATATATATATTATATATATAATATATATATATATATATATATATATATATATATATATATATATATATATATATATATATATATATATAAATATTTTAAAAAAGTTTACTCATATTCTGTCAAGCAAATTGTAATTATTATACATTGGAGACGATTTGTAGAGCACGTCATTCCTCATATATATATATATATATATATATATATATATATATATATATATATATATATATATATATATATATATATATATATATATATATATATATATATATATATATATATGAGGAATGACGTGCTCTACAAATCGTCTCCAATGTATAATAATTACAATTTGCTTGACAGAATATGAGTAAACTTTTTTTTTTTTTTTACAAATTCAAGAACAAAATTTTAAAAATCAAATTCAAATCTATTCTTCAAGAACATTCACACTAAAAATCAGTGTCAAAATGGAGGCATAGTATTTAAGGTTTGTGATCTCAATAATAAATGAATAATATTCATGACATCAATAGAGTAGGTACCAATGTTAATTAGTCAATATTGCACAACTTGGCAAAAAAAGAAAAAAAGAAAGAGTTCAAACGTGAGGAAACTTTTTTTATTAAAGGCGTATGAATGAGGAAAAAAAATGTATTTTAAAAAGTTATTTTGGATAATTTAAAATATCAAAGATGAAATAGAAAAAGGAGAATTATATTGAATGTTTATCAAAGCGAGAGAAGAAGAAAATAAATCAATGGAATTATTTCATTGGATAAGAGAGAAAAAAAGGACACACCAATCATAACCAGCAGTTCAACGTTAGTGATAGTGCAGTCTTCATAACTAATAACTGATGATAACTCAATGTCCATAGGGGTCCCGATAGCTCAGTTGGTAGAGCACTCCCTTCACTCAAAAAGGGACCAAGATCAATTCCAGGTGCAGTTGAGATTTTTTTTTTGATCCCCCTGTCCTCCGAGCAGTGATTGGGTAGCTGGTTCTGTTAGAGTTGGAGGAGAGTACTTTGCAACGACTAGGGTCCTATCAAAAGGATAACAAGCATTTGCTATTGTCACGCTATAGAAACCAAGATAAACTCAGACTCTATGGGCCTCAACACCTTGACAAGGACATCAATCAATGGGCAACGGCTATTTTGGTTCCACACTCAACAGAAACAATCACGCTGCGGTTTTTACTACGAGCACAGCTGCTTTTTAAAAAATCAAATTGATTGAATTTTTCTCTGCTGAAATGGTTCAATGTTTTGTGCCTGATTGTCACCATCGCTCGGAGAGGAAGTGGAACCACTTTTGGTTTGCTGTGAGCGTTGTTAAGGGGAAGTGACCTCACAACTTTGGAACTCTATTGTGAACACCTAAGTAAACTATTATATGAAGTCCTAAGCCAATCAAATTGAGACAATAGAAAATTGGATTTTGATTATCAATATCTCGATGGTTAACAAACTCCAAGCTTTGTTTTATGCTCAAGTTGTGAAAAAAAAAAACCCCGAAAAAAATAGATTTTAATTTAAAGGAAGGCCACAGTAAATCATTAAAGCTTGTAAGACATCTTTATTGGTTCATAAAAATGACAGAGTAGAAGAAAAAAAAAATCAGACCTTCCCCCCTTCCATTTCACAAACGTTCAATCATTGAAAAATATTTTTTAAAAAGAAACTGCATAAACATCCATTCTTCGTCCTTTGGTTTTAGCAATTTTCAATCGCCACGAAATGATTAACCCTCTCCTTACCAACTACAGAAAAATCGTTACATTATTTACGATGCAACCAGCAATTTTATCATTCTGATCTTATTTGTGCATCACATCATTTTTTGTTATAGCTATAAAAACTCGACATTGTGTTGTTGAGTTTATTTTGCTGAACAACACGATGTATAGAATGTTCTTATTGCTTGTCTGTTTCAGTAAGAAAAATGTATTTTTGTGTTGGGTAGGTGTGAAGTTTTGGGGGAAAATTATGAAATTGGCAGGTAAGGAGAGTTAAAAGTAAAAAGTCATGAGCAATGACTGTTTCTCTTGCAGCAAAAACATTCATAAGACAAAGGTGAACACCTATTCCTTGTCCTTGCGTGGACAAAAATTATTTAAGACAAGGAATCTGTGAAAATGAGGAATGCGTGAAATTTGTGCAAAGAAAGTGGAGAAATTTGTAAATTTTAGATATTAACTCACTCAATCCTACAGTTTTCAAAATTGGAAAAATGTGTTAAAATGAGCATGTACACAGATAGTTTTATTCAACTATCATTAACATGCAAAAACATTAGCTGTGATACCACGCCTATAATTTGTCTCAGAAAAATGTAATAAATAGACATGGGGTAATAGTAACCCAGGTAAACTAAAACTACGGATATTGTCTGTGTTCGGGTTGAGTGAGTTAAGATAGTATAAGAAATCTGTGAAGATGAGGAATGTTTACAGACTACAGTCTAGAATAAGACTCATCACGCCAATTGAAAAGAGCAAATGGATATCGAAAGCTGGAGGAGAAAGCAAGTTTGTGGACTGATGCAGAACCTCCCATCCTTGGAGGCCAATGGTTCGTTCCCCTGAAAGAAAGGGAATTGTACAAGCCTTGTGGGCCTTTTAAAAATTCATTCATTCACAGCGATTTAGACGTCATTTCCATTTTTCTTATTGAATAAACGTTAAAGAAAAAAAACGAAATTAACATTTTAAAAATACCCTGTATTATCATATGAAAAAAAAATCATACAAAAGAACGATTAAACCATTTGACATACTGGTACTGGTAAACCATCCACATCAGACAGGAATATAGATACAAATATTGGCCAAAAAGACAAATAAAGGATAGAAAAATTCTTTGTAAATTTGGCTTAAATCTGAATAAGCGATAGGTCTGTTTAGATTGTATCCGATGTGTCAGAGAGGACTATTTGCTGGTAAGTTATATATCATTAAGTTAAATAAAGGACAAATGAATTCCAACATAACACTTTATAACAGATTCAGTTGGTGAACTGTAAGAGAAGTTTTGCTTTAACTATAAAAACTAAAATCTACTCTGCCATCAATTTACCCAGGAGTTAAATATGAGACTCGCCCCTCAATTCCCTTGAAATCTTCTAACCTGGATATACGCATTTTAATTCAATTGGATTTATTTAGTTCTTTAGAAATAAAAAAAAGCTTGGTGGTGAACTGACGGCAGGAATGAAAAAGAAACAAGAGAAGCTTACAGGCTGAGGTGTCACTTGTTTCAGACAACAGCCTCAAAAACGAGAAATCACTTCAGAAGGTAAGCTTGTTTGCGTCACTCATTTTTTATCACCACAACTAGAACGGACTGTGTCTCAACAACTACCACCACCACACGTCACTGTCTTTGGTATACATCAATATATCACTTTATTCAAAACATGTTCAACTATTTAACTGGCAGCACCTCTGTATTTAAAGTCTATTCTTTTAAAGCAATGTCTTCATATAACTTTTTTTTAAAATACTAAATTCTAGTTTCATAGTTTTCATTACTTGGGTTGGAAAAAAAAATGACTGGCTTAATACAGTTGCAAGTCATTCGTCCCTAAGGTAAATTTAATATACACAATATTTTGGCTTTATAATTTGATAAATAATAATATCCCATCATTCTATGAGTTATTCAATAATCAAACTGACTGTAGTTAACATGAGTACATACCTGTCAAAGGTAGTTATTATACATAAATTCAAATATTTCCTACTCTAAAAATCTTAAATTTTAGAAAATTTATACATTTTTTCCCTGTATATCATTACTATAAAATGTTACAACCACAAAATAAGAGTGATTTAGAATTAGAATTCACTGCTGGGTGAAATTTGAAAAAAAAAAATATTCTCACCAAGTTCACTCTAAATTACTTGTGCAAAAATTGAAATTAAAACTAAAAAAAAAAAGAATCTGAATTCTATTAAATTAAACTCCAAAATAAAGGTCATCAATATGTACAAGACAGGTTTGTTACTCATCATTGGCAACAAATAGGTAAAAACAGAAAGGCTTCGAGGTGTAATTCAGGGATGCCCTTTGCTAAAATAAAAAAAGCCTAAAAAATTTTCTCGTAAATAGCAGATATGAAAACATTTCGTGCAAAGCTTCTCTCCATCAAATGCGATCACCTTTAAATCATAGAAAAGGATTCACATCCATCTATCTTCCCCATAACTTTTGCCTTTAAACAACAAATGATTTCATCTTTAAAAAAATAATAAACTCACCAATACCAAACGAGGTCAGCCTGAAAATTTCAAAAAGCTGGTTTTCCATATTTAGCCGGATAAAGGGCATCCTTGGTAATTACAAAACACCAATTTCATTACACTCAAAACCTTTCAAATTTTACCTTTTTTTTTTCCTTTTTTTTTTGGCTGGTATTTTTAACCATCCCAAGTTCTCGGCAGTCTCTCATTGCTCTCAATAATGAGTTCAATCATTAAAATCAAGACAATTGTTACAACTATCGCTATAATTTGAAAGCACATCTTGGCAGGACTGTCGACTCAACTGACGATTTGTCTGTAAAACAAGAGCATCATGATTAAAATATACGGGTAACCCCCAGACCTCCCTTCTCCTACTACTACTACTACTACTACTACTACTACTACTATTATTATTACGACTACTACTACTACTACTACTACTACTACTACTACTACTACTACTACTACTTACTACTAACTACTACATACTAACTACTACAACCTACTATACTTACTATACTACTACTACTACTACTACTACTAACTACTATATCTACTACTATACTACTACTAACTACTACAACTTCTACTACTACTACTACTACTACTAACTACTACTACTACTACTACTACTACTACTACTACTACTACTACTACTACTACTACTCCTACTACTACATACTACTATACTACTACTATACTATATACTACTACTATACCTACTACTTACTACTACTACTACTACTACTCACTACTACTACTACTACTACTACTACTTACTACTACTACTACTACCTACTACTACTACTATACTACTATACTACTATCTACTACTACTACTACATACTACTACTACTACTATACTACTACTACTACTACTACTACTACTACTACTACTACTACTACTACTACTACTACTACTACTACTACTACTACTACTACTACTACTACTACTTAACTTACACTACTACTACTACTACTACTATACTACTACTACTACTCTACTACTCTACTACTACTCTACTACTACTACTAACTACTACTACTACTACTAACTACTACTACTACTATACTACTACTACTACTACTACTACTACTACACTACTACTACTACTATTACTATATACAAACTACTACTCTAACTACTACTACTACTATCTACTAACATACTACTACTTACTAACTATACTACTATACTATTACTCACTACTACTACTAACTACTACACTACTACTACTACTAACACTACTAAAACTATACTATCTAACTATACTACTACTACTACTACTACAAGAAATTCGTAAAATTAGGAAATATCGGCTCCAATTTCATAACTTCATGAGTATTTTTAAGTCATTAAAACTTAATGAAAATGAAAGTTTATGCCAGACAGACTACAAAATTATAAGGATTTCGAAGTATAATTTAATCACTGTGAGGATAAATTGTTGAACTATAAAGCTAACTATAGCGACTACTATTTTTATCTCCTAAAAATTACGAATTTTTAAATTTTCAAGTTGGCAGGTCTGGAGGAACCCCAACTACTCAACCATGGGCTTATGTTAACCTTTTAATGTTAACCTTTTAAAGGCGGGATTGAATTTCTTACAAACCGTCATTTCACCCGTTATTCACCTGATCATGACGGCAAACCTGATCTGATCATCTTCACTAAGAGAGCTTTGACTGATCTCTTGAAGAAAACGGTATACTACGCTGTTAAGTAAGAGTAAATTCGAACTCCGCCTGTAAAGGGCTAACAACCATGTCAATTAACATCATTATTATATGTGACAAAAGATTGGACTTTGACAATCGGATGTCTAGAGTATCTCTGGATTTATGATACAATGAAATGATACGTTACAGTGAATGACATAAACAGTCGGATGGTGAAAAGGTTTGAACTGAGATATTGCCAAGTTTAGTTAGAAGGTCAATTTTTATCAAAAATGAGTTCTTGTCATAAATGATTAACTTTTTGTACATATTCGGGAAATATAAAAACTTAAATTCACGTCTAAATATTTCTCAAGTTGAAAAAGTATGAAATTTGAGAAAAGTTGCTGGATACCTTTCCCATACATCTGATCATAACTTCATGAAAAATCACCCGATTTACTTAAAATAAAGATTAAAATGCTCTGGGTAGCATATTCTTTCAGAAAATACCCCAAAAATATGCAAATCCAAAATTTTCACCTTCAGACTGATTATGTCATGCACTGACACATATAGGCAATTATAAATAACAACAACAAATATAAATCATACAAAATATCAAGGACTTTGTTATAAAATTTTTTATATCGCAATCAGAAAGAAAAAGTTGGTTAACAACTTTAAAATCATCAATATCGAGGAGGTAAAATTATAATTTTGAGCTAGATTAATGAGTAAAATTTACAAAAACTGACCTTCTCATGCATCAAAAAAAAGTAAAATAGTAAAATTCATCACAAATCCGTTTTGCTAAACATTTTCTGAAAGTTTACCATGAAAGAAGAAACCTTTTCAATATTGAAATTCTGATGCCTATATTGAGAGCAGGGCAATACTTCAACTTTTCTCATGAATTTAAATAAATTTTTGGGGGGAATGAATGAGATTACTTTTATGTCCGAAACTAAGAATTGTAGTGTGATTTATTTATTTTTTTAGAAATTGGGCGATCCTAATTTGTTACCACCTTGTTTAGACCGTCACAAGACATTGCCATTGGTGGGAGTGCTTAGACCATATCGCAGGGCCAAAGGTGTTTATTCCAATGGACCGTCACAAGACATTGCCATTGGTGGGAGTGCTTAGACCACATCACAGGGCCAAAGGTGTTTATTCCAATGGACCGTCACAAGACATTGCCATTGGTGGGAGTGCTTAGACCATATCGCAGGGCCAAAGGTGTTTATTCCAATGGACCGTCACAAGACATTGCCATTGGTGGGAGTGCTTAGACCATATCGCAGGGCCAAAGGTGTTTATTCCAATGGACCGTCACAAGACATTGCCATTGGTGGGAGTGCTTAACCATATCGCAGGGCCAAAGGTGTTTATTCCAATGGACCGTCACAAGACATTGCCATTGGTGGGAGTGCTTAGACCATATCACAGGGCCAAACATGTTTATTCCAATGGACCGTCACAAGACATTTCCATTGGTGGGATGCTTAGACCATATCGCAGGGCCAAAGGTGTTTATTCCAATGGACCGTCACAAGACATTGCCATTGGTGGGAGTGCTTAGACCATATCGCAGGGCCAAAGGTGTTTATTCCAATGGACCGTCACAAGACATTGCCATTGGTGGGAGTGCTTAGACCATATCGCAGGGCCAAAGGTGTTTATTCCAATGGACCGTCACAAGACATTGCCAATGGTGGGAGTGCTTAGACCATATCGCAGGGCCAAAGGTGTTTATTCCAATGGACCGTCACAAGACATTGCCATTGGTGGGAGTGCTTAGACCATATCACAGGGCCAAAGGTGTTTATTCCAATGGACCGTCACAAGACATTGCCATTGGTGGGAGTGCTTAGACCATATCGCAGGGCCAAAGGTGTTTATTCCAATGGACCGTCACAAGACATTGCCATTGGTGGGAGTGCTTAGACCATATCACAGGGCCAAACGTGTTTATTCCAATGGACCGTCACAAGACATTTCCATTGGTGGGAGTGCTTAGACCATATCGCAGGGCCAAAGCTGTTTATTCCAATGGACCGTCACAAGACATTGCCATTGGTGGGAGTGCTTAGACCATATCGCAGGGCCAAAGGTGTTTATTCCAATGGACCGTCACAAGACATTGCCATTGGTGGGAGTGCTTAGACCATATCGCAGGGCCAAAGGTGTTTATTCCAATGGACCGTCACAAGACATTGCCATTGGTGGGAGTGCTTAGACCATATCGCAGGGCCAAAGGTGTTTACTCCAATATGTGACCCAACATCTCAAAACGGTATTATGTCAGGATGAACCAAATGATAAAAAGCCAAATTATAGCTAAACTGGTCAAAATATGAATTATTGGTATCTAGCACTCTAAAATATGATATTCTTTCTCCTCTATAAAACAACAAACTCAACTTAAGTCTGATATTTCTGGATACAAATTCCATTTTCAGCATCTTAATCATCCCGACTTAATACCGTTTTGAGATGTTGGGCCACATATGTACGAGTTAATGGTGATTCAACCCGGTGCCCGAATGGCTTTGGTTATCCCCAGGTCCACACACTAAAAAGAGAAAAAGCAATTGGGGAAAACCCATCATCTCTAATGTGCATTTGCTTAATAGTTCAGACAGTGAGTAAGAGTAAGTGATTAATATCCCTGTAACGTCGTGTTTTCATAACAAAGCCCTTCAAATAATGTCTGATTTTTTTACCGGGGTCAGTGCTTGGCTGACCGTTTGTCTTGGCACCGCGAAGAAACACCCTTAGCCGTTTGCTGCTGCTGCTGTTGTTGTTTCAACTTTTCTGCTCTCTTGGATTGGGAATGGAGTTTGCGGAATAATCCTGGAAACTTGTTCTCCGGAAACAATTGAATTAAAACACCTTCTAATATAACGTACAGAATTCTTTTGTTCAAAGTCTTATTTTGGAACATGTCAAATATACGGGACACCCCTAGGCGGACGGCATCTGTTCCCATCAAAGTGCGTACTTCATCTGTGGATCAATAAGGAAATGTATATGTTTTTGTTTTTTCTTGTGGGATTTAAAGTGTTTGTGATGTCATTTTAGAGCCAGGGAAAAGGTAAATGATAGAATATTCAAAATGTTTGTGATGTCATTTTAGAGCCAGGGAAAAGGTAAATGATAGAATATTAAAAGTGTTTGTGATGTCATTTTAGAGCCAGGGAAAAGGTAAATGATAGAATATTCAAAACGTTTGCGATATCATTTTAGAGCCAGGGAAAAGGTAAATGATAGAATATTCAAAATGTTTGTGATATCATTTTAGAGCCAGGGAAAAGGTAAATGATAGAATATTCAAAATTTTTGCGATGTCATTTTAGAGCCAGGGAAAAGGTAAATGATAGAATATTCAAAATGTTTGTGATATCATTTTAGAGCCAGGGAAAAGGTAAATGATAGAATATTCAAAATGTTTGTGATGTCATTTTAGAGCCAGGGAAAAGGTAAATGATAGAATATTCAAAATGTTTGTGATATCATTTTAGTGCCAAAGAAAAGGAAAATGATAGAATATTCAAAAGATTTAGAGTCTGGTTCATAGGTTTCTAAGAAAAAGTAAATTTAAAAAATTATCTTTTAAAATTCCCTTTCTTCATTCAGGGAAATTTGTTTTTCAGGTCTATTCCAAGGGAAGACAAGGAATAACTAATAATAGCGGCAGTGCAGTGCTGCAAAATGAGCTAGGGTGAGGTGACTTGCTCAAGGCCGTACAGTGTGGCAGGTAGTAAATCTCGGTAAATCTCCTTTTGGTTAAAAAGCAAAGACCATAGAGCTGAGCCACGCTGCCCCGACTAATGGAATGAATTTATTGTCGATAAGAAATGGCTCAAAAAGCAATTTAAGTGATTTAAGTGATGCTGCAAATAGCTGAGGAATGAAAAAAAACAAAATTAACAAATAAAAATGAATGTAACAGCTTAAAAAAAAAGAACAAAATACCAAACTCGGAAAGTTTCGAGCTCAAAACCCTTCTTCAGTCAGCAAAAACAACAATCAAAATCATAAATACATTGCTTTAAAAATGGTGATGGTGTTATAGGGGAATGGTGAAAGAGAAGGATTGTAACGGAAATATTAGGAAGGTTGTTGTGATTATGATGATGTTGATGATGATGATGTTGATGATGATGATGATGATGTTGTTGATGACAATGATGGTGACGATATTATATTATGTATGTTCATTATAACATAGTATTGTTATAAATATGTAACCAAATGACAAATTGCCACTATTTTGAGGACAATAAAGACATATCATCATCATCATCATCATTATTATTATTATTATTATTATTATTATTATTATTATTATTATTATATTATTATTATTATTTATTATTATTATTATTATTATTATTATTATATATTATTATTATTATTACTATTATTATATTATTATTATTATTATTATATTATTATTATTATTATTATTATTATTATTATTATTATATTATTATTATTATTATTATTATTATTATTATTATTATTATTATTATTATTATTATTATTATTATTATTATTATTATTTATTATATTATTATTATTATTATTATTATTATTATTATTATTATTATTATTATTATTATTATATTATTATTATTATTATATTATTTATTATTATTATTATTATTATTATTATTATTATTATTATTATTATTATTATTATTAATATTATTATTATTATTATTATTATTATTATTATATTATTATATTATTATTATTATTATTATTATCATAATGATTATTATTATTAAATGACTATTTGAAATCAAACCTGGAACACTTCCGAGCATCTTGGCCCTACATATAACCCTCGTTCTCATCTTAGTGGCCTCATCTCTGGCCGGCCGAGGTTCAGCAAGGACTCCATTTGGCCAAAACGAATTCCTGAACGCTGCCATGTATTCGGCCATTTGCTCCGATGACGTCATAAAGTCTACGTGCTCTACGATTTTTCTGGTAAAAAGCAATCAAAGAGGAGAAATCAAATTCGACATTGAATCTTAACTTTGGATCAGAAGGTCCTGGGTTCAAGTCCAGCTTTGAGGAGCGCAGAGTTGAGTCCTTGACAAGGTCTCTCACCTACTCAAGAATATTGTTTTTGTTTTTGTTTTTAAGGGTTTTACGGCGCTTGCAACACATTTAGGTTATATCAGCGCCAGTAAAAGGAAGAAAATGGGACAGTAAAAAGTTCTAGAATTACAATTAAAGCACCCAAGAAAAAGTAAGACATAGGGGAGCTGGGAACAAATAGGGATCAGATGTAGATTCCAAGAGCATACCACCAATGCACCTAGTTTGAGATCACCTATAAGTCTCATCCGGACACAAGCACAAAATCCAACAAAGAGGAATACACTCAAATGTTTACATTATACATTAAAATAACAATAATACATTACAGAGAGATGATTTACAAGGAAAAAAGATCATCTCCCAAAACAATAACTATGCATTTGACTGTTTCCCTCCCAGCTAGGACTCTGGCCAGGGCCAGGACAAAACCAAGTAACCTCATGCCAAGACAAAGACAGAATGCAAGTTGGAAAACAGATATAGGGGGATAGAAGACACAGTATGTACCTCCCTGCCCACTATGGGAGGTAGGAACCCCACCCAGTACTCAAGAATAAAATGAGTACCTGGCCGTTAAAAAAAATATTGAGCTTTTATATAATGCAATATCCACTAAATGTGCTCAAAGCGCTTTACAAGGTGTCCCTGACCAACAACATCATTTAACATGTAGAACAAAACATGAGACCTGCTAGGCGATATTACAAATTTGTCCAACAGAGACAACGCTGTAAACTGCCAGGTACTCATTTTACACCTGAGTACGTTGAGAGAATGTGAGTAAAGAACCTTTTCCAAAGACTTAACTGTGCACCGAGTGGGGATCGAACTCAAGACCTTCCGATCCGAAAACGATTGTCATACCACTAGACCACATAGCTGCACCAACTCTGTCTGAAAAAAATTGTAATTTCTCAACGACCTACACAATAACATTTGGCCAGGGACCCTTTGTTTTGAGGATGCTTAGTGGATATTGCGTTGTATACATTTTAAGTACACAAATTTAAGTAATATCTCTTAGGAAAATATATGACATTACCATGACATTACCATGTCATTCCAACTCCAATGAATTCAGCTACAAGTTCAAAAACCAAAAATCTCAGAGAAAAAAAAGAACGAAAGAAAAAAAAAATAATGAAATGGATAAATAAATAAATTCATAAATAAATTAATTCATTCATTAATAAATAAACATATAAATAAATAAATACAATGGATATATAGATAATTTTTTTAAGTAAACTTTTTAAAATGACGGCAAATTTGGAGTCTCTCATTCCGTGGGTTATAAAAAAAAATTTTTTAATAAACAAAATCTCTTCTCCTCCCACTCCCATTCCTCCTCCTATACTCCTTCCCCCTTTATTCTTTCTTACCTGTTAATCTTGTCCCCAAAAGTAGCCTTGATGAGCTGCCTAAGGATGGCCCCAATCCGTCGTCTCAGCCACTGGTTCTTGTGTCTCAAATCAAACACCTCGTCCATCAAGAGCAGCATGATACGTAATGGAATGTTTTCACCCGCCTCGGAATCCAACCCTGCCCCTACCTTCATCTGATTCATCATCTCTCTCGACTTGGCCTGGTCCACCTGATATAGAAAAAAACAAAATTAAAAAATTGAGCTTTTATATAGAATATAGAGCAATTTCCACTAAACATGCTCAAAAGCGCTTTATAAGGGGTCCCTGATCAACAGCAACACGTAACATGTAGAACGAGACATGATGTTAGTGAATATTACAATTTTTTCCAACAGAGACAACGCTGTTCACGGCCAGGTATTCATTTAACACCTGAGTACGCTGAGAAAACGTGAGTAAAGAGCCTTTTCCAAGGATCAAATATGCGCCGAGCAAGGCTCGAACCCAGGACCTTCCGATCTGAAAGCGAGTGTCACACCACAAGACCACATACCCGCACTAGATATAAAAATGAAATAAATAGTCAAGTGTTCTTATATGGACAATTAAAGTTCAGGTTAAAGAAGCAGGTAACGCAATACGTCATTCATCAACACAGCAAGATGAAAAAAAACGTTGATCATTTATAGATGGAACGAATTTGACATCACGCAGCTCTTTGTTATTGTTTTTAGCCAGCCATTTCAATGATTAGTTCTCACTAAATTCTAATCAATCAGACTATAAACGTTTCTGTGTGTCAGTAAATTATATCCGGCTGGTGGATGTTGTGAGTATTTTACCTGAATGCAATGATCAATACAGAGCAATATCCACTAAGCAAGGGGTCCCTAGCCAACAGCAACACTTAACATGTAGCACGAGACATGACGCCTCTTTAGGCAATATTATAAATTTTGTTATGACAGTGGCAACACTGTTTGTTACCAGTCAAGTAATCAGTTTACACCCCGAGTATGGCGAGAGAATGTGTAAAGAGCCTTTTCCAAGGACTCAAAAATGCACTACTAAGAGCGGGACACAAACCCAGGACCTTCCGATCTGAAGGCGATATCAATTAGCCGCACAAGTTAATAAAAATAGCAAACCAACAAGTTGAAGTATGTCTGTACAATGCATTCTTTACACAGGTCTTTTTTATTATTTCAAAACTTATTAGAAATGTTCCATGTCCTGTGAAATATGTTTCAGGTGTTTTAATGTTTTGAGGTTAAATGAACCCAGCTACTTTAGTAAATAAATTACAAAATATCATCAATTCCATGCCAGAGAAATTCCAGCATGCTTAAAACTGACATGGCGGTTTTTTGCCAAAAAAAAAATCTAAAATTTTGCAAACTAAAAACAGCAACATTTGCAAAACATTTGTGATTAAATTTCCTAAAAATTCATAATTAATTCATGAAAGAGAAAGGTATTTGTTTGTTTTGAAGGATTTCAAGGCGCTTGCAACAAATGTAAGGTTATATCAACGCCAGTGAAAAGGAAGAAAATGGGATGGTAAAAAAGAAACGACTCTTGATTAATGACCTTTCACATTCTACACAAGTCATCAAATTAAAAGAAAAAAAAATCGTCTTCATTTTTTTTTTTTGCCATTTTAAAAAATGATTATTGTTTTTTTGGGTGTTTTCTTTGCAAAATCTCGAATTGTTTTTTTTTTAAAAACAAATCCATTCTGTGAAGGTTCTTGTCATAATCTTTTGTTAATATGTACGCTTGTACAGATATAAATGTTTGTTGGAAAACAATGCATCAAGCATGTGTACTGCTTTCAATGATGAAAACCATTTGAGAACTTTTTTTTAAAATGAACAAAAGAAACTCTCAGTGCAAAATAACACATCATCGTACGTAATGTTTGTTTTTAAAATCAATCATATAATCAGTGAGCTTTAAATCAATGCATGCATTATCTACAGATCAGTGCATAAATTCATCAATAGTTAACTATAAAATTTTAGAGAGTTTACTATAACGGGTTAGAAGAATAAATCTTGTCCTCGGATTGTTCAGGATAACTTTTACAACAATATCAAGCTCATATCAATATGCCATGATGGTCGTTTTTTGGGGGTTTTTTTTGTTGAAGTTACCATTCTTTGCAAGCACTAAATGTGTTGAATAAGCACAATGCAACAAGTATCATTCAGTCATTGTTTTTAAAAGTAATTTTTTAAAAAGAAGAAAGAAAGAAAGAAATTCAACTACTGGTCAAGCATTCATAAATGGAAAAATACTTTTTTTTAAAAGCATTGTCATTAAATGTTTTTTTTTAATATTTTCTTTCATTCCATGAAACTCATACATACATTCAGAAATGGGATCGAATTTCTACCATCCTTTGAGTGAAGATAAAAAACAAACAAACATCAAACAAAAGGTATGAACAAAATAAAACCATAACATTTGTTGGGTTTTTTTTCTCAAATAAAACGATAAATACTCCTATAATCATGGAATGAAAGCAAATTTTAAAAATAAATAAATAGATAAATAAATGGATAAATAATTTTTTTTAAAGAAGAACAAAGAAAGAAATTCAACTACTAGCCAAGCATATTTAAATGCAAAAATATTTTTTTTAAAACATTGTCATTTAATGTTAAATGTTAAAAAAAACAATTGCTTTCATTCCATGATACCGATACATACATTCAGAAATGGGATCGCATTTCTACCGTCCTATGAAAGAAGAAAGAAAAAACAAGCAGACAAACAAAAGGTATGAACAAAATAAAACCATATCATTATTGGGGTTTTTTTTTTCTGAAATAAAATGATAAATACTCCTATACAGCCTTTCAATGAATTCCGTCTGGAATATGTGTGTAAATTACACTGTAATGTCCTATTTGACGGTTGTACTTCATTATAAATTCAAGCCGCAGTAACCAGTTTTTGAAAGGTAATATTTTTTCAGTGATAAATATACAGATTTAATTTTGATTTCATCTTCTTAAATAACGACACCCAGTACAATCTTTTCACAACCCTTTCCTATCAGACAGGACATTGTTTATCTGGAATGTGTGCTACTAATGATTATTGGGTTCCAACAAAACAGATGCACAACAGAACAGGTCATAGCTCTTACCTCCCATATTGAATCAGGCTTTCAGAAAAGAATGAAAACTGGAACTGTGCTAATTGACTTGTCAGAAGCATACGATACAGTGTGGACAGGCGGCCTTATGTTTAAATTAGCCAAGATTATCAAATGCAGAAAAATTCTTAATCTCCTGTCTCAAATAACTGGTCCAAGGAAATCCCACGTATTGCTAGGTGGTACAACAAGCAAAGTCAAACGAATAAAGAACGGAGTACCACAGGGGTCAGTTCTTACACCAGCACTCTTCAATGTTTATATCAGTGACATGCCAAACACAACATCAATGAAATTGGGGTACGCTGATGACTGGGCTCTATCATACCTTGGATCTTGGAATGATATAGAAACTACCCTATGCCAAGATGTGACCAAAATGAAAAATTACTTTGATAAATGGTACCTCAAAATGAACACAAATAAAACAGTATCATCAGTTTTCCACTTAAACAACAGAGAATCTAAACATCACCATCGACAGCATATCACTGCCATCTGACCAGAACCCTAAATACCTTGGAGTCATTTTGGATCGACAGTTGACATACAAAAAACACCTTGAAGCAACCTCCTGAAAAATTGGCAAAAGGAACTGCCTGATACGAAAACTGGCAGGGACAGGCTGGGGTGCCTCACCGACTGTACTCCGGACATCCACCGTTGCCCTATGTCACAGTGTCGGCGAATATTGTTCACCAGCATGGGCTAGAAGTAAAAACACCAAACTAGTTGACACAAAGCTAAGGGATTCCATGCGTACCATCACAGGGTGCCTAAAGTCAACCCCAGTGCAGTGGCTACCAGTCTTGAGTGGAATTGCACCACCACACCTCAGAAGAGAGGAACAAAGCCAAAGGTGGATTCAAAAGGCAGAACAAAACAACGATACCCCTCTGTGCGAAATTTACAAAAATGCCCCTACCTGCTCAAGATTAAAATCCAGATCCCTTTCTACCTCTCAAAGAAAGATTACTACAGCATCACTGATGAATGGAGAAAAGAATGGGCAAATAATAGCCCAACAGAAGGCCAAATTATTGAAGACCCTACCAATGAAAATCCTGGCTCACAGCTTGGTAGGAAATACTGGGTGGCTGCAAATAGGCTACGCTCCAGACATGCAAAAACAGCCGCAAAAATGAACAAATGGGGTCTAAACAACTCAACAGAATGCCCTAAATGCCAAACTGACCCCAAGATGTAGATCACCTTGTGCTCCACTGTCCTGTTACCAAGCTGAATGGAGGTTATGAAACCATTCACAAATGTGAAGATGAATTCAAGGCTTGGCTCGACGCGACAGATCTGAAAGTGTGACCCCACCATACGATACTACTACTATGATTATTGGTGAAAACAAAATGTTGAAAAAACTTATAATTAGTTGGAGCTCCTGTTGTGACGGGTAAAAATAACTATCACAAAACACCAGCACCAGGACAGCTCAAATATATATTCAATATTACTCAATTCTTTTTTTTAAAGGAAGATGGCATCACCCTATACAGATTCACTTTGAGCTTGTTGAGATATGGGGTAAGGAGCTATATAAAAAACATCTATTATAATTATTATTATTATTATCATCATCATCATCATCATCATCATCATCATCATCATCATCATCATCATCATCATCATCATCTCATCATCATCATCATCATTATTATTATTATTATTATTATATTATTATTATTATTATTATTATTATCATTATTATTATTATCATTATCATTATCATTATCATTATTATTATTATTATTATTATTATTATTATTATTATTATTATTATTATTTTTATATTTATTATTATTATTATTATGACTATCATCATCATTATAGATTCCCATAAACAATATTGACTTTCGTGAACAGTTTTATAGTAAGAGAGAGGGGATGAAAACACAGACTAAGAAAAATGAAAATGACATAAGTTGGATCCCTAGGTAAATGAGAAACCAAATGCAGATGTAATCTATGACAATTGAATATTTTTCCATCACACGTAACTTTGGAAATTTGAGTAACAGACAATATTCCACAAGAGCTAATCAGTCTGTACTTCAAATGCCACTGGTGTCTAAGAGTATTAAAAAAAAATTTTTTAAACAACAAAAACATACAAAACCTTACACCTGAAAACCTAGCACATCTGACCAGTAATCAGAAAGTCTGAGGTTCGATCCGCAGTCGAAGAAAACTGATTTTTTGGAATGTTCTTTTTCATGTATTTTTTTTTTCTTTCTTGCTTTGTCTGGCACCGTTTCAAACACATTTTTTCAGATCTTTATCTTCTACACCAGTGCCTGCTCCCTAAGTTGTCAATGAAACAAAACCCTACACCCATGGATAAAGAGGCTCACGCTTTTGCTGGAGGTAAAAACTTTGCCAATGCCATCTCCGAGTTTAATCATTCCGTCTGGCACACTTTTGACGGCATTCCCCATGTTTTTGGAGACACTCTTCAAAGGGTGGACGATGGAATCCATCTGAAATATGGACAAGGGGCAAAGTGACTACTTAGCAGATCAACAACTTAACACAATTATAGGCTTGAAAATTAAATATTACAATTTTAAGAAAATTATATATTACAATTTTAAGAGAATTATATATAGCAATTTTAAGAAAATTATTTACTAGAATTTTAAGAAAATCAAATGTTACAATTTAAGAAAATATGAGAGGTTTCTTCGAGAGGTTTCCGCTGATTCACTCTACTTTTGGACACAGGCAATACTTGAATTAAAAAAAGAAAAATACTTCAATAAGTAGTTAACCCATTCCCACAATGCAGTTCTCACCTTTCTTGAAAAGTCTGACTTGTGTTTTTCCCATTCCCCGTTCTGCAGAAATTTGTTCATCAAACTCTCCAAGCCTTTGATGGTTAGAAAGTTGTCGGGTTTCATCAACATCTGGATTTGAAAAGATACATCAAGGAGAACAAAATTCATGGATCAGAAAAGAACATATTTTTGTTTTAGGGAGTGTTTAAAAACATATATATGCACATTTTTAAGTCCTTAGTGATATTCTTATTTACATTTAGATACTTTCAGCGTGTAATTCGTAGAATTCTTTGATCCATCTAAATATATGGCGGATACAATAATGTATTTAGGATCAAATCAAACCGAATTTGGGGCAATTTATTCATGAAGGGGGAGGAGGTAAAACTCCTTACTCTTCACCAGTTTGGTGAGCTGAATCACATTTTTTCCTGAAAAAATGTCTGCAACAATTTCACTTCAATATTTACCAAGTCATTCTAGAAGCAGTTTACTGATATCTGCATGTTACTCTCACTTTATCGCAGACGATACTTAGGTGCTCAAACCCATTTTAAAAATTGTGAATTAGTTTTTCTTTTGTAAAAACAAGAAATTGAAAAAAAAGCAACAAACAGACATAAATGGGAAAAAATATGTAATCTATAGATAATGTTATAAGTTGACAAAAATGAATATGATAGCTTAAAAAAAAAAAAAAATACCAAATACAGAATGTTCAGTTTCAAAACCCTTCTTCAGCCAACATCAAAAACACATTACTCCAAAACCAGAGAGACAGCAGAGAAATATCTGGCACATCCTTTCTCTAACAGAAAGTAATGAAATGTATTTATGTTTTTATTGTTAGTTGGAGAAGGGTTTTGAACCCAAAACATTCCGTGTTTGGTATTTTGTTCTTTTTTGGAAGCTGTTATACTCATTGTTGTTTATTACTTTATACAATCCACAGCTTCTAGCAGCTTAGTATCACTTTAACCCTCTCCATACCAACCACAGGAAAATCGTCACATTTGTTACGATGAAATCAACAATTTTCTCATTCTAGTTTCATTCTTTATATCACAAAATTTAAAGAAAAGATTTTGTTATAGCTATAAAAACTTGACATTGTGTTGTAGAGCTCATTTTGCTGAACAATATTATGTATAGAATGTACGTGTTGTTTTTCTGTTTGAGTAAGACAAATCTATTTTTGTATTGGGTTGGCCTGATGGTGATTTGAAAATTCTGGAAATGGCTGGTAAGGAGGGAGTTAATAAGTAGACGAAAAGTCTGAGATCAGGCCTACCTTTAAATATGTGTCCAGATCTCTTCTTCGCTTCTGCAAGAACTTTTGACTAGTATTCTTGAGCACGGTTTTCCCAGGCAGGTGAGGGGGAGACAACTCCGGAAACTGAAAACAATCACGACCAATGAAAAAATGATAATGAAGCAGCATAGCGGCTAACTTTTCAAAGAGCTAAAATGGGACACCCGAACGCACAATAGGGAATGAGATTAGCGGAAGAGTAGCATCCCTTGATTGGACGTCACTGGCGGAGAAGTTATTAGAGAGAGAACGTCAATATGGTTTTGCGCATGCGTCTCTCGTCCTCGTTTCCGGTGAAAGCGGCGGTCTTCGATGAGACACTTAACCGAAAGCGAGGACGAGAGAGACGCATGCGCAAAACCATGTTGACGTTCTCTCTGTAAGGTGACATCCAATCAAGGGACGCTACTCTTCCGCTAATCTCATGCCCTATACCATCATCTCCCAAAACAGCAGTATGTTTGTTTTGATTTTAAGGGTTTTACGGCGCTTGCAACACATTAAGGTCATATCAACGCCAGTAAAAAGGAAGAAAATAGGATAGTAAGAAGTTCTAAAATTACTATTAAAGCACCCAAGAAAAGGGAAGACAAAGGGGAATTTGTTCAAACAGGAAACAGATGTAGATTCCAAGAGCACACTATCAAAGTACTTAGTTTGAGATCACCAAAAAGTCTCATCCAGACACAAGAACAGATCCCAACTAAGAGGGATACACTCATATATTTACAAATCATAAATAATATCTAAACAAAACAATACAGTGCATAACAGAGAGATGATTTACAAGGAAAAAAATATCATCTCCCAAAACTCTAACTATACATTTGACTGTTTCCCTCCCAGCTAGGGTATCCGGTAGTGCGGGGCGGTCCTTGGCAAGCTTAAGGACCACGGTCCTACGGTCCCTGGGAAATGAAAACCGCAAGGACCGGTCCTTTTCGACATTGAACATTCCTGAGAGACTGTCGGAAGTTCGAACCGTTTTGACCTTTGAGACCGTGGGATCGTTCATTCTTGAACCGTTAAAGACCGCTACATGATGAAAACCGTGGTCTACAGGAGTAAAACAGACGGAGTAGTCACACTCATTTCAAATTGTAACCTAATTAGAGAAGAGGGGTGATGCCTTCTTTATTTGCTCACCGTACTTCATTGTTATTTCGATAATTTAATAAAATTTGAAATTTATCCCCATTAACGGAGATAATGGCATCGCCCAAGGCGTTGATCGAGTTGTTCGTGGCGTTGATACACACACGCAACTCCTACCCCCCCCCCCCCCTCCCCACACACACACACACATTAGAGGGCAGCGAGCATTGAAGAGTAAGAGAGAGACGTGAAGTTATTATAAGAGGGGGTGGATGCGGTAATAAGTTAATAAGTAATAAGTGGTGTCCATGGTGACTTTTCGCCAGATCTAACAAACCCAGCTACCCATTCACTGCTGAGTAGACAGGGATTCAGAAAAAACTCGACTGCACCCGGGATCGATCTCTGGCCCTTTGCGTACAAAGAGAGTGCTCTATCAACTGAGCTATCGGGGTCCCCAAATATTCTATTGGACTTTTTTAAAATACAGACGTTATAACTGGGTTTTTTGGAAGGAAGAAACTAATGAAACTCATATTATTTGATTAGTTAAAACACCAAACGAAATTTTAATATTATTGTATTATTTTAAATGACAACAATGCGATAGAAAGGAGTGGTGACAAGAGATGGACAAAAGAAAACAAAAAATCGGACTTGCTACTTGCTAGGTTCGACACACACACACACAAACACAAACATCTTTAGTAGTCACATGCATTTCAAACAATAACCCATTAGAGAAGAGGGATCATGCCTTCATCATAGATCATTGTCATTGCGATCATTATGGTGTAGTAAATTTTGAAATTTACCCCGTATAATGGAATCGTCCAAGGCGTGTGCCTCCTGTTCCCCCCATCTCACACACCAAAGGGCGGTTTGCGGAGTGGAGGGAGGTGGTCGTCTGCCTCTATGGTCGTCTGTGTCGTTTAGTGTATGGCAAAGGGGGGTGGGTGTATTAATTAAGTGGGATGGGTGGTGATTGGTGGAAGATAGGCAACCGAGCCAACGAATCGCTGGGGAGGTAGTATGGCGCGAGACCGTTGAAAGGTGATAAGAAGTGAGGACCGCCGCCGGTCTTCCCTATCGGACCGATCCTCGGTTCACAGCTAAAAGACCGTGGGACCGGTCCTCAGCGTGGCACTAGTATCCGGTCAGGACCTAGACAAAACCAAGTAATCTAATTCCAAGACAAAGACAGAGAGCAAGTTAGAAAACAGATATAAGGGGATAGAAGACACAGTAAGTGCCTCCCTGCCTACTATGGGAGGTCTGGAACCCCACCAAGATACAGGGGGATAGAAGACACAGTAAGTGCCTCCCTGCCTACTATGGGAGGTCTGGAACCCCACCCAGATACAGGGGGATAGAAGACACAGCAAGTGCCTCCCTGCCCACTATAAAAGGTCTGGAACCACACCCAGAGGTCACAGGGATGCCCTTTGCTAAATTTTCTTTTAAAAGCCTGAAATTTTTTTTCTAGTAAAGAGCATATATGAAAATATTAGGTACTAAGCATCTCTTCATGAAACGGTATCACCCTTATCCATGGAAAAGGATGTATATCCATTTAGCTTCCCCTTAACTGTTGCCTTCAAACAGCCAATACTTTCATCTTTAAAAAAAACATAAAAATAAAAACCTCATCAACAGCAAATACTTTCATCTTTTAAAAAAAAAATATTTAAAAACTCATGAACAGCCAATACTTTCATCTTTTAAAAAAAAAATTATTAAAAAACTCATTAACAGCCAATACTTTCATGGTTTTTTTTTAATATTTTAAAAACTCATCAACAGCCAATACTTTCATCTTTTTTTTTTTTATATTTAAAAAACTCATCAACAGCCAATACTTTCATCTGTTTTTTTTTTAATATTTAAAAAAACTCATCAACAGCCAATACTTTCATCTTTTTTTTTTTTTATATTTAAAAAACTCATCAACAGCCAATACTTTCATCTTTTTATTTTAATATTTAAAAAAACTCATCAACAGCCAATACTTTCATCTTTTTTTTTTTTTAATATTTTAAAAACTCATCAACAGCCAATACTTTCATCTTTTTTTTATAATATTTAAAAAACTCATCAACAGCCAATACTTTCATCTTAAAAAAAAAAAAACCCAAAAAAACTCATCAATACAGACTAAGATCAGTTGGAAGATTTTTTTTAAAAGCCATATTTTTTTTTCTTTAGCTTTAGCTGGGAAAGCAGCATTCCTGGCATCAAATTAGAATAAAAGGACAAACCTCTTCAGCCAAAATCATGTGGAGATCATGAAAGTCACTGTAACGTCTGTACACATCCCATATATTTTCCTCTTCACAGTCCGACTCCTTTTTCCTGACACTGACACAGAACACGGCATAAGACTTGCCACTCTTCTCAGTCTCCTTCACAATGGCTGACATTACAACAACAAAAATGTTTAAAGTCATAAGTTTGAATAAACAACAATAACAAGAAATGAAGAGAGTAGTAAAGTACCAGAAGACAACAGAGAATAATAACTCCGCGGCCAGTGATGGGGGTTTGAACCTGTGACCTTACTGGTACGACAACTCTGCCTGGCCGGGGAGATCATGACTCTACCGTATGAGCTATCCACATGGATTTTAAAACATTAATTTAATGTATTTAAACCCAAATTGATCATTTTTAATGGTAGTTATAATGTCTACTGTGTTATTTCCCCTGAAAACTACGATTTTTTCTAATCCCAAGAAGGCCAGGTCAGTTGTACTGTTCACATCCGAAGCGTTTCCATTTTCACCTTTTTCATTAGTATTTTTACAATCCCAGGCTTCAAGCAGAACCCACTGCTCTCTACTTTTCCCCCTTGATATAAGTGTATTTCATTGATATTAATAGTATGTTTTTGTTTTTGTTTTTAAGGGTTTTACAGCGCTTGAAACACATTTAGGTTATATCAGCGCCAGTAAAAAGGAAGAAAATGGGATAGTAAAAAGTTCTAAAATTACAATTAAAGCACCCAAGAGAAAGTAAGACAAAGGGGAACTGGGAACAATAGGGATCAGATGTAGATTCCAAGAGCATACCACCTATGTACTTAGTTTGAGATCACCTATAAGTCTCATCCGGGCACAAGCACAAAATCCAACAAAGAGGAATACACTCAAATGCTTACATTATACATAATACAAAAATAACAAATATAATAATACATAACACAGAGAGATGATTTACAAGGAAAAAAATATCATCTCCCAAAACAATAACTATGCATTTGACTGTTACCTTCCCAGCCAGGACTCCGGCCAGGGCCAGGACAAAACCATTCGAAGACAAAGACAGAAAGCATGTTTGAAAACAGATATAGGGGGATAGAAGACACAGTATGTACCTCCCTGCCCACTATGGGAAGCCAGGAACCCCACCCAGGATATTAATAGTATGCGATGGAACTTTTACCTAAATCTGAGACTTGAGCAAACAGGTACGACTCCCCAGATGGTGAGCCGCAGGAGGTAGCAGAGGATTCTGAGCACACAGACATCGAGTCAAAGGCAGAGTCGTCGAGGTGTGAGTCTACCACATCATCAAGCTGAAATCAAAACAAACCATTACAAAGCTTGGGGGGAAAAGGGGGGAGAGGGAGTTGGAGTAGTGCCAATTGGAAAAAGAAACTTCAATTCTGTTTCTAAAGAAAATCCAAAATCATATATAAATGCAAGATTTTTACCCTTCTAGTGTTTAAAAATTGCTCAATTATGTGTATGAATATTCAATTATGTGAATGTGTAAGTCTCTGTCTGTGTGTGTGTGTGTGTGTGTGTGTGTGTGTATGTTTGTGTGAGTATGTGCGTGTGTGTGTGTGTGTGTGTGTGTGAGTGTTTTAAAACAAGAAATGCATTATTTTATCATTAATAACAATATACAGCGCTTTGAGCATTATATCATTTTGAAAATGTGCTATACATCTGTTAAAATTATCATTATCAAGATATAAATACTAGAAAGAATTGTAAAACGCTTTGAGCATGTTTAGTGGATATTGCGCTATATAATTGCTCAGTTTAAAGTTTCAGTTCAACTGTAAACAAATCCACTTGTGAAAGAAAGAAAAAGACCTTCAGACCCACAAAACTCATAGAATTTATCGAGGTTTCTACAGTATTAAACTGATAATGGCACTTTTTTGATAGGATGTCAAGCTTAATATGACAATTGTCAAATTCATTCACATTATCAGCTTAACTTGTGAAAAAGTACTTAAAACGGATTGCATAATAATAATAATAATAATAATAATAATAATGATAATAATAATAATAATAATAATAATAATAATAATAATAATAACAATAATAATAACAACAATAATAAATAATAATGATAATAATAATAATAATAATAATAATAATAATAATAATAATAATAATAATAATAATAATAATAATAATAATAATAATAATAATAATAATAATAGTAATAATAATAAAAATGGCTTTAATTTTCATCGTTTCAGAAATTCTTTGTACAGAATAAAAATCATAAAAATATTTGCAACTATATCACAAAGCATCAGTAACATTAACATTTGAATACAATTTTTTTTTTTAATTATGTTATCAGTGTCTTACTTATGTCAGCACCAGATAAAATTTCACATACTTTTTAACTTGCACAGGTAGAATTGGACACATTCAGTCATTCGTCAAAATCTGACTCGTGATGGAAGTGTCAATTGTGGTTGGATTGACATAAAAGTACCTAATGTTTGTAGGATTACAAGTAGCATCACATATGTGACCCCTCGTCTCAAAACGGTATTAAGTCGGGATGATTAAGTTGCTGAAAATGGAATTTGTAGCCAGAAATATCAGACTTAAGTTGAGTTTGTTATGCTTTATAGGGGAGACTGAATATCATATTTTATAGTGCTACATACCAATAATTCATATTTTTGACCAGTTTGACTATAATTTGACTTTTTAGCATCTGGTCCATCCCAACATAATACCGTTTTAAGATGTTGGGTCACATATTACATGAATAGCTCATTTGCAAAATGAAATAAATAAATAAAAATGCGAAGTGAAGTTGACACCGTTTTTTAGAAAAAGAACTTAATTTGTCTCAATGATTTAATAAATTCCCTTTATTCATCCCATAGGGAAATTTGTCTCTAGGGTCTATTCCAAAGGGAAGACGGGAATAATCCAGGCATCAGCCGCAGTGCAGCGCCGCAAATTGAGCTAGGGCGAGGTGACTTGCTCAAAGCTACACAACGCAGCGGCGGGTGATCAAACTATGTACCTTTCGGTACGAAGCAAAGACCGTACCGTTGAGCCACGCTGTATTAGATTGTCTATTCAAAAGAGGATTTTTTGGCTACACGAAATCTCTGCAGAATGAACTGTATGAGCCCCTGTGACAGAGCTGAGGGAAGACAACAGCGTTCCTTTACCATAAAAAACAAATTTAGCTTTTATATAGCACAATATCCACTAAACATATTCAAAGCGCTTTACAAGGGGTCCCTGGCCAACAGCAGCATTTGACATGTAGGACGGTACATGACGCCTGTTAGGTGATATTACAATTTTTTCAGACAGAGAAAATGCTGTTAACGGCCAGGAACTCGTTTTACACCTGAGTACAGTGAGAGACTATGAGTAAAGAGCCTTCTCCGAGGACTCAACTATGCGCTGAGCGAGGCTCGAACCCAGGACCTTCCAATCTGAAAGCGAGGGTCATACCACAAGACCTCATCGCCGCACCGTACATCCAGTCATACGTTAACAATGGGGGAGCGTGGCTCAGCGCTACGGTTTTTGCATTGTAAATTCGTAAGGCATCGAGTTCAATCGACTACCACACACTATGTGGCCCCTGAACGAGTCACCTTGCTTTAGCTCACTTTGAGTTCGCTGCAGCACATTGGCTGATGACTGGGTTATTCCAGTCTTCCCTTGGAATAATAGACCCGATTCCCCTTAAGGATGAATAAGCGAATTTTATTTATTTTTATTTTATTCATTCATGTGAAATAAATGTTGGTACAATTTCTTTGGGGTTTTTTTTTTTTTGTTGAAAACTCCTAAAAAGAAAAGTAAAGAAAGACTTACACTGCCCAAAGAAGATTCAGAATGAGTCGTAACCACATCATCTGGATTAGAAAAAGCAGAAAACAACATGCAGCATGAAATTTTACACATACAGCTTAAGCCATTTACAAGTTGAAGATCGCAGCCTGAAGCCAAAACAGGAAATTGAATACTGTTTGTCTTTTTTTTTTTTGTCTTTTTTTTTTTTTTCAAGGCCATTCTCGAATCAAAACAAAATATATCGGATTCCAGCTTGGGGAAAAATAAAATCAATTAGGCAATTATGTCTTACCTTGACCTTGGCATTTCTAAATCTTTGGAGCAGGGGGTGGGAGGGGGGGGGAGATTAATTTTCAAGCGCATGGGTGTATAATTATAAAAATTTGATAATGTTATTTATATCCATGCTCTTCTCATTGAATATCTCAAAATCTTTGTAAGTCACTGTATGAGTGTAACTGTAATGGTAAATTTTTGATGTGGCTTCTTCATGCCTATGTACTAGAAGCAGAGACAGAGATAGTTGAATGAAAGAGAAAATATATCTTTTTAGTTAACATTTATATATCAACTAGATATGATATTATCTATTTCTAAAATGGCTTCATCATGCAATCCAAGAGCATAGTTGCACTAGCATGCATAAGAAGCGGATGCGTTTCTGGCTGTAAAA
This sequence comes from Berghia stephanieae, assembly GCF_034508935.2. Taxonomy (NCBI): domain Eukaryota; kingdom Metazoa; phylum Mollusca; class Gastropoda; order Nudibranchia; family Aeolidiidae; genus Berghia; species Berghia stephanieae. Next base: position 11,984,052 of record NC_088361.1, on the reverse strand, counting down.
TGCAACATAACGTCTGACAGGAAGTGTATTTGAATTCATGCTAATGAAAGATGGCCTACTTTTACTTTCTCTTTAAAACACAAAATACGTGGAACTGAAATCAAGGTAATAAATAGAATAACAAATAAGACTGGTGATAAAAAAAAATTCATAAAGTTAGAATAAGATGAACAAGAGATAATAAAATGATAATGTTCCACAAACAACTGTGTCCCAAATTTACTTAGAATTGTAATAATTGCTGACTGATTATAGTTTGGTCCACAATAAATGATGGGGGTCCCAATGGATCAGCTGGTAGAGCACTTGCTCCACACACAAAAGGACAGAGATCGATCCCGGGTCTAGTCGAGAGATTTTCTGACCCCAACAGTGATTGGGTGGCTGGATATG
>NC_088361.1:11938659-11973659 GCF_034508935.2 Berghia stephanieae | reverse complement strand
AAGTCTAGACTAAAGACAGAATATTTTAGATTAACTTTTCCCTAGTATTTGAAAACCACATTCTTCATATTCCATTGTTATCAGCAAAACTTATTAGTTCACTATAATTGTAATATATATTTATCTTAATATATTGTAACAATTAATTTCCTTTAGGTTCTCACGTCAACAAAAGCTTGTAAAGCGCCAATGTATATGTTCAGTGAAGATTGGTGCTCTATAAACTTTATCTATTTATCATTACAATTATTTTTTACTGTCATCATCAAAATTCTCTAAACCAATCTCTAAACTAAAGACCAGTAGAAAAAGAAGAATTGATCACTTAAATTATTAATGCAATACACAAAACAAAGAAAAAAAGGAGGATATATTGACTATTGGAGTTGATAAGTTAATTAATTGTATCGCTGGCAGGTTTTAAAAAAAAAAAAAACAAGTTTAAAAAACGCATCACAAACATATAAAAATAGTAATTACAGTATAATCACAATCATAAACTAAATGATAAGGACAAAAATAATACAAGTCAAATCAGTGTAAGTCAATATTTCCGAGTTTAATGACTTCTTGGACACGATTTTATGTCAAACCAATTAATCCAAATATTAAATCAGGGTTGCCAATTCAAGGGGCCAAAATTTACTGAACTTTTATGCAAATACATCGACCGATCCCTATCTAAACACTGGACTCCAGTAAAACGAAATTATTTGCTAACTTTTCAATACAGGACAAGACATTATGGTTAAGGATAATAATAGGTCGTGTGATTAGGCTTGTATTCTGGTGCTCACTGGATGGAGGTTCGTTATCCAATCAGCTCATCTTCCTAAGGTTTTCACTTCTGCTCGCCCAGTGATTGGAAAATGTACGAACTTTTTTTAACTTACTGAATTCCATAAATGTATGGAAAATTGGCAGCCCTGTTAAAGTGAAAAAAAATAAAATTGGTTCAATTCAAATGGTTACAAACAGAACAGCTTACTCCGTTCAGGCCTGATTCAAGTGTCAAAGATTACTTACCATCATCTTCACTTTTCTCATTTTTTAAATGAGCTGTCTTATCAGAAGCCCTTCTGTACAGTCGTATATGAGATGCAAAGTCATCCACCAAGTACTGGGTGAAATATGGAGTCCACTCGATCTCTTTGGATCTGTAAATAAAAATTTATTTTTCTTTTTTTAAAGACTGATTTTCTTCGTTAGAAAAAAAAAATTTGAGCTTTTATATAGCATAATTTCCACTCAACATGCTCAAAGTGCTTTACAAGGGGTCCCTGGCCAACAGCAACACTCAACATGTAGGACAGGACATGACGCCTGTTAGGCGATATTACAATTTTTTCGGACAGAGACAACGCTGTTAATGACCAGGTACTCATTTTACACCTGAGTATGGTGAGAGAATGTGAGTAAAGAGCCTTTTCCAAGGACTAAATTATGCGCCGAGCGAGGCTCGAACCCAGGACTTTCCAGTCTGAAAGCGAGTGTCATGCCGCCAGACTACATAGCCGCACCAACTCAGAAAATGAAGGCAAGTAATTAATCTGTATAGTAATGCTAAGTAATTCATTCATTTCAAAAATACAGTTGAAAGTGTTTATTTGGATCAGTACAATTATGTAGAAATCCTCCCGCTTCAGCAATGTTCAAATTAGCAGATTCCATGAATCTTCTTCATAATGTTTGTTTTTGTTTGTTTTTAAGAGTTTTACGGCGCTTGCAACACATTTAGGTTATATCAGCGCCAGTAAAAAGGAAGAAAATGGGATAGTCAAAAGTTCTAGAATTACAATTAAAGCACCCAAGAAAAAGTAAGACAGAGGGGAATTGGGAACAAATAGGGATCAGATGTAGATTCCAAGAGCACACTATCAAAGTTCTTAGTTTGAGATCACCTATAAGTCTCATCCGGACACAAGCACAAAATCCAACAGAGAGGAATACACTCACATGCATACATTATACATTCAAAACAAAAATATAATAACACATAACAGAGAGATGATTTACAAGGAAAAAAATATCATCTCCAAAACAATAACTATGCATTTGACTATTTCCCTCCCAGCTAGGACTCCGGCCAGGGCCAGGACAAAACCAAGTAATCTCATTCCAAGACAAAGACAGAAAGCATGTTGGAAAACAGACATAAGGGGATAGAAGACGCAGTATGTACCCCCCTGCCCACTATGGGAGGTCAGGATCCCCACCCAGTCTTCATAATGTCAACATCCTATCAACGCTATACAAATGTGTTCATTGATTGAGGTAGCTTTAACATTATTGATAGAGAGTTTAATTTGGATATTTGTCTAAATTGTAGCACATCTATTTTACATAACATTCTATATTACAATGAACAGTCTATTGTAATTCATAATGATAAACAGTTTATGATGTGCGGCTATGTGGTCTAGTGGTATGACACTCGCTTTCGGATCGGAAGGTCCTGGGTTCGAGCCTCCCGCTCGGCGCATAGTTGAGTCCTTGGAAAAGGCTCTTTACTCACTTTCTCTCACTGTACTCAGGTGTAAAATGAGTACCTGGCCGTTAACAGCATTGTCTTTGTCCGAAAAATTGTAATATCGCCTAACAAGCGTTATGTTCCGTCCTACATGTTAAATGTTGCTGTTGACCAGGGACCCCTTGTAAAGCGCTTTGAGCACATTTAGTGGATATTGCGCTACATAAAGCTCAATTTAATTTATGATACATTGCGGCTAATATTTCAAAGAGCTGAAATGGGATACCTTAACGCACAGCAATGTCATAACCCAAAACTGCAGCATGTTTGAACAATCATATCAATATAACCTAGATTTAGAGCTTTATCCGTTCCTTGTTTTAATTTTTTGAGTCAAAAAGCATAATCCTGGAACATGCAAGGGTTGTATCCATACACATAAAGTCCATTTTAAATTTTTTTAATTTTCAATCAATTATTCTCCAGATTGTCAAATTGGGACAGTCCCAATTTTATCAGGACAGTTGGCCGCTATGATGATGTAAAAAGACTAATTAACAAAGACCAATTCACATTTTACCAGGCTTATGACTAGCGATGGCCTCATTATAAGGGAATTGTTCATGATTGATCGACTCCATTGATGCTTAAAAAAGACCAATCTTTATTACGAGATTTTCACAAATGTTCACTTTCTATGTTTGTTTTTAAAAGTTTAACAGTGCTTTCAAGACGTTTAGGTAATTTCAGTGCCAGTAAAAAGGAAGAAAATGGGATAGTAAAAAAAACAATTTTAGATTTACTATTAACAGCACAAAATAAAAAGCATGACTCATTAAAGTGTCATCCAGACAAAAGCACAGGATCCCACCAAGAGGAATACACTCAAACGTTAACAAATCATTATACATTCAAAACAATAAATATGACAGTACATAACAGAGAGATGACTAACAAGGAAAAAAAATATCATCTCCCAAAACTAATATAACACATTTGATTGTTTTCCTCAAAGCCAAGGACTCCAGCCAGGGCCAGGACAAACGAAGTAATCTCATTCCAAGATACAGACAGAAAGCAAATTGAAAAAAAAACATACATAGGTGGATAGAAGACACAATATGCGACCTGACTGCCCACTATGGGAGGACAAAAGACTCAACCCTGGTTCACTTTCTCGGTTTCTAAAACTAAAAATTTTTCAACATCTCTTTTGTAAGATTTTCGTCTTAAGCCAAAGTGTCAAGTTTGTACAGACCTGTTTGAAAAAGTAATGATGACCTTCTGAGCACACTTCCAAATATCAACTAAAAACCCATCATGGTCACTTTTCTGTCTGTACCAAGTCTTTATGTAATCCCTGACAGCAAACTCTAGGACCTGCCAAAATATCAGTTGGAAAGAGAATGACAAAATGAAAATTTTAAAATGTAAACAACTCTTCACACAAAACAGGCCATTTCATCTTCCCCCTCCCCCCCCCCCCCCCCCCCCCGCCCCATTAACTCATGCAATGCATCTGGGTTGTTTTGTGTTTTTTTAAGATGTAAAATGAATGTAATGTTATTTTTTATCATCAATGGAAATGATGTAATTTTACAAAAGGTACTTCGAATCATCCTTATTACCATTCATAAATAATGCATGGAAATGTAAACATCCATTTTATTTACTTCTAAATTAACTCAAATTCGTCTCATTTGATTGGTGTTAATCAATTAATGTTGTTAACTAACTAGCCTTTTGCTTATAAATATAACTTAATTTTGAACTAAGATAATGAAAATTGATCAACACTCCAACAGAAATGTAAACATCAAAATGAAGCACAGATATCACAATACAATGGGAAGTAAATTTCACAGGTATCTCTCCTACCTCTTTGAGTACATCATCAATAACACTGGCACCCGTCATTCTCTTGTCAAAGTTTTTGATTTTTGTTGAGGGCTCCATTGAACTTTTAACCTTGGATGATATGTGGGAGAAAGAGGAAGGGGTGGGATAATTATCAACAATTATATTTTATCCTCATCGTATGTGGTATCACATTGCCAAATTTTACTCGCGGCCACTTTCTTATATGTGAACAACATGTGACGCGTTGTGTTAATAAAATGTTGACTTGTATTTCTGTCCCAGACACTGCATTCATGAGAGCAGTGTAGCAATTCAGAATTACCTCCTATTTGTATAGAGGTACTGGGTTCAAGTCCCACCCACTGTGCTATATGGCCTTGTGCAAGTTAACTAGTCCTAGCTCATTTGCTGAGCTGCACTGTGATTGATGCCTGTGATATTTCAGTCTTCGATTGAAACATGCCCTATAGACAAATTTATACACAGAGATGATTCAAAAGAATTTCATTCTATCCCATTTATTTTATAAGAAAGACATTTTACAACCATAAAATCAAAAGGCAGAAATAGAAATGTACAAAAGGATGGTTAACAAACTACTTGTACAATTAGAAACATAAATTTGATTCCTCAAAGCCTGCACCCCACCCCCTCCATATAGCATTGTGAAATACACCAAGCATTACGTCAGTAATTGAAGTGCGCACTACATAGATATGAATGCTACTAAGTGAACAGTAAAGGGCATTTACCTTTAAAAGTCCACCAGGATGAGACATCTCCTCCTCTTCATTTCCATTACTTCTAGAGGTGACAATATTCTTGCCATAATGATATATAATCAAAAGGGCTCTGTTAGCATGGAGGAATAAAGATACAAACAAATTATAATGCATAACAGCATGGTATTAACATAACACCAGTTTTCTGTAGCAGACTTAGTAAATCATGTGCCAAATTGGTACAGTAGAATGGAGCGACTAAAAACACCCCCCCCCCCTATCCAAAATGTGCCCCCTAGATTGAAAGACATTAATTTGATAAATTTCACCCCTCCCCACGCTTCTTTTTAAACATCTTTATTTGATATATGTTGACATTGAAATAAAATGTCCGATATTCATTTTCCTAAAGTGTGGGGAAGGAAGAAAATCTATCAAATGATGTACATTTTCACCATATTTTTTAAACATCTTTCAATCAGGGTGGCACACTGGGGGGCTGGTCTTAGCCACCCCATTCCATTGTACATTCACACTACATACTAATGTGACTCTTCTACTTCTTTTTATTGGTTATTCATCGATTAATTGATCAATACATTTTTGTGCACTCTTTATAAAACTATTTTCAAAAATGAAAAGAAAATAAATTCATTTATTTTGTTGTTTTTTGGGGGGTTTTTTTACAATAAATAAAAATCTGTAATATAAGAAAGGAGATATGACAAGGTGAATAAGCATTTCAGCATTCTCTGAAAAGATTGGATATATATATTTACTTTAATAAATTAAAAATGAAATGCTAAAATTTGACAATGAATCTCACGTATCCATCATAACCGTCCACAACTGACCATGTGCTCTTAGATTAATTGTGGAACTTCGTCAGTATTGAAACTAAAAATAGTGAAAACTAAGCTTTTCTGCAGGGCATATAATTTGGACTCTTACTATGTATTTTATTATAATATATTATTTTATCATCGTATTTATGTGGTTTTTAAAATGTTAGTTTTATATTTGTGTATGATACATGTACTGATGTAAAGCGCCAGTGAGCAAACTTAATTGGAACTAGGGGCTATATAAATTCAATATGTTGTTTTGTTTGTTTTTGTTTTTAAGGGTTTTACAGCGCTTGCAACACACTTGGGTCATATCAGCGCCAGTAAAAAGGAAGAAAATGGGATAGTAAAAAGTTAAAGCACCCACAAAAAGGTAAGACAAGGGGGAATTGGTTCAAATAGGAAACAGGTGTAGATTCCAAGAGCATAATATCAAAGTACTTAGTTTGAGATCACCTAAAAGTCTCATCTAGACACAAGAACAGGTCCCAACTAAGAGGGATACACTCAAATGTTTACAAATCATATAAAATATTTAAACAAAACACTACAGTGCATTATAACAGAGAGATGATTTACAAGGAAAAAAATATCATCTCCCAAAACTATAACTATACATTCGACTGTTTTCCTCCCAGACAAGGACTCCGGCCAGAGTCAGGACAAAACCAAGTAATCTCATTCCAAGACAACGACAGGAAACAATTGGAAAGTGGGTATAGGGGTATAGAAGACACAGCATGTACCCCCCTGCCCACTATGGGAGGTCAGGATCCCCACCCAGATGTTATTATTATTATTATTATATTATTATATTATTATTATTATTATTATTATTATTATTATTATTATTATTATTATTAATTGACATTCATTTTACATATATACACTTACCCCCCAACAAGGGCTATGGCATATAGTCCAATGTAAACGGCAAATCCTCTGAAAGTGATGACGAAAAACACAAGTGCCAAACTACCCCAGACCCATTCATTCCCAGTGAGAGCCATCTATGAAACGAGCAAAAAACAAAAAAGAATAATAAACTACAATGATCGAAATCTAAAATTCCAACTAAAAATAGACTCAATTCTGAATGAGTCTATAAAAAAAAAAACTTTACTGCCAAAATATTATAGTTAAATTATCATTAACAAGTTACGTTAGAAATAATCCCAAGAACACCTGATAATTGATAAGGGAAAATTGGTCCACTATTTGACAGGATGAAACGGTTGGTTGGGAAGCTCTAGTACTCTCGTGCTTGACTTTTGGAAATAAAGTGAAGAAAGTTGATTCATTGCTTGAAAGTAGATAGAAGGTGTACCTTTGTTAAATATAAATAGTTGGAAATTTCAGTTGGATGAATTTAAATTGAAAATTGAAAACAAGAATTTAAATTTAAAATACTCACCTTCTTCAGCGGGTAATATTTCGAATTTTATGGTAAGCCACGATGAACTACAACTACAAAAACATAAGCACTGAATGTGTTCCAAAATCATAATTTGAATAAAGTTGTAAACTTCATTGTTTCATTCTCATTATTGTGAGGTGCATATGCCCATGGCAAAGTCTGTGACTGTGATGACAGAAATTTCGAAATTACAGTTACAGTGTGTGTGTAACTTTGATTTTGATGTGGCTTAATTATTCAGTAACACAGAGAAATCAGAATAAATCATAAATGGCTAGATAACATGAAAACGGGTACAAATTGTCGCTTTGCGACTCAGTGAATCTTATTCGGCCAGCAGTGTCGTCTCTGGTGTGTTGGTCTTCTTACTTAGTCATCATGTCCATTCTGTGATTCTGTGTTGTGTTGTTTCTGACTGAACGAGGTCTTATTCGTCAACATTTACTTTCAATTGTGGCCAGAATTTAACAAATGCAATGAATAATTGTAGAATATGAAAGAATAAAATGATATCAAAGATAGTAGCATTCGTTAAGAGTATGTGTATTTATGGTATTTCATTTTTTCACAAAATGTAAACAATGTCACAAATGGGAGGATACACACAACAGTCAACTGACAGACATTTATTTGCGTTTAATCAACACTCCAGAACAAAAGAGCGTTTGACTTCGTGTCTGCTTTTGTATGTTTCGCAAAACGTCTTCGTTCATTGACTTTTCATCGGCAAGATCCTTTATTTGGTACCCAAATATTACGATTCGGTATAAAATGACCACTAATTCGGCTTGCCAAGACGATCACAAATAGTTTAAATCAATACACAAACTTGTGTAACCTTAACTTCAATCTTAACCTCAAATACTCAAGTCTGATAATAAAGGATATAAATCCATCAATTTTATTTACATTTTCCAAGATTACGCAGAGGCAACAAATATAAAAAATTTATTCAAGATTTCAGACCAAAATAAGACAGAACTCATTTATTATACGAATAGTGAAAAGATGGAATAGTATCTGTTTTAAAACCAAAAAAAAACATGTTCTTTGAATCAGTTTAAAATCTTAGTTGATAGGGAGTTAAAGTATCTGAGATTTAAGTATGACTATTTTTGTTTTATTCAATTTTCCTTTTTTTAAATTAATTAATTGATTAATTCCTGAATTCTATTTGATTTTGTTAAATTTTTTTTCATTCATTTATTTGTTTGGTTGTTTATTTAGTTATTTATTCATTTATTTATTTATCTTTTAAACTTTAAATTGTCATGTGGATATAATTGTTTCCATTACTTTCATGATTATGTAGTCTGGTTTGTAAATGTTGACAAGTAAAAGGCATGACATCTGAAACAATGTCAAATCATAATATATCAGAGGCTTATGTATGATTATTATCGTTGTTGCTTTCGTGATTATTGTTGTCATTAATATTTCATTGTACTTTGAACTTTGTACATTTATAATTCATTCGATCATGACCAATTTTCAATTACCAGTTTTCTATGATAGTATTTGTCGATTTTACATTGCTATATGGATACATTTTTCCTTACATTCAAAGTTGTGTAAAACTGTCTGTGAATGATACAATCAATACAAGCCATATGAGATTCTGTAATTATATACTATTGTATAAGGCATTTAAAGGATAATTCCTATATTAAGCCTTTAGTAAGATAAGAAAAGATATGATATAAATAATTACCTTTCTGAAGAAGCTATAGTCAGTGGTAGATGTTATAACAGTGCTGATACAAAATATGCGTATTAGAGGTTATAAAAATAGAAATCTACAAATGCTTTCACTTCTCAATTATCTTTTATTCCAATTCACCAAGACTAATGTTCCTTCAATGTGTAGGCTACTTTAATTACGAATATATATATATATATATATATATATATATATATATATATATATATATATATATATATAATATATATATATATATATATATCACTGGCGGTCGGTCTGTTGAGCAAAGTTGTTTTGTGCCGCCCTATAATTTTCAAATTTAGCAGATACTCCTTTTTGTCTCAATTTTTGCCAATGTTGATTTTCGTTAACACTCGCGCATCTCTCCTGCCTTTCTAGCCATGATTGGTACCTACCTGTAACAAAGGTTGTGCGTCATCACAGACAGCTCTCTTTTTCTTGTTGTCCCACGCGAGGCGAGATGACGTGCGACAATGAGCTGAGGGTGGGGGATGGGGACAACCATGAGCCAAAAAGTCAACAGGCCGCCTTAGTATTTTATATAAAAGATTTGTTTTCTTCTGTTTTCAAACCACGGCTATCCACTTCCCACCACAAACAACTGATACTCTTTACTGCTAAAATAACTAGGTCAGGCCGGCAAATTTAGTTTTGCACACCTTGAGGCCTTACTTGGGAGAAGTCAAAACCATATCAGTTTTATCATTGAAAGAACAGATTTGTTGTAATCAAACCATACGGATGAAGAAAATTACAATAAATATAGATCTTATGCTATTCGTTTTGCTCAAATGGATGTTAATCATCAATAAGAATATTACACAAATCATTCACCGAGTAGAGCCCCACGATGCTATAAATAAGAATCCCAGTCCATTAACCCGACACACACACACACACACACACACAGCAGTTCAACTTATAGTTATGTTATTGTCGTTGGAGTAGATAAGTAGTGCATTGAGGTTGGATTTTCTATTCCTTCTATTAATGACTGTTATCACAGTATCACACGAATATCGAAGAAAGAAATTTTATATGGCAGTCGAATTGCTGTTGTCGTGTTGTTCTTTTTAAAAAAATGATATTCACAAATCTCAATGCACAGACGTGTATCGCAATCCATACCGAAACAACAATGAAAGGATCCATAGACTTCAATGATCTAGAGGAAAATCAACAAATAGACCTCTTTTACATAATATATGCCCATCGTAAATGCCAGTGTTACGTGAGTACATCTCTTTAAAATTCAAACCACCACACTGCCCCCCCCCCCCCCCCCCCCCCCCTCCCCTTCCCATTTTATTTTTACACACAATATACACACATTCTAAAAAAATAAACCCACTAGAACATTGATATTGCGCAATTTCCGCTGAGTGAGCTCAAGACACTTAAAAAGGGCTCCTAAGCCAAAAGCAACATGCAGACGAGACATGATGCCTGTTGGGCGAGATAACATTTTCCTCCAACACAGTCAACACTGCTTCTGGTCAAGTACCTACTCATTTTACACATGAGTACAGTGAGAGAATGTTTTCGATCCATGCCGCCTTAAATAAACAACCAGAAACCGCCCCTGATATATATAGAATACAGATTGTCATTCACATTTTTTGTGGCCGAGACGTTCGGATTACGCCGACTGAGGACGTGGAATAAATAAGCCCACAGAAACGAACGTCTCGGCCACAAAAAAAATGTGAGTGACAATGTGTATTCTATATTAGCTCTAACCATAATTATCGAGCACTTTCGTACCTACGAGTACCCACCAACACTCATAAATATGTATATATATATATATATATATATATATATATATATATATATATATATATATATATAATATATATAATATTATATAATTATATATATATATATATATATATATATATATATATATATATATATATATATATATATATAATGATATATATATATATTCGTAATTAAAGTAGCCTACACATTGATATATTATTTGATATAGAATTAAAGGAAATCTCGTTCCAATAGCGTCTTATCCAAAGGGTAGGAATCAATTGCTATTGTCCGTTTCACCCTAAAGACACTCTGGCTCAATGAGCCTTATGAGTCTGAACGACTTTTTTTTTTAAGATCTTTTGGGCACCTTTAACCCAAAGGCTCTCAATTCTAATCTTTAGATAGTATGCGCTTGGCTAAGAAACTCACAACATTGCCAGCCGCAACACACAAAACGATGTGTAACCTTGAACGTTTATGGGCTGGTTAATACATTTCGGTGATAATTACTCATAAACATGGATGGCAAAAAAAAAACAACAACAAACAATATCAAAGACCTGAGTGACGTCAACTACGTTCTATCTATCTATAGTTCTTTTTTACAATTGTCTGCTCAGCACACTTTACTGGATAAATTTTGAGATCGATGAAGCACGTTGTGCATTTGTTCCATTTAAAGATGCCTGTTTAATATAGACTGTTATAATGTGCGGCTATGTGGTCTAGTGGTATGACACTCGCTTTCGGATCGGAAGGTCCTGGGTTCGAGCCTCGCTCTTTGAGTCCTTGGAAAAGACTCTTTACTCACATTCTCTCACCGTACTCAGGTGTAAAATGAGTACCTGGTCATTAACAGCGTTGTCTTTGTCCGAAAAATTGTAATATCGCCTAACAAGCGTCATGTCTCGTCCTACATGTTAAATGTTGCTGTTGACCAGGGACCCCTTGTAAAGCGCTTTGAGCACGTTAAGTGGATATTGCGCTATATAAAAGCTCAATTTATAATTCTGTATACTGGAGATATAACGTTAAAACACAAACTTGTGCGGCTATGTGGTCTAGTGGTATGACACGAGCTTTCGGATCGGAAGGTCATGGGTTCGAGCCTAGCTCGGCGCATAGTTGAGTCAATGGAAAAGACTCTTTACTCACATTATCTCACCGTATTCAGGTGTAAAATGAGTCAACATCGTTGTCCCTCTGTCGGAAAATTTGTAATATCGCCTTACAGGCGTCATGTTTTGTTCTAGAGGTTACGTGTTGCTGTTGACCAAGGACCTCTTGTAAAGCGCTTTGAGCACGTTTGGTGGATATTGCGCTTTTTAAAAAAAAGCTCAATTTGTATTGTAATGATAGCTAAGAAGTCCAAATAAGGAAAAGCGATTCGGTGTTTAAACAGTTCACTGTCGTGCTTTGTCTTTTTTTTTTTTTTTTTTTAAAGGATTTTTTTAATTGGCCAGAAAACTCGTTATTTAAAATATCGATCGATTTAAATGATCCTCATCTTGGAAAAAACGCTCAAACCTGGGACTTCGCGAAATATGCCATCAAGTCCCAGGTTTAAAAGTTTTGGCCACGATAAGAGTCATTTAAATCGATCGATATTGGAAGGACGAGTTTTCTGGCCAAATTTTTAACTGCGTGTTTTTCCACACACATGTTCAGGTAACAAAGTAAGAGAAGGTTCTCATTTTATATTGAAATATATGCGGCTATGTGGTCTAGTGGTATGACACTCGCTTTCGCATCGGAAGGTCCTGGGTTCGAGCCTCGCGCTCGGCGCATAGTTGAGCCCTTGGAAAAGGCTCTTTACTCACATTCTCTCACCGTACTCAGGTGTAAAATGAGTACCTGGCCGTTAACAGCGTTGTCTTTGTCCGAAAAATTGTAATATCGCCTAACAGGCGTCATGTCCCGTCCTTCATGTTAAATGTTGCTGTTGGCCAGGGACATTTTGTAAAGCGCTTTGAGCACATTTAGTGGATATTGCGCTATATAAAGCTCAAAAATATTTTTTAAATCCGTCCTAAGCAATATGAAGACGGTATAGTAAGGGGGTGGGGAGGGGTAAGGGGGTCATTTAGTGAGGTTTCTATTTAATGACAAATGCGGATATATGTATAGGGAGGGGGAAAGAACTAAACTAAGAAGTAGCCTCACCAATCTCCTTCACCTCTACTCGTGTTCGCTATACACATTTCTCGAACAGAATCTGATCAGCTTATATTAACCGGTTAAGTGCCGTACTCTGGAAAGAAACATATTTTTAAACATTTGACCTGAAAACTCGATCGATTTAAACTACCTTCATCTTGGCAAAAACTCCCTTCCTCGAGAGGTCCCAGGTTTGAGAATTTATGCACTCTAGATGCAGTAAAACAGGACTATAGATTAGAATTAGGAGCGCCTGGGTTAGAGGTGCCCATACAATATATCTTTTAAATAAAAGTAGTCCTTCAGATTCAATTGAGCCGTGAAACGAATAATAGCAATTGCTTGCTACCCTTTTGAAACGACACCAGTCAATCACAAAGTACTTTCCGCCAGATCTAACAGACCGAGATCGATCCCGGGCGAACTCGATATATATTTATATATTTGTTTTTTTGTTTTGTTTTTTTTTTTTTTTTTTTTGTTACCGACCCCCTGTCCACCCAGCAGTGATTGGGTAGCTGGGTCTGTTAGATTGCGGTAGACTGTCGTCCTGTCAAAAGGGAAGCAAGCAATTGCTATTGTCTGTTTCATGCAATAGAAATAGCGTTAAACTCCGGCTCCATGGGCGGGCCTCTTGGCTCTGAAGGACTATCCTACTTACTTTGTAAGAGGGTAGAAAAGATATTATATTATTTACTTCTTCCCTTCCTCCACGACATCATAAGATATCGTTGACTAGGCATTCCACGAAGGAATATAGATAATTAATCAAACAAGATGTCTGATGGCAAAGTACTTTCCACTAGATCTAACAGACCCAGCTACCCAATCACTGCTGTGTGGAAAGGGAAATTTCACCCATCACATCGTTTGCCCACGCCACCAAAGTTTCCAACCCCGATTCACCACTACTTTGGGGAATCAAAAAGGTGAAAGTGAGGAATTTGACATCATAATGAGGAATCAAATAACCGTATAGATATTTTATACGAGTCGTTCGATTCATTTTCCACTGCGTCGAGAGAAGAAAAAAAGGACTTCTCACTCTTCCTCACTCATTCAAGCTATATTCCGACAACTAATCTACACTAACGATAGCTTCATTCTCTCATCGTAGGCTCTTTTAGCCCTTGCCACAAGAGCATTACTAAATTTGTGCAATAAAACATTCCATGTGATTGGAATGCGGGATTTTCAGTAATGAATTATGAATGCGAAATTCAGCAATGAGCGATTGTTTAGCTGAATGATTTCTGCGAAATACGATTAAGGTCATATCAGAACCAGTAAAAAGGAAGATGTTTGTTTAACTTTTTTTTTTTTTTTTTACGGCGCTTGCAACACATTAACAGACCTGCATCTGCCCCCTGAAAAAATCGGTTATCCGCGAGGGGGTCAGGGGGGACAACGTCCCCCGGAAGCCGAAGCTTTTTCAATATAACATGAGCAAAGATCCCCATTTCCCGGAATATTTTCTTAGAATTTTACCAATTCAATAGGCTGTGAAACAAAATGAAAAAGTATTTTGATTTAATTTTTTTTTTTCAGGCGGAGCGAAATTGCCGGAACTTAATAAAAAAGATATAAAAAATTGAACTTTATATAGCGCAATATCCACTAAATGTGCTTTACAAGGGGTCTCTGGTCAACAGCAGCATTTAACATGTAGGACGGGACATGACGCCTGCTGGGCGATATTACAATTTTTCGGACAAAGACAACGCTGTTAACGGCCAGGTACTCATTTTACACCCGAGTACGGTGAGAGAATGTGAGTAAAGAGCCTTTTCCAAGGACTCAACCATGCGCCGAGCGCGAGGCTCGAACCCAGAGCCTTCCGATCCGAAAGCGAGTGTCATACCACTAGACCATATAGCCGCATTTAGGTCATATCAGCGCAAGTGAAAAGGAAGAAAATGGGATAGTAAAAACAGTCTAGAAATACAATTAAAGTACCATCGAAAAGGTAAGACAAAGGGGAATTGGTTTAACCCTCTTCTTACCAGCCATTTTCAGGATTTTCCCCAAAACTTCACACCCAAGTAACATAAAAATATACTTTTAGCACTCAAACACAATAGCAGTAAAGTTCTTGCGATAAATAATTTCTTTTGCAAAACATCCTCTACAACACACTTTTCATTTTATTTAAATGTTATGATGGACAAAAGAAATTTTAATAA
Organism: Berghia stephanieae; assembly: GCF_034508935.2. Lineage (NCBI taxonomy): Eukaryota > Metazoa > Mollusca > Gastropoda > Nudibranchia > Aeolidiidae > Berghia > Berghia stephanieae. Next base: position 11,958,515 of record NC_088361.1, on the reverse strand, counting down.
GAAAAATGTTGGTTGTATCGTAACGAATGTGACGATTTTCCTGTGGTTGGTAAGGAGAGGGTTAAATAGGAAATAGATGTAGATTCCAAGAGCACACTATCAAAGTACTTAGTTTGAGATCACCTAAAAGTACTAAAAGTCTTACCCAGACACCAGCACAAGATCCCACTAAGAGGCATACACTCAAATGTTTACAAATCATGAACAATTTTAAAAAGAACAGTTCATAACAGAGAGATGTTTACAAGGAAAAATATCTCCCAAAACTAGAACTATACATTCGACTGTTTCCCTCCCAGCCAAGGACTCCGGCCTGGGTCAGGACAAAACCCAAGTAATCTCAGTCCAAGACTAAGACAGAAAGCAATTGGAAAACAGACACAGGGGGAGAGATGACAAACCAAGTACCTCTCTGTCCACTATGCGAGGTCAGGAACCCACCCAGTCAACAGCCCTTCTCAAGAACTCAGCTTTGCACCACTCAGACTCAGAGTGGGATTCAAACCCAGGACCTTCCGATCCGAAGGTGTCATACCACAATATATAAAAGAGACAACAAGAGCTGACCTTCCAGGCCAGGAGTAGGATCCCCATCTCATAATTTCCATCCATCTCAATGTTATTGTTATTGAAAAGAACAAAAATAAAACTCGGAAAAATCAATTCATAACTTTTATTTTTCATGAACTTTTGTTTTCGTAAAATAAATAAATACTCTCTCTCTCTCTCTCTCTCTCTCTCTCTCTCTCTCTCTCTTCACTCCACTCTTCTGTTTTATTATAAATAATACATATATCTTACTCTCCACTCTCTTTTAACAATATAATACATGAAATATCAGTCAGCCTGTTGATATAAATAATAAAAACACAAAGTTTCTAATAATTACTTTCTTATCATCACCAACTCCTTTATAAATAATGTATATTACATGAAATATACAGTCAATGTTGATATAAATAAATAAATTAATCTCAAGCTGAAATGACTTCCTACACATTTACCGTCAAATACTATCATGAATTTCTTTATATAATTTTAAAATAATAATTAGGATCATAGTTTTCTTTTTTTAAAATTATAATTTTTTTGTTTTAATAATTGCATGTTTATTTAATTTTCTTTTGTATGTAAATATTTATTTAATTATATTTTTTAACAATATTATTTTCCTTCGTATGGTATGTGTTGTTTTTGGGTTTTTATTTATTTGGGGGGGGGGGGGGGGGGGGGGGGGGGGGGGGGGGGGGGGGGGGGGGGAGGGGGTCTTTTGGTTTTGGTCCTAACTGACCTGTACACATTTGCAGGTCGGATTCCCAAAATGTTTACGGTTTCATTGTTGTAATGGAAATACTCTCAAACCGACACAACATAATATTGTCCATTACAGTTACAGCAATGTTAAATTAAGCCCATAATTTGTTTGGTTATGAGACCTGCAAATATGTGCTCCTAGGTCAGAACCCTTTGTCATTCTTATGAAATCAGTCTGTTGAAGGCAAACTGCTATGTCTCGGCATGTACCCGACAGAATGATCAGTAGTAAGTGACAATGATGACAATGATTTTAAAAAACAAAACTCAGGCCCTGCTATTGCATTCTTGGGCAAGGCACTTGAAATCCACCAAGTATTTGTTATGGGTTTTTTAATGCTTGTGACACACTTTAAGGCCATTTCATCACCAATAAAAACGAAGATACAGGATGGTTAAAAAAAATAGTTATACGCATATAAAAAAGTGAGAGAAAGAGGAAATTGGTCAGTAAATTCCATGAGCAATGTACCCATGTGTCTAGCTTAAGACCACCTAAAATCAAACAGTAGCACAGGATCCCACTCACATTGTAACTAAAATAAATGTATCGATGATTAAATAATAATAATATAACATAAAGAGATGATTTGCACTGAAAAAATGTCATATCTCAAACGACTCTCGACAGGACAATGAAAAAAACCCAAAACCAAATGATCTCATTCTGGAATAAAAATTTTAATTAAAATTGAGCTTTTATATAGCGCAATATCGACTAAACGTGCTCAAAGTGCTTTACAAGGGGTCCCTGGCCAACAGTAACATTTAACATGTAGGACGGTACATGACACCTGTTAGGCGGACAGAGACAACGCTATTAACGGCCAGGTAGTACTCATTTTGCACCTGAGTACAGTGAGAGAATGTGAGTAGAGAGCCTTCTCCAAGGACTCACCTATGCGCCGAGCGAGGCTCAAACCCAGGACCTTCCGATCTGAAAGCGAGTGTCATACCACTAGACTACATAATAATAAGAATAAGAACACAAAGTTACATAAAAAAAAGATAAATGATATAAGAAGTGTAAGAAACACTGAAAAGATGGACTGATACATAGTTCCTCTGACCCCAAGAGGCCAACTTTTTTCAAAACCTAAGGGGTATTCCTTCGATTTTCAATAAGGGTGAACTGAGAGAGTTAAGTTATTAATAAGTATTTAGTTATAGACACTGAAAGATTTACAAAAACAAAACAAAAAAAAACACTTTAATATAGCGCAACACCCACTAAACGTGCTCAAAATGTGTACAGAGGGTCCCTAGCCAACAGCAACACTTAACATGAAGGACGAGACATTATGCCTGTTACTGTTAGGCGACATTACAATTTATTCCAACAGACACAATGTTGTTAACTTCCAGGTACTCATTCATTTTACACCTGAGTACGGTGAGAGAGTGTAAGTAAAGGGCCTCTTCCTAGGACTCAACCAAGCGCTGCTCACAACAGGACTTGAACAGGACTTTCTGATCCAAAGGCTAGTATCATACTACAAGACCACATAGTCGCTTAAGTGCTAAGACAACAAAGACCACCTGACAGATGATGCAGTCTGCACACAATGGGTATATTATGGTTCCATACGGCCTAATGGGGAAATTAATGAACTATAGATTATAACTATGTATTGAACATGGTGAATCTGGCGAAATGCCCTCAAAACGTGTGCAAGTTTATCTATATATTTAAAATGTAGAAAGACTGTAGACCACATGAGGTTATAATCAACTCGATTAAAACAATATTATGCAACATTAAATAGAGGACAATAGTGTGATGTCAAAATACAGGTTCCAATCTGATTGGAAGTGTAAGTCCAGTCTTCCTCATGGCTTGATACATACATTGTGCATTTGATCTTTTTGTTTCCATCTTATTTTCTAGCCTAAAAAAATGTTGGTCGTCAATAAAGATCATTCATCCTCACTCTTTTATGCCCAGTTATCATAAGAATCTTGCTACTAAAATAGTTATGCCACCTTATGATTCAATATGTAACCTATTCATTGTTTATACGTTGTCCAGAGGACTGGCTGCATGCTTCCAAGGAGTTTTGAACCAGAAAAGAGGAAGGTGTGACATCACGAATTCTCTGTCTCATTGAGTCATGACCCAGACTTGGAAAAATCACAGATTCAGTTCATGAAATGCAAATTATTTACTCCTTGCTATAAGAAGGTCTTGGAATTTGAATGCACAATTGATATTGTTGAATGATGCGTTCCAGTCTGATCAATACCACCTGGAAACTTTAGGTCTTGTTGTCGTGCCACCATCTTCGTCTAATGTGACATATGTCGACCTTTTCTTGTCATCTGTCCAATTCATGTAAACAATATAGGAGATACATGTGGCAAAAGTAATGGCTCCAAATGTCATGACATACTTGTTCTGCGGGAAAAACAAAAAAATATGTATAAACATCAAAATTAATAGAAATAATGATGGTGGTGATGATGATGATGATGATGATGATGATGATGATGATGATGATGATGATAATTGTAAACAGATGCATTTTATATCATCAGATAGACATAGATGTGTATTATAAAGTTTAATTTAAGTCACCTTTGACATTGGGTGTGACCTACATTCAAGTAACCGAGAACGGAAAAGCACCAAAAACTCCAAGATGGAGATAACTAGAGCATTTATAAGCACAACATCCATTAAGCATGTTCAAAGCGCTTTACATGGGCCCCTAGCCAACCGCAACACTTAAACATATAAGACGAGACATACACCTGATAGGCGATAGTACTTTTTTTCCCGACGGAGACAACACTGTTAACAGCCGGGTACTGATTTTACACTGAGTACGGCGAGAGAATGTGAGTAAAGAGCCTTTTCCAAGGACCCAACTATGCGCTGAGCGAGGCTCGAACTCAGGACTTCGGATCCAAAAGCAAGTGTCATAACACAAGATCACATAGCAGCATAATAAACATCTAATAATAAAGTGTGCAAACATCTAATTTACATATTTCTAGTTATTAAGATTTTACTGTTACATCCCCCCTCTTAGCAATAAACAAATAATATATGATTCTGCAATTTATTTGTATTTATAAAACAAGTTGTTTTCATCGTGTCAAATAACACTACGAGCTTGCGTGTATGTTTTACTACACGATAAAAAAATAACTGTTAAATAAATACAAAGAAATGAAAGAATACATTTATTCCACCCCTCCAAATAAGATTCTTAGATATTTCGTGACCAATTAAATGCTAGTAGTACTTTCGATTCGCCTTAATTTGTATCTTTCTCCATCTGCTAGAATGACAATTTGACCCAAATAAGAAAAACTTTGGATTTGTATTCATGCTCATTTTTACTTGCCTTCAGCTGTCTTTTGCACCTTATTTTAAACCAATAAAAATGTGCAAACGTTTAATAAATTTTTTATTCAACGCATTCAAAGCATTATTCACCTATTACATACTAACTAAGAGATGATTGGGTTTTCCAATGGAAGGGGTGGAATAATCATTTTTTTAAAAACAAGTATCAATATCATCAATTAAACATAAGTTGTTAGATGTTGTTTTACATTATCAGATTTTCCTTTACATTATTACATTTATTTGTGCAGATATAATCAAACATTAAAAATCTAAGCAGAAATATTTTTAAAATATAAGAAATTATAAGTGTTGGCCTTGCTGCAGTCGTCCCAGTCGTACTAGAGATTTTTTAAACCTTGATCCAGTGGAGGATATTATTGTGTCCCTGTATCGACTGGGTCTCCTAAAACTGCATCCGCTTCTCATGATAGGATATGGTTTAATGATAGCGTGATTTTGTTCCTGGAGAAGTCGGTTTCCTCGCGATCAAATATGTGCTTACAAATGTTCTGATCATTGGTAGATGAGTCCCAGGAATCAGCTTTTGGTCTTGAAGACTTGTGGTGTATTTGACTACTTTCTTGAAGACTGTCAATGACAGTCTCGTTGACTTTTAAATAGGTACTTTGGTAAACGTCCATTTGGCCCTCCAGCAGGGAGCCGATAAATGGGCTAGTGGCTGTGACCCGATTTTTTTGACTTTTGAGTGATGGGTCTCAGAAAAAGTTCCATAGATTTTTTGTTTATGGGTGGATTTTAATGATTGATGTCTTATTTTCTTCAGGAGAAATTACTCTATCGTTTGGTGTAGTTTATTTTAAAATCAATGACAATTTAGTATAACTTTTGATTATGGATAAAATAGGGTATAATTAAGCTTTGGATAATTGAAAGATTAGAACTTGGTAAATCAAAATTTCATGCTGGCTCGTTTATTTAACATCTTAACTTTTATATAAAATTAAATTCAGGGCAAAGTTGTATACCGCATCCATGAAATTCGTTCCAGCAAAATCCTTACTCAAATATTAGCGGCCATTTTAGACCAGTTTTGAAATCCAAATGGTGGTTACTACCGGAAATGCACCACTTTTCAGGTCACAAAGTCCGTCGGTAAATAACAAAGGCAAATAGAAGACCATTTTTCAGCCTTTAAACTAACATAACTTTTCTTCTGCTTATCTGATTTTCACAATTTTGGTATCATTAGAATCGTGTTGAAAAGCACTTAAAAATGATATAGGTTTCATTGAGCTCAATCCAATTTGAATTTTTTACCAAAGTACCTATTTTAAACTGATTACAGGTTGGTAAACAGATTGTCTCAATGACTTGGTGTCCCTTCTGTTGTACCATCCTCTGATGTGACGAAATTCCATTTTAGGCCTATATAGACTTAGATCTACATTTGATTCTATTTAAAACTCTATATTGTACAACACATCCTCCTTTTGATGTTTTTCTGAATTCCACACCTTTTATAAATATCTATTGTCATATTTAATTCGTACTTCCCTACAAAGGGGCATTCTATTTCCTGTCCCATCATTTTTTAATTATTATTTTTGTTTGTTTGTTGTTTATTCACCTTAACTACGCCATTCACACCCTTAGTACTAGACGTCTAGTACTTCATTCATCGTGTTTTGTTGATAAAGGGGAAACCCAAAACGTCCACAGTGTCTGTCTTCGTCTAATAAAATGAAGCTTACAATTCAATATATCTAATTATCAATCTATATTATATATTTAACATTAACATCGCTCAAAGTTAAAAGCCAAGACTTACCGGTCGAGCATATAACTCGATATTAACTGCACGAAATAATGAGGTTGATTTCATGCCAGCCCATCCTGAATCTCTGGTTTTAAACAAATCCTTAAACTTCGAGGACGAAGAGCCTGTCTGTGATTGTGAACTTTCTTTCATATTTAATACACCGCGAATTGATTGATATACCAGTCAGAGATTATATTATTAGATCCTCAGACTTAATACTAACCACTAACCACACTGACTGATCCCTCTCCACTCTCCTTCTCTCTTTACATGGATTGACCTTTCCTATAATTTTAGAATGATCTCCCTTAGCCAACACAAGTGATTTGAGATTTGAAAGGGGGGGGGGGAGGTCATAGTTCAGGGATTTTTTAATTCAGAAAAGTGAGTGGAGCAGGCACTTATGTTGGTAACAACAAGATATGAAGTGAGTAGAAAAGTGCCAGAAGACAATAGAGAATAATTTATTTTTTTTTCGCGGCGGTGGTGGGGTTTGAACCTGCGACCTTATTGGTACGACAACTCCGCCTGGCAGGTGAGAGCGTGGCTCTACCGTCTGAGCTATCCACGAACACAAAAATATTCGTATCAAACCCAAGTCATATTTCTAAAGCCTTCTCTCACCCACTACTGGAGATCGCCGGCTCGTTCGCGCGCCACCATCGCGAAGTATTATTAACCAGCAGTTAAGCTTAATAGCCAATATTCTCAACACAAACACATAACATAGAAACGATTGAGACATTGAGTATGCTCCGGTATATGGGGTGAATTTTTTAATTCAGAAAAGTGAGTGGAGCAGGCACTTATGTTGGTAACAACAAGATATGAAGTGAGTAGAAAAGTGCCAGAAGACAATAGAGAATAAATTTATTTTTTTTCCCGGCGGTGGTGGGGTTTGAACCTGCGACCTTATTGGTACGACAACTCCGCCTGGCAGGTGAGAGCGTGGTTCTACCGTCTGAGCTATCCACGAACACAAAAATATAGTTCAGGGATGTAATCTAGAAAATTGAAAATACCCTGGCATTGATTAAACTCAGAATGTGGTCTCATATCAATGACAATGAGGTAATCGTTGGTAGGAGAGAAACAAAACAAATTAAATTATTGATTTATTTTTTTTATTAAAAAAAGAAAGACATAACGGACTTTATATAGCAGAATATCCACTAAGCGTGCTCAAAGCGCTTTACAAGGGGTCCTTAGCCAACAGCAACACTTATGTAGGACAAGACGTAATGCCTGTTAGGCGGAATTAGAATTGTTCAGACGGGCAGGTACTCATTTTACACCGGAGTACGATGAGGGAATTTGAGTAAAGAGCCTTTTTCAAGCGAAACTAAGCGCCGCTCAGAGCTAGACTCGAACCCAGGACCTTCCGATTCGAAGGTGAGTATCATTCCACAGGACCGCATAGCCGCACTAAGAAGTAGAAGAGGATGCAAAGGAGTAGGTGGTAGTGGAGGTGGAGAGGGATGAGGAGAAGAAGAAGAAGAAGAAGGAGGAGGAGGAGGAGGAGGAGGAGGAGGAGGAGGAGGAGGAGTTCATGGTTACACAGAGTTTTGCGTGTTTGTCCGTTATACTTCCGGATGGCAATGCTGTGAGCTTCTTAGCCAAGCGCATACTATCAACAGGCCTAGTTTCCTTAGAAATGTCAACAATGGATTAATGTCTTACTCTATAGCAATACAAAAGACGCATGAACCGAAGAATTGCAACACGTATATTATTCTATTAGTCTTGTGATTATATGAATGGATGTACAACAATTTGCCTTTTCTGATTCGTTGGGTGTACAGATAGATAGATAGATAGATAGATAGATAGATAGATAGATAGATAGATAGATAGATAGATAGATAGATAGATAGATGGATGGATGGATGGATGGATAGATAGAAGATAGATAGATGGATGGATAGATAGATAGATAGATAGATATAGAGAATAGATAGACAGATAGATGTATGGATGGATGTATGGATGGATGAATAGATGGATGGATGGATGGATGGATAGATAGATAGATAGATAGATAGATAGATAGATAGATAGATAGATAGATAGATAGATAGATAGATAGATAGATAGATAGATAGATAGAGATGTATTTGTACAGCAGTATTGTCTCTGATAGTCTAGGTATACAGTTCAGTAGACAGATAGGTAGGAAGGATGGTAGGTAGGCACATAGATAGATTTCAGTAACGTATATTACGTAAGGACGGGGGAAAGGGGGTCAATGCATTCTTTAAAAAAATCAAGGTGAAGGTTACTCTTTACATCTTTTGACAAAAATAGACGATGACGTAAATACTTGTCTCGAAAATGAAGAGAGAAAAGAACTTGTCTGAGAGAGGAGAGGAGAGGGTGGGGGATGGAGGGAGAGAGAGAGAGAGAGAGAGAGAGAGAGAGAGAGAGAGAGAGAGAGGAGAGAGAGAGAGAGAGAGAGAGAGAGAGAGAGAGAGAGAGAGAGAGAGAGAGAGAGAGAGAGAGAGAGAGAGAGAGAGAGAGAGAGAGAGAGAGAGAGAGAATGTTGATTTTCAAATGCACATTGGTCTCGAAATGCTTCAGAGGTTAAACAGAGAAGAAAACAAACAAACAAACAAACAAACAAACAAAACAAAAAATGAAGCACTGTTTTGTTTTGACGCAAGGTAAAGGTCAAACGTACAGCACACAATAAAGTTGATGACGCAAACGTTCGGCCGTCATAACGGTGGCCTACAGTGTGCTCAGTCGAATGAGAAATGAGAAGCGAGAGACTAGGCTACACATTCGCTCGTTATATCGGTGGCGAGGCTGACACCGTTGAGATTCAACGAGGTGTGTGTTCTTTGGAGTAGGTAGCCTTTTTAAAAACAGCCTTGAGTCGGAGCTCGTGGTTTCCAATCCTGCTGGATATTTATCTGTTATTTCCATGTTCATCGTCTTGGATTATAAGATATTATTTGTGGGTCTCATGTACTAAAATTGAGTTGTAAATAAAAGCAAAATGCCAGCCACGTCAGAAATGTTAAGCAAGTATGAAAAGGTAAGGAGCTTTGCATGGGTTATGTTTCAGTTCTTTTAAAAATATTTTTCAGCCATAGGTACGTCTATTTTTAAAAATAGTTTGTATTGTAAAGGGGAATGAGTATATTAATATGTTGTTTTAAGCGTTAGTTGTTGATCTTGCGTCTATGAATAACGCCCCCCCCCCCCTACCTCTCTCTCCAATATTACAATACAATCAACATTGGAATGACGAGGGCTTACTTTTATTTGATAATTAATTCAAATTAACTATTAACAGTAGAATCTCATGATATCCAGTTTGTGACATTATGACAAGATTTCAATTAACACGGAATCTACAATCTATCTACCCTTTACTCTCATTGGATTGGGGAAGGGCGGGGGGGGGGGGGGGGGGGGGGGGTGTCCGAAGCCAATCACAATCTATTGCCAAATATTCACCAGCTCTGACTTTCAAAAAACAGATATCTCTAACTGTTACAACTGATACAAAAGTTTAATGTTAGTGTAATATAAACTTATATAAATATGTGATTTATTTGATACGCATCGCATAAAATGATCACCCCTCATGCCTCATGTGGGCAAAAAAATAATTAAAGAGTGTTTCGGAGAATAAAATCTTAATCCTGTCAATAATTTGGGCCTTCCCCTTTTAAAAATTATGATTAATTTCATATATATTTGAAGATCGTGGCCCAATTGTATTTTTTGTGATCAGAGGCACGTACTCTGAGAAGCTAACGTGCACAAGAAACGGCCTTGTGAGTTTCTATAATTGCAAAGTCGATATCTTGACCGATGGTTAAATGGGGGACTCACATAATTAACCACCTTGAAATTTTGCAATTCTTTTCATTAAAAATCAATACCACGTATCGTTGACAAAGTTTTTACTTCTTTTTTAAACATTTTATTTCATTGGCCAACAAAAATTTCCAACCGATCATATTTAACGAGTGGAATGGGGTGCGAAAGTTCCAGCTTTTATCGGATAGCCAGATAGCAAGATAGGCGGACTTTACAGTTTGCCCAGTGGAGAATCTTCTCTCATTGGTCGAAACCATCGGTGTGGCTCGCACACCCCCAATTGTGAGGCCGCATAAATTAACCGTTTAGCCCAAGGTCAGTTGCCACATAACCAGTAGGGAGAATAATAAAAGCCCGTTTCCCCAAGATTCAATGCGTCCTTTTTATTAAAATGCTGTAGGCCTTTTCTTTAGAGCACATTATAATGATATATATTTCCTTTCAGCTACATGTATTTAGAATACCCTGCCCTGTGCGAGGTAGTTTATTCTTATATCAGTCATAAAAGAGAAAAACATTGGGTTCAAAGGTCTTTTCCTGACGCAGCGAAACTTGCATCATCGACCGAATAGTGAGTCGATGCGTATGTGTGTATGTGTTGTGGGAGCGATGGAAAGGTGGGGGGGGGGGGGGGGGGGGGGGGGGCGTTGTGTACCTGAATAATATACGTAGTATGACTATCACCTTTAAAACCCAGATTGTTCTTCGTGATTTCTTCAGAAACAAACGCTTTGTACATTGAGAGCACCTGATTTATATCGTTTCTTTTTGTCCTGAAATGACTCGCATGATCAATGACGACTAGACATCTTCCAACGTTTTCCTCAGGCTAAATTATTTGCACATTACTATGGTACATTTCACAGTTTTACATTGCGATATAAGTGTATCATTGTATTGATCCCCCGTTCCATTCCATCGAGTATATAAAATTGAATTATATTTAATTCTGTATCGTTAGGCGCCTAAATATCGGCTGCCCTTTTTAAGTAAACCAAACATTTCCACTACCCATCCGGGTTTATTTAAAGCCTTGCTTTATTCACATCTGAGTCGACTTGTGCCTTGCGTTTAACCCTCTCCTTACCAGCCATGTTTAAAATTTCCCCCGAAAATTCACACCTACCCAACACAAAAATAGACTTTTCTTACTCAAACAAAAAAAAGTAACAAGTGCATTCTATACAGAATGTTGTTCAGCAAAATGACCTCTACAACACAGTGTTTAGTATTTATAGCTGTAACCAAAGCATTTCTTTAAATGTTGGGATGTGCGGCTATGTGGTCTAGTGGTATGACACTCGCTTACGGATCGGAAGGTCCTGGGTTCGAGCCTCGCGCTCGGCGCATAGTTGAGTCCTTGGAAAAGGCTCTTTACTCACATTCTCTCACCGTACTCAGGTGTAAAATGAGTACCTGGCCGTTAACAGCGTTGTCTTTGTCCGAAAAATTGTAATATCGCCTAACAGGCGTTATGTCCCGTCCTCCATTTTAAATGTTGCTGTTGACCAGGTACCTCTTGTAAAGCGCTTTGAGCACGTTTAGTGGATATTGCGCTATATAAAAGCTCAATTTAATTTAATTTACAAGAGAAATCAGAAAGAGAAAATTGTTGATTGTATCGTAACGAATGTGACGATTTTCCTATAGTTAGTAAGGAGAGGGTAAATCAAAGTGTCTTACCCAAGGTCACAACGCCCAAGGGTGTATCTGTCATCCGCGGTCACTGCAAAAATTTCTATATACATTTTTTGTTTCAATTTGAAACTCAAACAGAGTTTATTCCATCGTCTCCGTGGGTAGAAGTAAAGTGACAGAAAAAACTTTAGGAAACGAGACGAATCATTGAATAGTATGTAACGAGACGAATCATTGAATAGTATGTGGGTGTCTGCGCGCGCACGCACGTGTTTGCACGGTCGCATCTGTAATAATATGACCTACTTATTCTTTATTCTCAAATAGGGAAGTCAAATATTGTGTAAATTGATCATTCTCGAATTAATCTAAAAGAGATTAAGAAAAGGAAATGAAAAAAAATAATGAATTCATTAAATTATCAATTATAATGTGTACACCAAATCCCCGACTTTTGCTACACAAGCTTAATCTGCTTCATCATAATTATCTTCCGTTCATGTCTTCTAGCCGTAACAACAACATCGACAATTACTACTACTACTACTACTACTATTACTACTACCACTACTACTACTACTACTAGTAGTAGTAGTAGTAGTAGTAGTAGTAGTAGTAGTAGTAGTAGTAGTAGTAGTAGTAGTAGTAGTAGTTGTTGTTGTAGTGTAGTAGCAACCATAGAAGTGGTAATGAAAAGATAACAACTACTACTACTACTACTACTACTACTACTACTACTACTACTACTACTACTACTACTACTACTACTACTACTACTACTACTACTACTACTACTACAACAACAACACCAACAACAACAACAACTACTACTACTACTACTACTACTACTACTTCTACTACTACTACTACTACTACTACTACTACTACTACTACTACTACTACTACTACTACTACTACTACTTCTACTACTACTACTACTACAGTACTAGTGTATACCACCATCACTGAAAAGTTCTCTCCATCAGTCATAAATGATGAAATTGTTGCTCTTTGTCGTCGATCAGATACCTCTCGGACATTGTGTCTGTATGGTCACACAGAAAAAAAATAGTAATTAAAAAATAACCTGGCCCTTTGTGTCTTTGCTAGCCCATTTTGTACAGAGAACATTAATCAGAAAGTTAAATAACGCCACACACAGTAGGTGTATGATATAATACCGTCGTAAAGTACACAGACAAACGTTATAACTCGCTCTGCTCTCCCTTGTTGTATAATTCTACAAAATTGACCCCCGAGGTGCGGTCAACCTTGTGGTCAAGCAAGCAAGTCGCTGCCATGCTCATGCTCTGCTTGCCTTTTTAGCCGCTGTCTTGTACAACGACGAAACGGATATTTTCATTTTGGAACAAAAGACATTTAATTTCTGCCCTACTCTGGAAAAACCCATATTAAAAAATTTGGCCAGAAAACTCTTCCTTCAAATATCGATCGATTTAAATGACCCTCATCTTGGCAAAAAAAACTCTCAAACTCGCGAAGTCCCAGGTTTGAGGGTTTTTGCCTAGATGAGGGTCATTTAAATCGATCGATATTTGAAGGACCGAGTTATCTGGCCAAATTTTTATATATTGTTTTTTTGTTTTTTTTTTGGCCAGAGTATGGCAGATTTAGTATAATAATATTATCTATTCGCATTGGTATTTCAAGATGACACTTAAATTACAAGAGGGACTTTAATTTTAAACTTCAGGTTAGAGGTCATCCTAATCCCTCGAGCTGGATGCTATGCGTTTAGGTAAAATACGCACAATATCCGCCAGCCTGAAATCACCAACACTCAAAACTGTGTGTAACATTGAATGTTTATAGTCTTGATTGATATGATTTAGTGAGACCTAATCGCCAACATGGCTGTCTAAAAAAAAGTTCTCTAAAGAGCTGAGTGACGTCAATTCGGTTCCTTCTATTGAAAGTAAAAGTGTTCTATCCAACTTGGTAAAAAAAAACCCCACAAAAACCCCCCAAAATTAAAAACAAAACAAAACAAAAACCCAGGGCTGTTTTGTCGTAATGCAAATCAAATTAATCAATAATAAGCCACTGACTGCATTGTAACACTGACTGTCTGTCTGACTGACCTGAGTCCGCCCTGGATTCTGCCTGTCCAAAATGTACCCGCTGTGGTCAAGAACCTGAGGCGGTAGAGCATCTAGTCGAACGGTGTGTTGTGACGATGCTACTCGGCGGGTTTGCGACGGTGCACGAATGCGGACCAGACTGTGTTGATTGGGTCGATCGTCATAACATAGCAGTTTGAAAACCATAAGAGGCTGCTGCCCTGGATTGAATGACAAGGCTGAGGGCAATTACTGCAATAATATTTCTCCGGAACGTTATTTATCTTTTTTTTTTTTTTGTCTCTCAATTTATCGCAGGTGTTTGTTTTGTTTTTTGTTTTTTGTTTTGTTTTTTTTTTTGTTTTGTTTGTGTTTTTTTTTGGGGGGGGGGGGAGGGGGGTGTTATTTGTTTGTTTGTTTGTTGCTTTTTTTTTTTTTGTTTTTTTTTTGGTTTTTGTTTTTCTTGTTTTTTTTCCCCCGCAATAATCATAGCAGTTTTCTGGCAATATTACACCAAGCAAATAGAGATACGTTCGCAGTCTTCTCGCATCCTTTTCAAATGACGAATGAAACAATAATAATAATAATAATAATAATAATAATAATAATAATAATAATAATAATAATAATAATAATAATAATAATAATAATAATAATAATAATAATAATAATAATAATAATAATAATGATAGCATTAACATTAATTTACGTTGAAAAATAACGAACCCAATAAAAGAAAATCCGGTTATAATATGTTTAAAATGTGATTGCATCACTGGTTTGATACCTTTACGCATGTATTTGAGGGGGGGGGGGGGGGGGGGGGGGAGGAGGAATTTGTGGATATTGGTTGGGTTCCAATTCTATTTTGAAACGCGATTGCATCACATGTTTGGCGTCTTTGTGCATGTTATAGTGAAAAAGAACGGAGGGGGGAGTGCCCGGTCACATAATATGAATTATTTGATTTTCTGAGGAAAATATACATTTTAAAACACACACACACACACACCAAAAATTAAAACGAATAAAGTTCTTTAACTAAAATGGTTAGTGGACGTGGTGCGATTAAAAACTACGTTTTCTATTTTAAAAAATAACATAATCTGAAGTCTATTCCGATAAAGTATATACAATAAAAGCTATCATTGAAAAAGATCGTAAAGATATTATTTAAAGGAACATTAACTACAGTGCTGTAATTAAGAAAGAATATTCCTTGTTGTTTGGAGTATTGTTCCATTACAATAAATGAGAATATCAGATATGTAAATAAGTACACGTCTGCTCGTATGACCTTGATAGACGCAACAGTGCTCTGGCGTGCTCTTGCAAAGCAAAACAGCAATTTCCATTAGTGCGGGGCGGTCCTTGGCAAGCTTAAGGACCACGGTCCTACGGTCCTTGGGAAATGAAGACCACAAGGACCGGTCCTTTTCGACATTGAACATTCCTGAGAGACTGTTAGAAATTCGAACCGGTTTGACCTTTGAGACCGTGGGATCGTTCATTCTTGAACCGTTAAAGACCGCTACACGATGAAAACCGTGGTCTACAGGAGTAAAACACACGGAGTAGTCACACTCATTTCAAATTGTAACCTAATTAGAGAAGAGGGGTGGTGCCTTCTTTATTTGCTCACCGTACTTCATTGTTACTTCGATAATTTAATAAAATTTGAAATTTATCCCCATTAACGGAGATAATGGCATCGCCCAAGGCGTTGATCGAGTTGTTCGTGGCGTTGATACACACAACTCCTACCCCCCCCCTCCCCCCCCCCCCCCCCCCACACACACACATTAGAGGGCAGCGAGCATTGAAGAGTAAGAGAGAGACGTGAAGTTATAATAAGAGGGGGTGGATGAGGTAATAAGAGGGGTCGATGGTGACTTTTCGCCAGATCTAACAAACTCAGCTACCCATTCATTGCTGAGTAGACAGGGATTCAGAAAAAACTCGACTGCACCAGGGATCGATCTCTGGCCCTTTGCGTATAAAGAGAGTGCTCTATCAACTGAGCTATCGGGGTCCCCAAATATTCTATTGGACTTTTTTAAAATTCAGACGTTATAACTGGGTTTTTTGGAAGGAAGAAACTAATTAAACTCATATTATTTGATTAGTAAAAACACCAAACGAAATTTTAATATTATTGTATTATTTTAAATGACAACACTGCGATAGAAAGGAGTGGTGACAAGAGATGGACAAAAGAAAACAAAAAATCGGATTTGCTACTTGCTAGGTTCGACACACACACACACACACACAAACACACACACATCTTTAGTAGTCACATACATTTCAAACAATAACCATTAGAGAAGAGGGGTCATGCCTTCACCATAGATCATTGTCATTGCGATCATTATGGTTTAGTAAATTTTGAAATTTACCCCGTATAATGGAATCGTCCAAGGCGTGCGCCTCCTGTTCCCCCCATCTCACACCCGAAAGGGCGGTTTGCGGAGTGGAGGTAGGTGGTCGTCTGCCTTTATGGTCGTCTGTGCCGTTTAGTGTATGGCAAAGGGGGGTGGGTGCGATTAATTAAGTGGGATGGGTGGTGATTGGTGGAAGATAGGCTACCGAGGCAACGAATCGCTGGGGAAGTAGTAGGCTATGGCGCCAGACCGTTGAAAGGTGATAAGAAGTGAGGACCGCCGCCGGTCTTCCCCTATGGGACCGGTCTCCGGTTCACAGCTAAAAGACCGTGGGACCGCCGGTCCAGACCGGTCTTCAGCGCGGCACTAATTTCCATTGTTAGTTTTATGGCTCAATTCGTTGTGCACACATTTGCAGGTCCGATAGGGAATGAGATTAGCGGAAGAGTAACGTCCCATGATTGGACGTCACCCATAGTCTGTGACGTCACCGGCGGAAAAGTTATTAGAGAGAGAACGTCTTGTTGGTTGTGCGCATGCATTTCTCGTCCAAGGGACGCTACTCTTCCGCTAATCTCATTCCCTATAGCCTAACTGATAGCGCAATTATGAGTTTGTTTTAACATTATTGTAATGAACAGTATTTTGCGTTGGTTTGAGGGTATGTTCAGGGCAGAAGATCAAGGGGAAGGCCCGTAGCCATCGTTATCTTATAGCCTGACACTGAAACCCAAAAGGACTGGCATTTTGACGTCATTATTTGGTTTTTGCATCGCCTAGTGAGTTGTCGTTAGTAGAGCTCATGGAAACAAGTTATTTCATTGGTTGAACTATTGAATACAACTCACGATTTGTTTTCTTTTGTGGCAAAAGACTGGTATTTTGACGTCATTATTTGGTCAGTGTCAGGCCATACCTTTATGAAGGCCACGGAAGGCCACGGGGAACAAGGAGAATAATTAAAGAAGCTGATATACAGAGAAGTGAAAAGACATGGAACGATTTTAAAAAGTTAGCTCAGGATAGAGAATGTATGGAAACTGTTTGTCTGTGGCCTATAACCCCTGACCCAGGGTGAAAAAGGCAATGATGATGATGATGATGGTATGTATTTCCATTACAAGAATGAGCCCATAACAATTTGAGTTACGAGACCTGCATATAAGCATATGTCGGCTAAAATGAATTTTAAAGATGTTTTGTCAGAGTATAGGATGTGCATTTTTTGCTTTAAAAAAACAAACTCACAAGATTCCCCATGCGGATATAACGTACAACACATAAAACTATGTGTAACTTGTCACCTTTAAACGATTAAATAGTCTGATTAATACAACTCCATCAGAGCTACGGTACTCATAAAAATGGCTTGCTAAAAACAATAGTAACAAAAAGCTGAGTTAGTGACGTCAATTTCGTTCCTTCTATAGCGTTGTTGGCCTTTTGCCAAATTTGCCATTTCGTCAGTGCCTATTCGTTAATGTTATACAATAAATAAATGTCACAGCGCCCTTAACAATTGTAAGTGTTGACTGATAAAAATGAATAAAAAAGCAGCCATTCATGGCCAGACTGCCGGAAGGCTTATCGAATTGAACTCCCGTTTTGTGTAGCAGCAAACGGACTGAAACAATTGCTGTTTACCATTTGGATAGAGTGCTAGTCATTTTTTTTTTTTAGTAGTCATTTGGAACCATAATGCTGTCAGGCTCATCAAATCGAAGTTAATCCCGGTTTCATGTAGCAGAAAACGGACAGGAACAATTGCTTTTTACCCTTTGGATACAGTCAAGGCCTTCTATATAGCTCCCCTTCTTTGTAACTATATAGAGGGCCTTGATACAGTGCTAGTCATTTAGAGCCATAGAGCCATACGGCTCACCGAATCGAAGTTTTTCCCGGTTTTATGTAGCATCAAACGGACAGTTACAGGGGGGCAGCGTGGCTCAGCGGTACGGTATTTGCTTCGTATCCAAAAGGTACCGAGTTCGACTACCCGCCTCGTTGTGTGGCCTTGAGCAAGTCACCTCTCCCTAGCTCACTTTGCGGCGCTGCACTGCGGCTGAGGCCTGGGCTATTCCAGTCTTCCCTTGGAATAGACCCTAAAGACAAATTTCCCATTGGGGATGAATAAAGGGAATTTTATTTATTATTTATTTTTACCTACGTATACGTTCGCATCTGCAGGTCTGATAACCCAAATTATTAAGGGCTCATTGTTGTAATGGAAATACTCTCAAACCAACGCGAAACATTGTCCATTACAACACGGATAAATCAAGTCCAAAATTATTGCGTCCGGTTATCAGACCTGCAAATATGTATACCTAGCTTTTTACCCTTAGGATGGAGTGCTAGTCAATGACAATTCTGGATGGACACGGGGGTCAGAATAACAAATCCAGCTACCCATTCAATGCTGGATGGACACGGAGGTCATAGTAGCAAATCCATCTTCCCCTCCAATGTTATATAGACACGGAGGTCAGAGTAGCAAATCCAGCTTCCCCTCCAATGTTATATAGACACGAGGTCAGAGTAGCAAATCCAGCTTCCCCTCCAATGTTATATAGACATGGAGGTCAGAGTAGCAAATCCAGCTTCCCCTCCAATGTTATATAGACATGGAGGTCAGAGTAGCAAATCCAGCTACCCATTCAATGCTGGATGGACACGGAGGTCAGAGTAGTAAAACCAGCTTCCCCTCCAATGTTATATAGACATGGAGGTCAGAGTAGCAAATCCAGCTACCCATTCAATGCTGGATAGACACGGAGGTCAGATAGTAAATCCAGCTACCCATTAAATGCTGGATAGACACGGAGGTCAGAGTATAGCAAATTTAACTACCCATTCAATGCTGGATAGTCACGGCGGTCAGAGTAGTAAATCCAGCTACCCATTAAATGCTGGATAGACACGGAGGTCAGAGTATAGATAGTATGCGCTTGGCTTAGAAGCTCATAACATTGCCATCCGGAAGTATAACGGACCAACACACAAAACGGTGTGTATCCATGAAAGTTTATAGTCGGGTTAATACAGTTCAGTGAGCATTACTCATAAACGCGGATGGCAAAAAACAATAACAAAGACCTGAGTGACGTCATCTGCATACTATCTATAGCAAATTTAACTACCCATTCAATGCTGGATAGTCACGGAGGTCAGAGTTGCAAATCCAGCTACCCATTCAATGCCGGATAGACACGGAGGTCAGAGTAACAATAATAAATATTTCGACTTTTTGACCTTTATTTGCTATATCATATTACGTGAGTGCTCGCTCTATCTCGCTGAGCTATCGGGATCGCGCTGTTGAATAATGCATTAAGTAATGGAAAATTTGCATCAGCTCGAAATAGCTGGTGTGAATTCATCAAGTGCGACGTGCACAAATTAGCAGGTTTAATAACCGAACGCAATTATGGGCTCGATTTAATATTTTTGTAAGGGAGTAGCCCTATATTTAT
>NC_088361.1:11878659-11933659 GCF_034508935.2 Berghia stephanieae | reverse complement strand
ATGCAGAAAAGAAATCCATAGTATTGGTGCAGATCGAAAAAGAGAATAGTTATTATTTACATCCCTTAGGCTAGGTTTGGTGGGAGGGGGGGGGGGAGATTCGATTTCATAATAACAAAAATAAAATGATGCTTCTTTATTATTATTATCATTATTATTATTCTTTTGACAAACAGAGAAAGGCGACTTCTTGGCCCTGGATTTGGGCGGCACGAACTTCCGGGTGTTGCTGGTCCAGCTCCGAGACATGGACATCGACATACAGAGTAAAACTTACCTCATCCCACAAAGAGTTATGCTTGGGACCGGGACACAGGTCTGTATTTCTTTGTAACGAAATTGACGTCACTCAGCTCTTTGTTATTGTTTTCAGCCAGACATTTTTATGAGTAGTTCTCACTAATTTGTATTAATCAGACTATAAACCATATTCCGCCTCCGAACAGGACACAATAGACTTAGAGGACATATGTTTACAAAGCTAGGTATAGATAGTATGCAGATGACGTCACTCAGGCCTTTGTTATTGTTTTTGCCATCCGCGTTTGTGAGTTGTTCTCACTAAACTGTATTAACAAGACTATAAAAGTTCATGGTTACACAGAGTTTGTGTGTTGGTCCGTTATACTTCCGGATGGCAATGTTGTGAACTCCTTGGCCAAGCGCATTCTATCTATTGGAACAACCCCTTATTGCCTATGTGGAACCGACCATGAAACCACTTTACATGTGCTTATGGATTGCCCATTATACAACGTGCAACGTTCGAACCACTGGGTCACCCCTACAACACTCAACACAAAGCTCTATGGTGAGGCTGAGGACCTAAAGCGGACCACAGACTTCATAGCAGATATCGGACTGCAGCCATAGATGTCCATCAGAGGAACGAAGAAGAAGAAGAAGCAGACTATAAACGTTTAAGGTTTCACATAGTTTTGTGTGTTGGTGGGTTATATCCGGCTGACGGATGTGTGTGTTTGTGTATGTGTGTGTGTGTGTGTGTTCGTTTGTTTTTGCTGCTTTTTGCCATTTCTTATCTTTGGAAAATAGATACTTACTACTAGATGGCAACAGCTTTTATGATGATATCACATTATCATTTTATGACTGTCTGTCCAGACGACAGCAGCTTCTAGTAGTCTCACACTACTTTATTACGATATACACTATCCATGCGGCAGAAGCTTCTAACTGTGCTCACACTACTATATATGTCGATCGACCCAATCAGCATATTCCATACCGCACTCGTGCACCGTCGCAAACTCACCCGGAAGCTTCGTCACTGTCACAGTAAAGGTTGTTCACAATTATCTTATTAAATTTTATTTTATTAAGAACTGAATTCATCTCACTCCAGTTATATTTCGGTAGGCTTAGATAAACTTCACCTTCTAATATTAGATCGTCTTTCCTTTTATAGCCTTCCCTCGAATTAATTTCTAATTAGTGAATACTTTTCGTTCTACATTCTGTCACGTAGCCACTTATTATAAAAGCTGATAGGTCTAACATTTGACACTCACTTTCTCTCCACAATCTATGCCGGACGGCCAGTCGTTCTATTCCTTCTATATACTGTAAGATTTTTATCTTTTGGGACTTTGTAGATATTATATCTACACCATTAAGACGCCGGAGCTTTTAACTTTGATTGTATAATCTTCAAGGATCAAACCCAAGCCCGCTGTCAAAGGACTACACAATAACTTCTTACCAATTGCCTGGAAGTGGAATTTTACGAGTCCAATCCTGTTATCAGAGGAATAGATCATCCAAGCCCATCAACTGCCTGGAAACGTAAACTTATGAACCTGACATATTATCATAAGTTACGTAAAATATTCATATCTCTATTTGTAACTGCCACGATCACTGTTTATCTCTTTTAATTAAATTTCATCATTATTTTTATTTCATTGTAAACAAATCGTTAATTGTTTTTCATTTATAGTAACTAGTAAATTCTGGGGCCTCATTCTACATATATCTTTATGCATAGTCGAGTAGCTCTTTACTCACTTGAGACCATGACATTTTGGAGGGGACACATATAAAGAATTGAATTTATTTAGTTACTTATATCTATTTCATCTAACTTTAAAGTTTAAATTGTAAAACTCTTAATTGCCCCACTTGATCATATTTTAATTGAACTCCCTATTTACAGGATTAATTTTTTTTTTCTTTTTCATTTCTTCATTTAAATGGAATAGCAATTTATCCGTTCATTCTTTCATTCAAATTGAATAGCATTTTATTGATTCATTCCTTCATTCATTTATAAATTATTCATTCATTCATTGTTCATTCATTTATTCATTCATTCATTCATTCATCCATTCATTCGTTTATTCACTCATTTATCCAATCATTCATACATTTATTCCTCCCTTCATTCTTTCATTCATACATTATCCATTCATTCATTCATTCATCTATTCACTCAGTTATTCATTCATTCATTCCTTGTCCACTTTGTTATTATATCACTCATTTCATTTTGTTGTTTACCTCATTCATGAATTGTTTTCAATATGTTTACATTCCATAACGATTCATTCACCTATCATCCAATCACTCAGTGTTGTGAACACATTTTGTAACTATTGTAAATCTTACGATATTTTATTGTTTTGTATTTCAGACATCACTGTTAAACACTCTTCAATGCCTAATTACAATTGTTGAACAACCATTGAACAAGAGAGAGGTCCCAGCCACGAACTGAGTTGGTAAATATATCCTTCATTATTCTCTTTTACATGAGTTGGGCATCACATAGTAACTATAGACATCGTGATTTGTTTTGCATAGTGATTTGTTTTAAATGCATTTTTGGCATATTACTGTTACCGAAAACCACTTATATATTATGTTCTGAAAAGTGAGTCTTTAAAAACTAAATAATAATAAAAGGAGTCTACTAGCCGTCGTGTTATATTTAGTGATAGATAACGGGATTATTTTGGCATCCTATTATTGTTATCACACTCTAGTATATTAGCGTCATTGCGAATAATCGTACACAAACTAACGACGAGTCACACACATTGGTGATACATTTTTCGTAGTAACATAGTTTAGAGTACACGCGATTGACACATTGTTATTGACTCAAGTCATAATAACTCCGCATTGTATTGACACGTTGCTTTATAAGATATAACGATAAAAGGCATCAAATTCAACATACATAATAAGTTGAAATAAGAGAGAGAGATTTCTAAAAATAGAACAGTTCATTCCAGTAAGTGTAAATAAATAAAACAGTCAGTAACAGTATCCTGTCAATATAATATATATAAAATATCGTAACTAATTTATTGCAAAAATGGAAGCATATAAAAGATACTTAAGTCTCGCAAAGGACTTAGAAATACCCCAGGAAAGAATATTTTCATGGTGCGAAGAGAAAATAAAAGAAGAAAAAGAAGAAAGAATTCGTAGAGAAGAAAATGAAGAAAGAATTCGTAGAGAAGAAAAAGAACATGAAGAAAGAATACGTAGAGAAGAACGAGAAGAAAGAGTCCAAGAAAGGGAACTAAAAAGACAAATAGCTTTAGCAGAAGAAGAAATCAAAAGGACCCAAATGATGCTGGAAATTGAAAAAACAAAAACCGGTCATGAAAGAAAACATAATAATAGTGATGAATTTTTCGTGAATCTTCCACGCATGCCAACATACGATGAACGCTCAGACTGTCTAGAATCCTTCTTACACCGATTCGAAGTTCAGGCTAAAGGTTATCGTTGGCCAGAAAGCAAATGGGCCACAGCCTTGATTAACTGCTTATCTGGAGAACCGCTAAAAGTTTTCTATACCTTAACAACTGAAGATGCAGATGACTATGGTAAAATTAAAGACGCTCTACTAAAAAGATTTAGATTAACGGAAGATGGTTACCAGGAAAGGTTTCACACTGCAAAACCGGAAAGTGGAGAAGACTTTAATACATTCGTGAACCGAATTACTCAATTTCTAAATCGGTGGCTTGAGTTGGCAAACGTAAAACAAGACGACTTTGCAGGCCTTTACTATCTCACGCTGAAGAATCGAATCTATCAAGCTTGCAACCCAGATTTAGTCGCATTCTTTAAAGAGAGAAAGCCAGAAAACTTGGACAAATTAAAAATCTACGCAGAAAACTTTAACAGCGCACATCCATTGACACCCCTTAGCAGAACATTGAAGGAACCATACTACGCTGCTGCTGCTCAGAGTCCAGGTACACCTAAAGTTCAGTACTCAAATAGAACGAGCCGATCAATCACTCGGAACACGCAAGTGAAACAGGATGACCATAGTAACAAACCATGGAACAAACAGTTCAATAGAGACCATAGCCGACCCTATCAAAACAAAACAAGAAATAGCACTGACAATAATACTGAGTATAAGAAAACCAACAAACCTATAATTAAATGTCAATATTGTGGAATGAAAGGCCACACAGCAGACAAATGTTACAAAATCGTGGGATATCCAAAAGAAACTGCAAATGCATCACTCCAAACAAGTGTAAATAATCAGACACGAGTAATGTCAGGAGAAAATATAAATGTGTATTGCGTGAAAGGTATGTCACTTTTAACACAAACTCACAAGTCAGGATCGCTCTTTTTTTGTGAAGGCAAAGCTAATGGAACTGATTGCAAAATATTGAGAGACACAGGATGCAGTACAGTAGGAATAAAAGCATCTTTGATCAATGACGAAGACAAAACTGGAAAAACGGTACAATGCATCACATTCAGTGGCACAGTCGAAACCTTTGAAACAGCTAATGTGTACATAGAAACCCCATACTATACAGGAATAGTGGAATGCTGTATACTTCCCAACCCCGTCGCTGATGTTATTGTTGGCAATATAAAAGGTCTTAAAGACAACCCAACAGATGTAAAAGAATGGTCATTAACCCAAGAAACAGCTTGTCTAGCAGAAACAAGAAAGATGACTAAGACAACAGAGAAGCCAATGACTATTTCTCTTGAACCACAACAATTTGACAGGAACACGTTCATTGAAGAACAGAAAAAGGACCCGACTTTAACATCATATTTCAATATCGCAAACAAAGGGACGAAATCAAAAGTTGAATACATCATTGAAAAAGATATTCTGTTCAGGTTACATAGGAAAAGAAGCAAAATAGCTAAACAACTGGTCACGCCGAGTATTTACAGAAACAAAATCCTTGGAATAGCGCACGATTCAATAACTTCTGGACATCTTGGGAGCTCTTCCACATTGAAGAGAATATCCGAGAATTTCACATGGCCTGGAATTACTAAAGACGTCCGAGAATATGTGAAATCGTGTGACACATGCCAAAGAAGAGTCGCAAAAGGCAGAATACCGAGATTGCCATTAGAGACAACCCCAGTTATTGAAAAAGTTTTTCAAAAAGTTGCAATTGACATTATAGGCCCTTTAACAAAATCAGATAGAAACCATACACACATACTAACACTAGTCGATTACGCAACCAGGTGGCCAGAAGCGATAGCATTGAAATCAACTACATCGGATCACATAGCTGAAGCATTGATGACAATTTTTACTAGAATAGGCATACCAAATGAGATACTGTCGGACAATGGACCCCAATTTACATCACATATGATGCATGAAACCATGAAACTCATGGGAATCCAACACTCATTCACAACTCCCTACCACCCCCAAGCAAATGGTCTTTGTGAAAGATTTAATGGCACTCTAAAGAATATGTTAAGAAAAGTGTCAGCAGAAAAACCAGATGATTGGGACAGATACTTACCAGCAATCCTATTTGCATATAGAGAAATACCCCAAGAATCTACAGGCTACTCCCCATTTGAGTTGATGTATGGACGATCACCTCACGGCCCGATCAATATAGTAGCCGACATTTGTAAAGGGAATGAGGAGGACAATAACGAAATTATGTTTGCTTACGAATATGTAAGAAACCTGAAAGACAGTATAGAGGACACATGTAAGCTAGCACAGGAATCCGTCACTAAAAAAGCAGAGAAATACAAGGAATACTCTGATCGCAAAAGCAAATCAAGAAAATTTGAGATTGGTGACAAAGTACTAATACTCTTACCCGATGACTCGAGTAAACTTTTAGCTACATGGAAAGGACCATTCAAAATAACAGCAGTAAAATCTAATGTTAATTACGAGATTAAAATTAACAACACAACAAAGACATTCCATGCAAATATGCTAAAAAGATATTTTGATAGAGACACGGTGTCGCAACCTATGTTTACTAATATCGAAGCTTCAAATTAAATGCAGGATTAATCATACCGTTGGTCATGGGACACAGACACCCGAGACAGAAAAACAAACAAAAATCGCACAATTGCAACCACCTAAGACAAAAAAAGAAGTACGCAAAGTACTTGGGCTCCTAAATTTTTACAGGAAATACATTTACAACTTCGCGCACATCGCGACACCGCTAACAAATCTGACAAAGAATGGGTCACCGAACAAAATTGTTTGGACAGAAGCGTGTCAGAATAGCTTCAACCAATTAAAGGCATTACTCTGTTCAGAACCAATTCTTAAATTACCCGACATATCAAAAGAATTTGTTGTAAGAACTGACGCGTCTGATAAGGGCATCGCAGGTGTACTATTACAGGAGCATGAGGGAACTCTAATGCCTTGCTTATATGCAAGCAGAAAATTATTGGACAGAGAATCACGATACTCTGTAATAGAGCGTGAAGGACTGGCCATCGTCTTTGCTTTAAAGACATTCAGCAGATATCTACTGCTAAAAGAGTTTGTGGTCGAAACGGACCATAAACCACTCACGTACATAAGAAATAACAAAATGAATAATAGTAGAGTACTAAGGTGGAGTCTATTTTTGCAAAATTACACTTTCAGTATCTCTCACATACCAGGCTGTGAAAATATTCACGCCGACCTACTTTCTCGATTAGTGTAAACACGTGAGAAGGGTATAACTTAACCTCCCATGCATACTGTTAGTTACCTCGCAAATTATGCCAAATCAGAACGCACAAATTCGATAATTTTATTTGTAAACATGATGACCCAACTTAATGTAACATTGAGTATTGTTTGGATATATATACCATACCCATTCATGATTTGGGAAATCTTCTCTTTACTATTATTGTTATGAATTTTCACTCATTTATGATTAATAATTGAAATGTCAATATTCCATTTACATTTTCATTCATTTCATTCAGTAAATTACCTTCATATCATCGACTTAAATCATGCTTCATTGCCATCACTATTGTTTATCACAATGATTTGTAATCACATTGCCATCATGTTGTTCATCACAATGATTTGTAATCACAATCTTTCATTGTTATTGTCACCCATTCATATACCTACGTTAATATAAACATTTCCATGTCTAGTTAATAAATAATTTAATTGTAGCACAAATCATAACAATGGATTAATGCTAGAGTATCATGATAGTAAATTTACTTCCGTTTGTAAAATCTATCTTTCCCATAATGGTTAAAGAGTATATTTTAAACGTGGGTGGGGGGTGTCACGGTAAAGGTTGTTCACAATTATCTTATTAAATTTTATTTTATTAAGTTTTGTGTGTTGGTGGGTTATATCCGGCTGACGGATGTGTGTGTTTGTGTATGTGTGTGTGTGTGTGTGTTCGTTTGTTTTTGCTGCTTTTTGCCATTTCTTATCTTTGGAAAATAGATACTTACTACTAGATGGCAACAGCTTTTATGATGATATCACATTATCATTTTATGACTGTCTGTCCAGACGACAGCAGCTTCTAGTAGTCTCACACTACTTTATTACGATATACACTATCCATGCGGCAGCAGCTTCTAACTGTGCTCACACTACTATATATGTCGATCGACCCAATCAGCATATTCCATACCGCACTCGTGCACCGTCGCAAACTCACCCGGAAGCTTCGTCACTGTCACAGTAAAGGTTGTTCACAATTATCTTATTAAATTTTATTTTATTAAGAACTGAATTCATCTCACTCCAGTTATATTTCGGTAGGCTTAGATAAACTTCACCTTCTAATATTAGATCGTCTTTCCTTTTATAGCCTTCCCTCGAATTAATTTCTAATTAGTGAATACTTTTCGTTCTACATTCTGTCACGTAGCCACTTATTATAAAAGCTGATAGGTCTAACATTTGACACTCACTTTCTCTCCACAATCTATGCCGGACGGCCAGTCGTTCTATTCCTTCTATATACTGTAAGATTTTTTATCTTTTGGGACTTTGTAGATATTATATCTACACCATTAAGACGCCGGAGCTTTTAACTTTGATTGTATAATCTTCAAGGATCAAACCCAAGCCCGCTGTCAAAGGACTACACAATAACTTCTTACCAATTGCCTGGAAGTGGAATTTTACGAGTCCAATCCTGTTATCAGAGGAATAGATCATCCAAGCCCATCAACTGCCTGGAAACGTAAACTTATGAACCTGACATATTATCATAAGTTACGTAAAATATTCATATCTCTATTTGTAACTGCCACGATCACTGTTTATCTCTTTTAATTAAATTTCATCATTATTTTTATTTCATTGTAAACAAATCGTTAATTGTTTTTCATTTATAGTAACTAGTAAATTCTGGGGCCTCATTCTACATATATCTTTATGCATAGTCGAGTAGCTCTTTACTCACTTGAGACCATGACAGTCACAACACACCGTTCAACTAGATGCTCTGCGGCTTCGGGCTTGTTACTACAACGGGTACATGTTGGACAGGTGGAAAGCCCCCCACTGATGAAGTGATTTTGCCGTTAAGCAGGTTGTCGAACAAAGTCAACTGGCTGCCACCCACTGTGTCCTCTTGCTGGTGGAAAAGCCTGGCAACTTCTCCCCCAGTTTCGAGGGATTGAATTCGTCCAAACCGACTTCCATCTTGTATATGCATCTCTGTGTATGTGTATCCAAGCGGCGAATTCGTTACCGCATTTGTGCACAGTCGCGAACCTGCCCAGCAGCCTCGTCCCAACGCAACGCTCAACTAGATGCTCTGCGGTCTCGGGCTCTTTGCCACTGCGCGTCCGTGTGGTTCAGGCGGAATCAGGCGGGTTCTCGACACGAAGTCAATTCGCCGTCACCCAATGCCTGCTCTTGCTGGTACAGAAGCCGGGCAACTTCTTTCTCAGTTTCGAGGAGTCCGTGTCGACTTCCATCTCGTGTGGGGCAACCCTGACCGACATCAGGAAAGCCAAGTGCAAGGGTTGGCGGGGCTTATTTCGACCAGAAACGCAGGCACCGTCTATTATGCGACTCATTTGGGGGAGGGGGGGGGGGGGGGGGGTTCCCGGTTCACTCACCTCTACCTCCCTTTTTTTTTTCTTCTTTTTGTTATGCCTACCCCAGGTAATCGTCTCGCTCCGGATATCGGGGTGGGGGCGGGGGAGAGGGGGGGGGGGGGGTGCTTCCATTATCGGACCTCATTCTTTTGGTGTTCTGTCGGATCCGGTTTCAAGCCGCGCTGTCGACATCTTTTTTTTTTTTCTTATATCAAATATGTCACACTCAGCCTCTAATACTCACGTTACTGCGCTGCACTGCGACTGAGATCTGGGTCATCGTTGGCTCTTCTCAAGATATGCCCTGAGATAGGGTTTTGAAAAACTTATAACAGAACAGAAGTGACGAGTCCGTCCACCCTTGGTGTTATTTTTATTAAATATTGAAATTAATTGAGCTTTTTATATAGCGCAATATCCAGTAAACGTACTCAATGCGCTTTACAAATGGTCCCTGATCAAGAGCAACACGTAACATATAGAACGAGACATGGCGCGTGTTAGGCGATATTACAATTTATTTCCGATAAGACAACGCTGTTAACTGCCAGGTACCCGTTTTACACCTGAGTAAGGTGAGAGAATGTGAGTTAAGAGCCTTTTACAAGGACTCAACTAGGCGCCGAGCGAGGCTCGAACCCAGACCTTCCGATCCGAAAGCGAGTGTCATACCACAAGACCACATAGCCGCACCATCCCATTTTCATCCCCTTTACTGGAGCTGATATTATTATGACCTAAACGTGTTGAAATCGCCGTAAGAAAAAAAAAATCCTTAACAAGGAAACAAAATCAACTGAACGATATTCGGGTATTATCTGATTCCACCTACGTCATAGATGCCTGAGACTCCCGGCGAATGCTAATCGGATCTAGGGGGATGAATCCAGAATTACGACGACTGCCGGGCCGTGCCCTGCTTGACAAAACAATTAATTTAATTTACAATTTATTACTATTTAACTCTCTCTCTCTCTCTCTCTCTCTCTCTCTCTCTCTCTCTCTCTCTTTCTCTCTCTCTTTCTTTCTTTCTCTCTCTCTCTTTCTTTCTTTCTCTCTCTCTCTCTCTCTCTCTTTCTTTCTCTCTCTCACTCTCTCTCTCTCTCTCTCTCTCTCTCTCTCTCTCTCTCTCTCTCTCTCTCTCCCCCTCCCTCCCCCTCCCATCCCCCTCTCTCTCCCTTTACCGGCCATTTTCAAGATTTTTCCTGAAATATCATACCGACCCAACACACAAAATTGAATTTTTAGAACAATCAATAAGTGCACGAAGGAGGTCCCGATAGCTCAGTTGGTAGAGCACTCGCTTCACACGCAAAGGGACCGAGATCGATCCCAGGTGGAGTTGAGATTTTTTTCTGAACCCCCCCCCCCCCCCCTTTTTTTTTTTTTTTCACCCAGCAGTGATTGGGTAACTGGGTCTTTTAGAAGTGACTGGCGGTGCTTTGCAATAGGCTAGCGCCCTATCCAAAGGATAGCAAGCACTTGCTATTGTCCGTTTCACGCTATGGAAACCGGAGGATAATTCCAAACTTGCTTAAAAATGTTTATTCTGAGACGCCAAAGAAGTCCCAAGATTGCGATATTTACAATATTGGGTTTATGGGCGGGGGGAGGGGGAGGGTTTTAAGATTATTTTGATGATACACGAAGCAAAATATGTTTTTGTCCAAAATTATTTTTTAAAAAGACGTTCTGTGAAAGTACGACAGCCTCTCTGCCATGTTGTTGTCACACGTGGAAGTTTGACCGAATTATTTTAAAATAATAATATTTATTGAAAATAATGATACTAATAATAATACTATTTAAAAAAGGATAAAACCTTGACTTTACAAAAGTGCCCGGATTACGAAACGGTTTGACTTTGACATAATATTATTATCTCGCCATGTCAAGACAAGTTTGACATCAGGATGCAGACCTGCCAACTTGAAAATTTAAAAATTCGTAATTTTTGGTGGAGATAAAAATTGAAGTCGTTTTAGTTACCTTTAAGAAAGCAACAATTTATCATCACAAGAATTAAATTGATAACATTTCTAAATCCTTCAAATGATGTAGTCTGACATCAACTTTTATTTTCAGTAAGTTTTAATGACTTAGAAATAAATGATCATAAACTTCTATAATTGAAGACAAAATTCCGTAATTTTACGATTTTTTCTTAATGGTAGGCAGGTTTGTGTTACGTAGAATATAAATTAAATCCTTTTTTTTTTCTAAGATATTTGTCATAGGAAAATTGGATTTAGCCTCGCTGTGCTCAAATTGTTATGGACGCATTGTTGAACTGAAAAATACTCTCTAGGTGGCGCAAATTTTAATCCTTGAAAAAGGCTCTTCCCTCATACTTTCTCACCACACTCCTGTGTAAAATGAGTTCCAGGTCGGAGCTGTCAAACAGGAAAATTGTAATACCGCCTCGCGGGCGTCTTGTCTTGACATACACGTCACGTGTTGCTATTGGTTTGGGGTCCTCTTTTTTTTTTTTAGCGCTTTGAACGCATTTATTGGATGTTGTGCTATATAAAAGCTCACGTTGTTTGTTTTTTTTTTTTTTTGTTTTATTTTTTTTTAAGTCCCTGTGCCTTCTGGTTCTATTTGGATCTATTTTTGATTTTCTGTTTTTAATCTGATTTTCTCCCCCCAGTTATTTGACCACATAGCTGACTGTATCGGCAAGTTCGTTTCAGACCACGACCTGGGCAACCAGGTTCTTCCTCTGGGCTTCACCTTCTCTTTCCCGTGCCAACAAGAAGGACTGGCTAAAGCCCGCCTCTCCAAGTGGACCAAGGGCTTCCGGTGCGAAGGGGTTGTCGGGAAGGATATTTGTGAACTGTTGAAAGGGGCGCTCAAAAGACGGACAGTAAGTAGAGCCTAGTGCACGGAGGCTGTATATGTGCCATATAACAATAGGGTTCAACAGTCGTGACGTCACTTCCCTCATAATGACGCAAAGTAATTGGTTCTAAACTATCGGAACAATGGCGGACGCCATTATCTCCATCACCGCCCTTATGAAATACTTCTCCGACGAGCATAAAAGTGTATCCAGAGGAGAAAAACATTATAAATCTAATCATGTTTTGACTTTTACATATTCTGATCACATGACGTGAAAAAGTTCGAGCCATCATATCATGAAGAATAAAGACTACTGATTTTCTTTGTTTCGAACCAAGCTGCTGATTGCTGGGCGGACGTGACATCAGACTATTGAATCCTGTTAGATCTAGACACAATCCAGTGTGGTGGAAGAGAATTACTTTGCGCATGTTTCTGATGGCCTTTTAATTTTTGCCAACGGAAAGAGTCGGCCTGCTCCATTGATTAACATCAATATTGTTAAACATCTATAATACAGTCTAGTCGTGCATCTCTCTCTCTCTCTCTCTCTCCCCCCCCCCCTCTCTCTCTCTCTCATCTCTCTCCTCTCTCCCTGTGTCTCTCTCTCTCTTTCTCTCTCTCTCGCTCTCTCTCTCTCTCTCTCTCTCTCTCTCTCTCTCTCTCTCTTTCTGAATGAAAACGATTTTAAACGGTTTTATTTATAAATGTATAAATACGATATTAAATACCCACTCCACCACGTTGTTTGGCAGAATTGCAAAGTGGAGATTGTGGCCGTGGTGAATGACGCTGTGGGGACCCTGATGTCAGCGGCCCACGAGGACCGTCACTGTGAGATCGGCTTGATCCTGGGGACGGGCTGCAATGCCTGCTACATGGAAGGCCTGGAGAACGTGGGCACTTGGCATCATCAGGACGAGGACAAGCACCAGCAGCCCAAGCAGGTAGGCGGGGCTAGGGCATCAACATCGTCACCAATGGTCATATTTTAACATTGGCCACTGTGATTGATGATGATGATGATTGGTGATGATTATGATGCTTGGTGATGATGTTTGGTGATGATGATGATGATGATGTTTGGTGATGATGATGCTTGGTGGTGATGATGATGATGATGATTGGTGATGATTATGATGCTTGGTGATGATGATGATGATGCTTGGTGATGATGATGATGATGATGATGCTTGGTGATGATCATGATGATGATGATGATGATGATGCTTGGTGATGATGATGATGATGATGATGATGATGATGCTTGGTGGTGATGATGATGTTTGGTGATGATGATGCTTGGTGGTGATGATGATGATGATGCTTGGTGATGATGATGATGCTTGGTGATGATGGTGATGATGATGATGATGATGATGATGATGATGATGATGATGATGATGCTTGGTGATGATGATGATTGGTGATGATTATGATGCTTGGTGATGATGATGATGATGATGATGATGATGATGATGATGCTTGGTGGTGATGATGATGATGCTTGGTGATGATGAAGATGATGCTTGGTGATGATGATGCTTGGTGATGATGATGATGATGCTGCTTGGTGATGATGATGATGATGATGATGATGCTTGGTGATGATGATGATGATGTATACACGTCGATCTAAATCCTTCATTTTAAAAAAAGTAAGAAATGATGAAGGTAACGCTTTTAAAAAATGAAAAAAGAGAATCAAGAGTTAATTTTATTTAATCATAGAATAAAATATGAACAAACTGTTATGGTGAAAAGGCAGTTACGATCATCACCACAAGGAAAGATTACTCTTTTAAACTGTCAAGATTATAATTATGATGAAGATAATAATAACGGGATGCTTTGGGGGACAACGGCTGTTTGGACTTGGAACTTCCAAGGCTTACTATCAGGCTACTATAACTGTAATAATGGAATTAATGGGTAACACTGAACAGAGCACGGGCAAAACTTGGGAGAACAGCTGGAAGCATGAAAAGTGGGCTGCTGAGACTATCTTGTGGACATGTGGTGCCCAGAGCAGCACGAGAGCACATCCTTAGAGAAAAGCACAGGATAGGCCATGATGACATGACTATGAGTACTCCCACAACTTGAGTGGCATGACACAACTATCACAACACTTGTGGGGTGCTTTTGGATCAACGGACGTTTGGACTTTGATCTTCCAAGTCTCACTATCAGACTACTTATAACTGTAATAATATCTATGGTCTCACTACTCTATTGCTTCATCCCCAGGTGATCATCAACACAGAGTGGGGTGCTTTTGGGGACAACGGCTGTTTGGACTTTATACGGACAGAATACGACAGGGAAGTCGACACGTTTTCTATCAACCCCGGAAAGCAGATGTAAGTTTATCTTGTCCGAATCCTGAACACACACACACACACACACACACACACACACACACACACACAACATATACAACATATACCCCCACACACACACACACACACACACACATTTTTTTTCAGATCCTCAGCCTTTGAACATTTGTCTCGAACCATTGACAATCCACAGCTAGAGCCTTTAGGTCAGAAAAATTCCTAGATTTTGCTTAGTGCTTTGATTATGTTTTTGTTTGTTGAATTTTTAATTAGTATCTATGTTGTAGTTTTTTATATTTCTTTTTTTTTTTTCTCTTTTTTTTCCTTTCTTTTTAATCAGTGCGTTGTTAGCTTTTTAAAAATTTATTATTATTTTTTTAAATGTGTTTTTCTTTGGTGTTCTTTTTAAAATTTTTATTTGGTTGGCTCTGTTTTTTTTTTCTTTTCTTTTTTTTTTTTTTTTTTTGATAGGGAAATTTTGCCTGTTTGTGCCTTACTTTATATTTGATTTTACACTTTAAAGTGCTTTTCTATATCGCCCTGTTCACTCGTCTTTTGGACCAGAATGGAGAAAATGATGTCAGGGATGTACATGGGGGAGATCGTCCGACTCGTCCTGGAGCGAATGGTCAATGAAGGCGTTTTGTTCCGAGCCGTGGACAAAGATTCACCCCTCTTTGAACGGGGAAGGTTCTTCACCAAATACATGTCAGAGATTGAGAGGTAAGCAGAAAAAAAGATTAATAAATACAAATTGAGCTTTTACTTTTATATAGCGCAATATCCACTACACTAAACACGCTCAAAGCACTTTACAAGTGGTTCCTGGCCAACAGCAACATTTAACGTTTAGGACGGGACGTGACGTCTGTTAGGCGACATTACATTTTTCTAACAGAGACAATGCTGTTAATGCCAGGTAAACATTTTACAACCTGAGTACGGTGAGAGCATGTGAGTCAAGAGCCTTTTCCAAGGACCCAACTATGCGCCAAGCGAGGCTTGAACCCAGGACCTGCCGATTTGAAAGCGAGTGTCATACCACTAGACCAAATAGCCGCACAAGTGTTATATAATATCAGTACCCAGTCACTCAATTGTGTCTTGGTTCCATCAACCCTAGAGGGAACGAAATTGACGTCACTCAGCACTTTGTTATTGCTTTTACCCAGCCATTTTTATGAGTAGTTCTCACTAAATTCTATCCATCAGACTATAAACGTTCAAGGTTCAACATAATTTTTGTGTGTTGGTACATTATGAGTTTTTTGTTTACTAAGTGCAATGCATCAATACAAAATCATCCCCTTAAACACTCTATAAATCTAATAAATAAAATACTTTTTTACGATTCCTCTTTCCCAAACAGTGACACAGATGAGTTCTTCGGCAACACAAAAGAAGTTCTAAAAGAACTGCACATTTCATCGTACACGCCAGAAGACTGTAAAACTGTCAAATATATCTGCACCTTGGTGTCCGCCAGATCTGCCTACCTGGTCGCCGCTGGTAAGTTACAGTTTTCCACATAATACGTGTCAGTGCATGGTATAATCAGTCAGAAGGTGAAAATTTAGGCTTTGCATTTTTTTTTCATTTTCTGAAAGAATATGCTACCCAGAGCATTTTAATCTTTATTTGAAGTAAATCGGGTGATGTTTCATGAAGTTATGGTCAGATGTATGGGAAAGGTATCCAGAAACTTTTCTCAAATTTTATATTTTGTCAACTTGACTAACTGTAAAAAATATTTAGAAGTGAAATTAAGCTTTGATATTTCACGAAGATGGACAAAAAGGGTTGATTTAATCATTTATGACAAGAATTCATTTTTGATAAAAATTGACCTTCTAACTAAACCTGGCAATATCTCAGTTCATACCTTTTCACCATCCGACTGATTATGTCATTCACTGTAACAATTTCTAGAAACCCTAAAGTGCCTTGTAAGATGAAAGTGATACTTAGCTAGAAGCTGTGGACTGTCAAAAGTAATAAACAAAAATGACTATAACAGCTTTAAATAAAAAGAATGATTTTGTTGTTTATTACTTTTTATTGTGCCTTAGAAAAAGAGTAAAGTTTTGTTTTTTCCTGTCTAAATTGAGCTTCGTAGAAAAGAAAAACCCCAACATCAAATGAAAGATCAGGATTTTTGTTCAGTTATATTCAAATTTTTTTATTTATTTTGTATATTGGAATTAATGATAATGAGACCCACATATTCCAGTCATCAAATATTTGTGTGTTGCTTTTCGGACCTCCCCCCCCCCCCCCCCCCCTGTCCACCCAGCAGTGATTGGGTAGCTGGGTCTGTTAGATCTGGCAGAGACTACTTTGCGATTGACT
Source organism: Berghia stephanieae (assembly GCF_034508935.2). NCBI lineage: Eukaryota > Metazoa > Mollusca > Gastropoda > Nudibranchia > Aeolidiidae > Berghia > Berghia stephanieae. The sequence goes on along the minus strand of NC_088361.1, from coordinate 11,916,788 downwards.
AGCATCCTATCCAAAGGGTAGCAAGTAATTGATATTGTCCGTTTCATGCTATAGAAACCAGGATAGGCTCCGACTCCATGGTACGAATGGCTCTGAAAGTAGCTACTTTGAGTAGAAGTGAAAAGCAATAGATTTGCTTCTTTTCCCTAAACTCTTCTTACACTTACAATAATTCAAAGTGATACTAAGCTGGCAGAAGCCAAATATTTCTCTGCTGTCGATCTGGTTCTTGTAAGTAATGTTTTTATCTTTTTATATTCTTTTTGTTGTTGGCTGAAGAAGGGTTTTGAGCCCGAAACGTTCCGGATTTTGTTTTTGGTATTTTGTTATGTTTTGAAGCTGTTATATTCATTTTTATTTTTACAATAATTTTTTGAATGGAAATTTTGTTAACATTGGTAATTAAAAAAAAAAAAAAAAGAAAGAAAGAAAAGCGAAAATAATTGTGAAATGCTAATTGTGCCAGATTTTTTTTTGTGTGTGTTTAATTTCAGGCCTGGCTACTCTTATAAACCGCCTGAACAAAAAGAACATGACAATCGCTGTTGACGGCTCGTTGTATCGATTTCACCCACGGTTCCACAATTTGATGTGTCTGAAGATGAGGGAACTTGTCAAACCTGGACTCAAGGTAAATAGGAATAAAATATGAATAAAATTTTGATTGGAATAAACATTATAATTACTACAACTATAAGGACATAATATGTCCCCATATTATGGGGGGCGGAGTGTCCGAGTGGTTAAGGCATTGCACTGTGATCCAGATGACCTGGGTTCGAGCCCCGCTTCAGGCACTTTCGTTTTTTTCCTTGAGCAAGATTATTAACCCCCAATTTGCTCACTTGGACAACATGTGTGATTCCTGTTGACATCAGACATCTTGTTTGATGAGTTATCTATATTCCTTCTTGGAATGCCTAGGCGACGATATCTTATGATATCGTGGCGCAAAAGGCATAATTTTTTTTTTTATAAGGACATACACAGAGAGGACTTTATAAGTATATGCTGAAGTTTTCGTGATTAAAAATGAGCCCTTTTGTTTTAAGGTTTGTAATGACTATAACTTGAGCTTTTATATTGCACAATATCCACTAAAGATGCTCAAAGCGCTTTACAAGGGGTCCCTGACCAACAGCAACACGTAACGTGTAGAACGGGACAATGACTATAAGATAAGATAAGATGAACTTTATGTATCCACCTCTGGAAATTTACATTGGGTATTGCCATAGACTAACGCATTTCTGAAAATGATTAATCAAATAAGTAATATGAAGGAAATTCAATGACATGGACGTAAACCAACAAAAACCGTAACAAAATTGAAACACATTATTAAAAAAAAAAAAATGATCGGGGATCCTGATAGCTTTGTTGAGATTTTTTGCTGACCCCTCTGTCCGCCCAACAGTGAATGGGTAGCTGGGTCTCAAACCAAGTACATTGATGGTATTCTCTTGGAATCTTCATCTCTTTCCTATTTGAACCAAATTGCCCTTTGTCTTGGGTGCTTTAATTGTAATTCTAAAACTTTTTTTACTATCCTATTTTATATCAATGTACTGGCTCTGATATGACCTAAATGTGTTGTATATAAGTACTGTGAAACTCTTAAAAACAAACAAAACAAAGATACGACATCCAGTCAATGTTAGATAAAACAAATGTACACATTCCATTACTACGACCATCTCCCTTCCCCCCTCCCCCTTTGCATTTATGTATTTTGTTTCAATATTTCATTTCGACTATACACATGTTCGTAATGTAATTCATTATCTGTAAAGCGCTTTGAGATGTTTGGTTTCATGGAAAGCGCTCAACAAGTGTCTTATTATTATTATTATTATTATTATTATTATTATTATTATTATTATTATTATTATTATTATTATTATTATTATTATTATTATTATTATTATTCTATTCCATTTTACTTTATCTTATACTTATATATATTATTTTGATTTTCAGTTCAAGCTTTGTTTGTCCCACGATGGCAGTGGCAAAGGAGCAGCTTTGACAGCAGCAGTGTCCTTGAGATTACAAAACTCCATGAAAGGAGAGCCTCACCAGGACCACGAGAATCATGCCAGTCCTGAAGTGATGATGGTGCAGGCGTGATCCAACCCCTTCCCCATTCCTCCCCATGTAGATAATAATAATATATACTGTAAATAGCTTGTTGAACTTGTTAGCGGGATTAATTTGTTGTAGGTTGGACCTCGTTCGCAACTCATACTTACCTTATTTTCATGTTATAGGAAAGCAGGTTTCAATTTCGTGACCCATATATTGAAATCTCAAAGATCGATGTAAACATATTCACAGGTCTGATTACCAAAGGCAATTATGGCCTCTTTTTTTATCATTGTTGTTGTGGAGAATATTTTGCTTTTGTTTGAGAGTATTTCCATGACAACAACGAGACCATAACAATTTGAGTTATCAGACCTGCAAATAAGTACATGTCGTCTAAGATCCTTAGCTTTCATGAGTTGCGTCATCATGTTTTATTATGGTTATTATGTAAAAGACGCATACCTAGTTGTTGCATAAAAATATGAATCCAGAATAAAATGATAACAAGGAATAGAAATCTTCAGTGCGGCAAAACTTGGCTGAAAATTGATATTTCCAAATGATCCTCTTTTGAAACAGTAAGATTTGATTTTTACAGCGGCATATTGACTGAATAAAAAAAAAAAAGAAAAAAAGCATGTCATCATTTTGCCATGCTCATTGTGTAATTCTTATTGCAATTTGACATAGAGGGGGAACCCAATGTGTACATATTTGCAGGTCGGATAACCTAAATTGTTGCAGGCTCATTGTTGTAATGATGATACTCTCAAATCAACACAAATTATTGTCCATCACAGCAATGTTAAGTCAAGCCCATAATTGCACTCGGTTATCAGACCTGCAAATATTTGTGCACGCAGGGGTAACTTCCAATGTTAGTCAGCGTTTTGCCTAATTGAAGTTCTGTTATCTTTGTTTTCATTTTCTTCACTATAGTGTGGGAGGTGATCCCTTATCTGTTACATTTTGTTTGTTTTTAAATAATTTTTTTGTTTGTTGTTTGTTTTGCTTTGTTTTTTTGAGTTTTTTTAATGCTTTCTGGTGGATGATATTTGATTCTCAGTAGTGGTTTTGAAATGCTTTTAAAGACATAAATTGTTGCCCTTTGAGAATCAAATTACATTTGGAGAAAAAAACAAAACAACACAAAACAATTTGTTTCCATTTTTCATTGGCTGTGAAAGTGTTTGGTTTTTTTTCCTTTTTAGTTTAAAAAAAAACCCCAACCCTATTTCATAGAATGTTGTAATTATGTAATTCATTCTAGACAGAAATCTTTGAGATTTATTTCAAAACCATCATTACATTTCTATCATATTTCACGACAATCATTCGCTTTGTGGTATTCAATAAATACATTTTTTTTTCATCCAATTGAGAATTTATGATTTAAATTTGTGACAGAGACTGAATATGTATTTGGTTTTATAATTATTTTTTTTTTAATTATCAGCATTACTTTGTTTAAATTGGAATCATTTTATTTTGAAGACGATTGGTAGTCAAAGCTGTTACTAAGCATACGTTGAATAAGGAGTTCCTTTTGATTTTGATCAAAGAGTGGATTCACCATTGTCTTGTTTTGCTTTTGTTTTTCAAGGCAATCATGATGTCAATATTATCCAGTCATTCTTATCATTCATCTGGATTGATGCCATGAGTTAATGAAATTATTTTTTATTTGGATATGGTGCATAGACAATTGAGTTGAATAATTTAAGCACCAATAGATTATTAAGAAATAAGACAATCTCAGTTCAAATAAAACTTTTATCAGAATCAAATTTTCCATCGATGACTTGGAGCAGATCTGAGTTTCAAAATTTAATATAAAATTGATACCTTTACAGTTGTCTCTGTATTGCAATTAAAAAATTTGTTTTCTGAATATTTTCCAAAACATACTCAATTCAGTGAACAAGTCACCTCACTTACAATCAATACCTGACGTTAGGATCGTTTGTTATTTTTTTTAAAAAAAAGAAAAAAAAAACAATAAATTTATTACTCTGTTGAAGCAGAGAAATGAATAACTACCCAGACACAAAACAACGGTTCTCTATATATGTAGTTATCTATTTTGTTATCATAATGTGACACAGGCACGCATTTGTTATTTCCATTACCTGTTCATTTTAAGTGTGTTCATTATAAGTGTGCTCCACTGTACTCAGTATTAGATTGTAACCTTTGTTTAGTTATAGCCTGACACTAGGACCTGTCTTTTGATGTCACATATAGATTGGTGCACTGCCTAGTGAGTTGTCGTTAGTAGTGCTCAAGGAAATAAATGATCCCATTGGTTGAACTATTGAATACAACTCACGGTTTTATTTCTTTTGTGGTCAAAAACTTGTCTTTTGACGTAATTTGTTGATCAGTGTCAGGCTATGAGTTTATAAAGGCTACGATCAGCTGGTGTGAACAGCCTCATCAAGAAACCTGCTTAAAATCAGCAGTGTATGTACGACTAATTTACAACTCATTCGACATGAGAGTAAGAGAGGTAGAGAGGATCTTTGACACACCATACAAAATTATTTGCAGGCTGTGATTGTCCTACTTGAGAAAAAAACAATAAACATTGATTATGTCAATGGTTAGTGTTGGATTTATTTATCATACATCTTACTGTCATACACATCTTTTTGATATCCCACTTATCATTTCCAGAGAAAATTGGTAATGCAAATTTCACTTGATGCTCTGAAAATTTTTTCATTAACGATGATCCCTGACCATTCATGTGTTGTTTTTTTTTTATTATTTGGGGTTTTTTTAAATTCCTTTTATTTAGTGTACAGGCATGCACCGCGTTATTTATATAATTCCTCAACAATTTTGCTTAAACCTAAACCAATGCATATTAAGGTTTTTGATTATTTCTTTAAATACCATCAGATGATTATTGTCATGTATTGATTACCCATGTTTCAGTGTTCAGTTGTACCCAGTAGTTTAAGCATAGTTTTAGAAAGCTTGACATTTTAATTCGATGGGCACAGTGGTACATTCCAGCATGTATGTTCTGAAAGTTGCCATTCTGTAGTAGTGCAGTTTTATTTTGAGAGGAGATATTTGTAAAAAAAAAAAGAAATAATAAAAAAAAAAGAAAGAGTAAGAGATGATCCATTGTAGTTGATAATAGATGTGGGTTGACATTTAAAATTAATTTTTTTTTTATTTTCGCATTTGCAATGAAACCATTTAAACTGTTAATTTGATTTGTAAATTCAAAATAAAAAAATAAAAAAAGAAAGAAAAACTTACTCAAATAGAAAACCCATTTCTTCTCACGGCCTAATTTTCTTTCACAAATGTTAGAAAATTCTCCCTAACGTTACCCATACTGATAAATAACATTTTGTCCCGTCTTTTTCATGGTGTCACCTTGTGGAATTCTCATTCAAAGAAATGTCGTCAAATATTTGAATGTGATTTGATACATGGCGTGCAGCAAGACAGATAATATTTGTTTTTAACTTTGAGATATTTTTAATGTTGATTAGCACTTTTGTTGATTTTATAAGGCTTTTAAATATGAAGGCATTGCAATTTCAATGTCAAAAACCCAGTATGAGACATTGTGAGTTTCCTTCATGAATTCGCAGATTACCCTGAGTACTCTGTTCCAAGCAAACCGTCTGTGCATGTTCTTTTATTTCATTACATGTGCGCTGCGCCTGTACACACAGATACATCACTTCCAGTATATCTGTGATTATCTACCTACATTATCAACACTATTACTCTCTATGTGTGTGAAAAGTGGGTCAAATTTTTTCCTTTTTTTTTTATTTTTTTAAAGATTGAAGTATAACAAAATTGATAAAACCAATATACAGTTTATGGGTGGGGATCCTGACCTCCCATAGCGGGCAGGGAGGTACATACTGTGTCTTCTATCCCTTATATCTGTTATCCAACATGCTTTCTGTCTTTGTCTCGGAATGAGATTACTTGGTTTTGTCCTGGCACTGGCCGGAATCCTAGCTGGGAGGGAAACAGTCAAATGCATAGTTATTGTTTTGGGAGATGATAATTTTTTCCTTGTAAATCATCTCTCTGTTATGTATTATTATTTTTATTTTGAATGTATAATGTAAGCATTTGAGTGTGTTCCTCTTTGTTGGATTTTGTGCTTGTGTCTGGATGAGACTTGTAGGTGATCTCAAACTAATTACATTGGTGGTATGCTCTTGGAATCTACATCTGATCCCTATTTGTTCTCAATTCCCCTTTGTCTTACTTTTTCTTGGGTGCTCTAATTGTAATTCTAGAACTTTTTACCATCCCATTTTCTTCCTTTTTACTGGCGCTGATATAACCTAAATGTGTTGCAAGCGCCGTAAAACCCTTAAAAACAAACAAACAATATACAGTTTATGTCCTTGGATTATTTCTAACTGGGACAATCTATAATGAACTTTTCTACCATATGATTTCTAACTATGTATTCAAGTATTATTGAATATCGGATACAATATGAAAGTTGCTTTCTTTATCAACATTGCAAAAACAAACCCACGGGTCGTGCCGAACAGATTGCCAATTGTATTGACAACAATTTTTGAACCTTGCTTTATGTGCGTCACTGTGGACACATTTATTACCAGCGTAGCTAATGACTCAAGTACTTGTTGGAATAAATAGTATGGGTCCTCCCATTAATTGGTAAAAAGCCTGCTTTAAACAAAGGGGGCAATGTGAAGTGGGGTGACTATGGCCAATTGGAGTGACTAAGACCTACCCACAAATGTGTCCCCACTCACCCCCCAGATTGAATATTATATTAAACAGATATGGTAAAATGAACAACATTTGATAGATTTCACAGTTCCCCACACTTTAGACACATACCACGGATAGATTATTTCAATGTCAAAATATATCACATAAAAATGTTTAAAAAGACATTAAAATAATCTATCCAATGTTCTTTTTATAAAGTGTGGGGAAGGGTAAAATCTATCAAATGGTGTACATTTTACCATATTTGTTTATAATAATCTTCAATCGGGGCTCACATTTGGGGGCTGTCTTAGTAACCCCATTCCACAGTAGCAAAGCCCCTTGAAGCTTGGTTTGATGATAATGTATACATTCCCTACATTGTTAATTTGATGTGGTTGAACATTTAATGTATGCATTATCAGAGGTGTATTTAAGAATAATGACTTCTGTTGTTACGCTATATTTTGTTATTATTATGATTATTATATATGTTTGTTTTGTTTGCCTTAGGATATATCATTTAATCATTATCAATTGCGATGATCATGTACTCAGAAGCCTTGAATGGATTGAAACACTTTACATGTATGTTTAGGTTACTTTCAGTTCAGCTGATCCAATGCTTTGTCCTCTTAGTCATAGTCAAACTACATGTTGTTCTTCCCAATGTGATAAAGAACATGTTAACTCATATCTACTTCCCTATATTCATGAAACAAGACGGGTTAAGACTGAATCTCTAGTTCTCGTATTATAGTAAAGTAAAATAAAATAAACTTCGCTAGATTCATCCCACAGGGAAATTTGTCTCTTGGGTCTATTCCAAGGGAAGACTGGAATAACAGTGCTGCACAGTGCAGCGACGTGTGATTGAACTCGGTATCTTTCGGTTACAAATCAAAGACTGTACCGCTGAGCCACGCTGACAGTGACAATATTGATGTTTTGTAATTTTAGTATAGACTGTAAAACTCTGATGTACAGTCCCATACTATACACAGTCCTCGCTGGATTCCAGCACGTTCTCAGGAGAAGCCAAAAATAGTGCTAGATTCCCAGCATCCCAAAATCTGATGCTCATGGGAGGTAATCTTCAATCTTCATCGGCTTGCATTTGCAAAAGGCTCGACGAGCCCATCACTGCAAATGTTCAGTTACAGGGAACAGTCACAGATTACTTTGACAAGTGAGTGCATTTCTATGGTAAGACTCAAGTGTTTGTCTATGGCTCACATAATTTTGAAATGATTGTGTTTGTTTTATCTCTCGATAAATGTTACAGAATTCTGTGATTTTTACATTTTTTTTCATGATTTCCATATTTTGTTTGTTTTGGTTTTGTGAAAATTTTACTGTAACTTGTTTTTGTTCAATCCATTCCTCTTATTTTTCCTCATTCAAAGTGACTGACACAGACAAACTGAATACAGTGCGACACATATTCCTCGTTCTTGCTTGGACAAAAAATTAAGATGAGGAATCTGTGAAAACGAGAAATACATGAAACTTGTACAAAGAAAATAAAGAATTGTATAAGTTTCGGATATTGAGATTGGTTTGAGTTTGAGGAATGCATCCTGCACTGTATTACTGGTGAACATTATATATATATATATATATATATATATATATATATATATATATATATATATATATATATATATATATATTATATATATATATTTTTTTTTTTTTATCTATCGATAAATGAATAAATAAAATAAAAATGATGATAAATAAATATTTTTTACAAAAAAAAAACCTTTGGCGTTTAACCTTCCACATGTGGGGTTAAAATTGTCTCTTTCCTGACTTCATATCATATTTTTTTTACCAAAAGATTAATAACAGAAATGTGACTAGGCCATCATTAAAATCAAATTCCTGAGCTACAAGCAATGCTGTTACTGCTCTCTTGGTGAAAATCGTCACGTCTGCCATTATATGTTTGATTTTATGCTTTTTTTAAAGGGTTTTACGGCACTTGTCACATTTCATAACCAGTATAAAGGAAGAAAATGGGATAGTTTGATAAATAATGGTTGAATTTATGACTTAAAAGAAAGTCAGTTTTGTGTTAAAGGGATAATAACTGAAATAATTGTTGAGACAGCTCCATAATTTGGGTGATTTTTGTTGTTTTTTTTAGCCTGTATCTGATTAGAACTAGCTTTCATAAATATTCTAAATAACTACTAATACTTTATCATCAAACCAAAAAAATCTCTCTCTCTCGCGGGTGGTTGGATGGGAGCATCACCCTTGAATCATATACCTATGATGTTCGCATGGGTATACGATCCGATAGTGATGTCGTTTCTTCTTCTCTTTACTAGCCTATCCTGCTTCTTTGGTTTGTGATTGTATTTTTGACAGGGGATATTTTTTTTCCTGTAAATCCTCTGCCTGTTTGTTCTTGGTTATTATAATTTAGCTTATGATATCTTTAGTTATGCTTTTGATTGATATTTGTACTATTTTTGTTAGATTGCTTGTTTTTTTGTTTCAGCGGTCTCTCATATAACCTCAATTGTGTTGGAAGAGACCTAAAGCAACAAACAAACAAAAAAAAAAAAAATCTCTCCAGAACGATTTAAAATCTCTTTATAAATTTTTGGGTGTTCCTCTAGCTAGTTATGATTTTAAATTCAATTTTTTTTTTAGAACAAATGTTGATTTTCCGATTTTTCTGTGATAAATAAAATTGATTGAAAATGTTTGCATGAAATGTAATAGACTCGTCCAAAGAAATCACTGTGATGTACCAATGGCTGTCAAATTAAATCAACCCGAAGGATTTTTATCAAATTTACTTGATTTCATGATAATCAGATTGTATTATGGGCAATAAATATGGAGGCATATTAATCTCATGAATTAAAGACTGCAATCATTATCCGAAGATTTTGACAAAGACATTGCTTAGCTGTCTTGCCATCATCGTACTAAATATTATTATGTGATTAATGTTTCCAGATTGCTTGCAAAATTGGATGAGTAAAAAAAAAATGTTTTACCGCAAAGTCCCAGGTTTGAGAGTTTTTACCAAGACAAGGGTCATTTAAATTGAATGACGTTTGAATGATGAGTTTTCTGGACAAATTTTAAAATATGTGTCTTTCCAGAGTACCCAGTTAACTTGTTACAAATAGTTTATTCGAAACTTGTCAATAAAATCTCAATTGAAAACAAATCATTGGACTTTTCTCTTTTACTTTTAGTAAATTTGTTTGTGTAAAAAAAAGTCTTCCTTTAAAATTTCGAAATTAAGTAACTTGTTTGCTTCTCACGTATTAAATCATGAAAACTTTTCTAGCTTCGCTGTCTTATTATTCTTGGTTGCCTCTGACCCTAGAGTAACAGGAACTTATAAGCTGTAAATCTCCACTGCCAAACTAGTTTAGTCTAGTATATTACTCTGTATTATATTCCCTTCACTATATGCCCTATACAATAAGTGTCTCAAGCTCTGTTAAACTTCTCTTTATCTATACAAACCAAGAGATTCTACCAAATTGTGTATTAGTATTAGTGATGATGCACATTTTACAAAGTGATTGAATAAAAGGTAAAATAAATTAAACTAACCTAAAACTGTAAAAATGTGATATAATACAATAATAATAATACTAATAATAATAATAACAATGTGTTTCCATATTGTATGTGTCAGTGCATTACATAATTAGTCGGAAGGTGAAAATTTTAGATTTGCATTTTATTCATCTTCTGAAAGAATATGCTCCCCAGAGCATTTTAATCTTTATTTGAATTAAATCGGGTGATTTTTCATGAAGTTAAGGTCAGATGTATGGGAAAGGTATCCAGCAACTTTTCTCAAATTTCATAATTGTTCAACTTGACTAGCTGTAAAAAATATTTAGAAGTGAAATTAAGCTTTGATATTTTCCGAAGATGTACAAAAAGGGTTGATTTAACCATTTATGACAAGAACTCATTTTTGATCAAAATTGACCTTCTAACTAAACTTGGCTATATCTCAGTTCAAACCTTTTCACCATCCGACTGATTATGTCATTCACTGTAACATGACTCATCTTCATTGACCATCAGTGCCCATTATGATATTTATTCGTTTTCATACCTCTACAGTCTAACACTATTAATCCAAAATGTTCTGTCATCAACATCTCCATCGAACACAACAGATTATAAAGAAACTCTGTCTTAGGCGGGGTTTTTTGACCTCCCATGGGCAGGAAGTCACCTACTATGTCTTCTATACCCCTATATCTGTTTTCCAACTTGCTGTTTGTCATTGTCTTGGAATGAGATTACTTGATTTTTCCTTTCCCTGGACGGACTCTTTGGCTGTGAGGAAAACAGTCTAATGTATAGATAGTATGCGCTTGGCTAAGAAGCTCACAACATTGCCATCCGGAAGTATAACGGACCAACACACAAAACTGTGTGTATCCATGAACGTTTATAGTCAGGTTAATACAGTTCAGTGAGCATTACTCATAAACGCGGATGGCAAAAAACAAGAACAAAGACCTGAGTGACGTCATCTTCGAACTATCTATAGTTATAGTTTTGGAAGATGATATTTTTTCCATGGTTGCAGTTGCAGATCATCTATATTGTGCTTGCGTCTGGATGAGACTTTCAAGTGATCTCAAACCAAGTACACTGATGTTTTGTTTTTGTTTTTAGGTATTTAACGGCGCTTTCAACACTATTTAGGTCATTTAAGCGCCCGTAAGTACACTGAGGGTATGCTCTTGGAATCTACATCTGTTCCCTATTTGTACCATTTCCCTTTGTCTTAGTCTTACTTTTACTCGTGTGCTTGTAATTGTAAATCTATAACTTTTTTACAGTCCCAGTTTCTTCATTTTTACTGACGCTGAAATGACCTGAATGTGTCGCAAGCGCCGCAAAACCCTTAAACACAAACATATGTCTGGCTTAAAAGTGTTTGACTGAAAGGACTCATGAAATTAAACCGGTGTTCATAAATTTTTTTTTTTTTTTTTTTTGGAAATTATTTTGCAAAAATGTTCACTCTATGTCTTAAAATTAATACTGCTGATTTGATGGTTCGATGACACCGTTTTGGGTTTGTTTTTTTTGTTTTTTTCATTTATCTTCACTCACTCATCTATCACATTTGTCAGGGGCTGACATATTGTTATTATTTTATTCCTTTGTTTTAAAACTGAATATAACATGATGTTCACTATTGACTCTCACTTGCTCTCTTACATAATGCTGCTTAGACAATCATATATTATGCAGATGTGTTTACAATTACAAAAGAAAATAATTATTAATCAATTTTAAAAGCGTAATTTTATGAACATTTCTCTCTCCCTTCCGAACACCAACTATCATTGCCAACATTTTAACCTTTTACAGGCAGGGTTTGGTTTGATCTTACCTTAACCTGACATCTTTTCAAGACAGCATAAATAACAGTACAGTGATGTAATTAAGCCCAAGGCACATGGATGTGCTGTTATTAAAAACGGTTAAGTTTGTAGTAATAACGAAAGAATAAATGACATAAATAAATAATGACTGAAAAGGAATTCAACACTGCCGTTAAAGAGTTGAACACTTTTTGTGTGCGAGTATTTCCAGATCTGGGCAGTCCAGGATTTTGAGTACAACAACGTGTTAGTTTGCAACTTGATATATAAGCAAACAGTATTCTATTTGTAACATAGTTCATAGTATAGACCAGTAATGTTTCTTTTCTTTATCTTTGTCTTTAGTCTTATGTCCTCTCAGTGGATCATAATCAGATACAATTATATTACGGTAATTATAGAGTCTGTAGCGACCATAACGCAATGTGAGTGATTGTTTTAAATTTAAAGATGAGAATTTTTATGTTGAATTTTTTGTTGTTATTATTATAATTATATCTATGTTACTCAAATGAATCTCTTACAGATAAAAATAAAGAAAAATACAAACAACTGTCATTCGAATATTTCTCTTTCATTATTTATTTTATTTATGACTTACAAGGAAATAGTTCTTGTTTGGATTTGTTTTGAACCCCAAATTTAGCAATGATTGAGCTACTGGGTCTATGTTAGATATGGTTTAAAGTATTTCTTGAAAAATCAGTGCCCTTTCTAATATAGTAGCAAGCAATTATGTTTGGGTTTTTTTTATGGTTTTACGGCGCTTGTGACACATTTACTTCATTTAGGTCATATCAGCGCCAGTATAAAAAATAAAATGGAATAGTCAAAATATTCTAGATTTACAATCAACGCACCCCAAAAAAGTAAGCCAAGGGGGAATTGGATCAAATAGGGAAAACCAATTGTTATTATCTATTGAACGTTACAAAATCCAGAATAGAGTCTGACTCCATGGGACTCATTATATTAAAGGACTCTTTTTTTTCTAAGGTATTCATTACTTGCGTTTTGACCCACAAAAACCAGCAGAAAGCGCACAGGGTCTTTTTGAGGTGCATGTCAAAATTTAATAATTTGGTCAGACAAATCTCCACCTTAACAACTTTACGACCCCATACAACCAAAATAATATTGATGATGTGATGAAATAGAGTTCAAAATGATCTGAAAATAATGCTGCCTAATAATTCTATTTGGACATATCTCACGAAGAGATAGACATATTCCAGCTAATAAGGCAATGGTGTTATTCTTTACACCAAGCGGACATAACAAACACAAAGGCAGTCGCAAAACAGACATATAGACTTAGACTACGATAAAAGGGGACCTCAAGCCCCTAGATGACACACGCGATCTGAGATGCGAAAAGGATTTAGAACACCTGAGATCCATCACATCAGACCGTCATCAGTGGAAAGAACTCTCTCAACAAATCAGAGAAGCTGACAAAGTGTCCCAGTCCGAACATTAGGAGGCGATCAGCAATAAGTCAAAGTAAGTCAATTCTAAAAGCACAAAACAAAAAACAAAAAAATAAAACACAGAAACTAAAAGGAGACTAAAAAGAAACAGCTGAAGATGGTCAACTTTGGAGGAAACTGAGGGCACGAAACCAGCTGGAGAGAGCTAGAGAATATATCTAAGGAGAGAGCTGGATAGTGAAAAGTTGTTGACAGCATATGCTCCAAGGGGAGCACAAGAAGTTAAGTAAGTAAAACTTAAATGCCATTATGCTTCATCCATTAAAGCCATATTGAGAGTTTTAATAACAATAATAACAATAATAATAATAATAAAATATAGTTACATGATCTTTATTGTCCCAGGAGGCAATTATTATTCTACAGCCCATTAAAAAAAAAAGGAACACACAAAGCACGCACATCACACAAATCCCACCTCTCTCTCTCTCATCTGTATCTATCTCTCTCTTCTGTATCTATCACCTGTGTCTCTCTCTCTCAACTGTACTTATCTATGCTATCTCTCATTCTCTCTCACTCTAAAATGTATCTCTCTCTCTCGTCTATACCTATCACCTGTCTCTCTCATCCTCTCTCTCTTCTCTCAATTATATCTCTCTCTAGACTTCCACACATTTTAGTAAATGATTGATGGTAAAAGAGGCTTATTATTCTTGCCTGCACACTAAAACTAAAAGCGGTTTTCCCTTCATACATAATAGATTCTCAAATATTTTACATCTATAGCATCTCATGGACATGTTTTTCTGATATTTCATTGTTCATATTTAAATTGAATTTTTCCTGTACAGATTTATACACCTGAAGAACTTCACCTGCCGAGGGCCTCAGAAAACCTTGTCCACTTTTGCATTTACTGTTGATGTTAAACAAATTAAGCGATAGTCTATTGGCACCTTTGCCATTTCCAATTAATCTAAGACAAACTTCTGGAACTTTCCAAATATCCACTTTTTCATTATAGCCTGGCATGAGGCTATCATCAAAATCAAAATCATCGTACGGCCATAATTGTTCAGGAGCCACATGTTCTCCGACCAATTCTCGATGTCCACATTTTACGGTATAATTGTTACCTTCATTAAGCACAGGAAGAGCATCCATGTCATTGAGTAAAAGTTTTAAATCATCCGCCAATAAAAACTGACTCAGCAACTTTTCAGGTGTGTTTGAATCACATAGGACACGCGTGCCATCTTTATGAGTGTGAAGTCGGTGTAAAATAGAGACAAAGTCTACACATAAAGAAAATCTAGTGGCCAGAGTGTCCAAGTGTGGTAAGCGGGTCTGAAGAATATCATCCAATTTGTCAGCAGAACCAAACGAATGATATTCTGTGATCAAAATATGTTCTGATTCATTACAAAACCCAATAATTTGAACAATATGCTTTAAAAATTCTTTGTCTCCATTTGCAGAGAAGGTAGTAAACATTTCGAGGTTGGAAACGAAATCACTGGAAAAATTGGGGTTCCTCAATTGACTGACTGCAACACTGTAACCAGCCCACACACCAAGGTTGACCTGAAAATACAAATTTTTATTTTAAAATTTTTACATATTTTAATTTTTTATTTTTAAAAAATATATATTAATTAAATATTAATAGTAAGAATTAAAAATAATAAATTCTATAGTTGATCATAAAAAATAATATTGACAAAAGAGTAGCCTATTGTCGTGATTGAATTGCAAGGGAGAAATATATCAATATCACCAGGAGGTGGATAAATTGTTAATAAAATCAGTAAGATATGAAGTGAGTAGAAAAGTGCCAGAAGACAATAGAGAATAAAAAATTTTTTCGCGGCGGTGGTGGGGTTTGAACCTGCGACCTTATTGGTACGACAACTCCGCCTGGCAGGTGAGAGCGTGGCTCTACCGTGTGAGCTATCCACGAACACAAAATATTCGTTTCAAACTCAAAGTCATTTCTAGATCCCTCTCTCACCCACTTCTTGAGATCGCCGATTCCTTCGCCACCATCGCGAAGTAATTTTGACCAGCAGTTAAGCTTAATAGCCAATATTCTCATCACAAACATATAACATAGAAACGATTGAGACATTGAGTATGCTCCGGTGTATTGGGTGAATTTTTAATTCAGAAAAGTGAGTGGAGCAGGCACTTATGTTGGTAACAACAAGATATGAAGTGAGTAGAAAAGTGCCAGAAGACAATAGAGAATAAAAAATTTTTTCGCGGCGGTGGTGGGGTTTGAACCTGCGACCTTATTGGTACGACAACTCCGCCTGGCAGGTGAGAGCGTGGCTCTACCGTGTGAGCTATCCACGAACACAAAATATTCGTTTCAAACTCAAAGTCATTTCTAGATCCCTCTCTCACCCACTTCTTGAGATCGCCGATTCCTTCGCCACCATCGCGAAGTAATTTTGACCAGCAGTTAAGCTTAATAGCCAATATTCTCATCACAAACATATAACATAGAAACGATTGAGACATTGAGTATGCTCCGGTGTATTGGGTGAATTTTTAATTCAGAAAAGTGAGTGGAGCAGGCACTTATGTTGGTAACAACAAGATATGAAGTGAGTAGAAAAGTGCCAGAAGACAATAGAGAATAAAAAATTTTTTCGCGGCGGTGGTGGGGTTTGAACCTGCGACCTTATTGGTACGACAACTCCGCCTGGCAGGTGAGAGCGTGGCTCTACCGTGTGAGCTATCCACGAACACAAAATATTCGTTTCAAACTCAAAGTCATTTCTAGATCCCTCTCTCACCCACTTCTTGAGATCGCCGATTCCTTCGCCACCATCGCGAAGTAATTTTGACCAGCAGTTAAGCTTAATAGCCAATATTCTCATCACAAACATATAACATAGAAACGATTGAGACATTGAGTATGCTCCGGTGTATTGGGTGAATTATTAATTTTATTCTCTATTGTCTTCTGGCACTTTTCTACTCACTTCATATCTTGTTGTTACCAACATAAGTGCCTGCTCCACTCACTTTTCTGTAATAAAATCAGTGTATCATATACGGAAACAACAATAAAATGAAAGGAAACCAATGGTAAATATGCAAAGCTACACAGCATTGTCAATCTGAATTTCATGGGGACACTCGAAAGAATCTATTTCAAATAAAATGGATGCATTGTCGGCTTTTATTTCTTGTATTTTAAGAAGTTATTAATTGCGGTCGCTACCCATAGTGGGCATGCTTCCTGTCTTTTCTTGGAAATGGGATTACACGGTTTGTCCTGGCCTTGGCTAGAGTCCTTAGCTGAGAGGAAAACAGTCAAGTTTATAGTAATTAGTTTTTGGAGGTGATATATTTTTGTTTGTTTTGAATATCATGTTTTGTATGCATTTGAATTTATTTCTCATGTGTATATATCTTGTGTCTGGATGAGACTGACAGTTAACTCAAACAAAGAACATTGGTCTGTCATCTGCATTTTTCGCCAAATTGGGACCTAAAATTTGCCAAAAGAAACCCCAAAATTTGCCAAGAAATTTGCCAAAAAATTTGCCGAGGAGAACTAAGCGTTTCAGTAAAAATTAACATGCGATACAGAAAAATATATAAATAAAAGACAATTTATTACATTTAAGGAGGCTGCATTTATTAATTTAATGAAATGACTGAATAGCGTTGTTACAAAGATTTTAAAGGATCATTATCCATAGAGTAGCTTCCCTTGGTTTGGGCCCAGGCAAAGCTGCAACATTTCTCAAGTTTTGCACTTTTTTTTTCGTAATTTTCTTTTTTCTTTTTTTTTTTCCCCAAAATTTGCCACGCGATTTGCCAATTTTCCCAAAATTTGCCATGATTTGCCAATTTTGGGAAATTTGCCAAAATTTGCGGATCGCCCTGATATTTGCGGCCGCAAAAAATGCAGATGACAGATTGGTAGCTTGCTCATGGAATCTACATCTGTTCCCTATGCTAACCATTCCCCTATGTATTACCTTTTCTCACATGCTTTCATTGTAAATCTAGATTTCTTTTACTGTCTCATCTACTTCATTTTTACTGGAGCTAAAATGACCTAAAAGTGTCAGAAGCGCCATAAAATCCTTTTAAAAAACAAAACAAAACATGACATAATTGTGGTCATGAATCATTTTGTAAACTCTTGTCTTCAGCTTGGGCGCTGGCATTTAGAAACATGAAATGCTTTTATTTATATCTTCTATCCTTACTTGTATCTACCATATAAAAAATGTGACCCCTCGTCTAAAAATGGTATTAAGTCGGGATGATTAACTCTAGTACCGCATTGGGGTCAACCAGAAATAACGACCGGTTCCCAGTACTTGCCTAGCAAATATAGCGTCACTCGGGTTTGATCGCATCATTTCATACGTCAATAACTAGCTTCATGCTCAACCCAAACAGCTTAAATAAACTGTTTGCTGATTGGCTGAAACTAATAATATCAACCAATCAAACTTCGGCTTTTATTTCATAAAGAACACAATGGAATATTTACTGAATCAAGGTCGGGTCTGTGTTACGTTTCTACAACTGACGCACATGTGACTCGGAAAAGGTGTGTTACATTCAAACGACCGCCACGGTATTGGGGTCGGAATGGTGTGTTACGTTTATACCAGAAATATCATGGTTAAGTTGAGTTTATATGTTTCATAGAAGGGAAGGAATATCATAGTTTATTGTGCTAAATACCAACGTTTCATATTTTTGACCAGTTTAACTATAACTTGACTTTTTAGCATCCCGTCCATCCCAACATAATACCGTTTTGAGACGTTGGGTCACAAATATGATTTTCAGTACATACCATCTTGACAGCTCCATGCCCGAGGACATGGTGTGTTATCTCAACATCACTTCTGATATCTTGACACGTCAGCCAGGAGTGACAGGATACCATACCATAGAGACTGAAGCTTCCATTCTTGCATTCAGGGCGACACTTTGTCACTTTATTTTGCCAATCCTGTACACATGTTTGACCGCCAGTGACTAAGGGAAGGAAAAACAAAGGATCAGTGAACCCATTATCCGTCTCTCTCTCTCTCTCTCTCTCTCTCTCTCTCTCTCTCTCTCTCTCTCTCTCTCTCTCTCTCTCTCTCTCTCTCTTGTTTGTTTTTAAGGGTTTTACGGCACTTGCAACATTAAAGTGATATCAGTGCCAATTAAAAGGAAGAAAATGGGATAGTAAAATGTTCAAGAATTACAATTAAAGCACCCAAGTAAAGGTAAGACGAAGGGGAATTTGTTCAAATAGGAAACAGATGTAGATTCCAAGAGCACACTATCAAAGTACTTAGTCTGAGATCACCTAAAAGTCTCATCCAGACACAAGCACAGGTACCCACTAAGAGGAACACACTCAAATGTTTACAAATAATATATAATATGTAAATAAACATAATACAGTGCATAACAGAGAGATGATTTACAAGGAAAAAATATCATTTCCCAAAACTATCTTTACCTACATATGACTGTTTCCCTCTCAGCAAGGGCATCCGGCCAGAGCCAGGACAAAACCAAA
The DNA here is from genome assembly GCF_034508935.2 of Berghia stephanieae. Taxonomy (NCBI): domain Eukaryota; kingdom Metazoa; phylum Mollusca; class Gastropoda; order Nudibranchia; family Aeolidiidae; genus Berghia; species Berghia stephanieae. Next base: position 11,897,580 of record NC_088361.1, on the reverse strand, counting down.
TAATCTCATTCCAAGACAAAGACAGGAAGCAAATTGGAAAACAGCTATAAGGGGATAGAAGACACAGTGAGTGCCACCCTGTCCACTTTGGGAGGCCAGTCTCTCTCTCTCTCACTGTTGAGTGCGGATTGGAATATTGCTCAGAGACCGAAATATGACACTGTGACACACACACTTTCACACAGACAACACACACACACACACACACATATTTTGTTTTATTTATGGTGGTTTTTATATGTTATATTATTAGATCAATACATATATATATATATACAATTAAAATAAGTTAAACCGAAATTCAAAGACCTTGATTCTATTTCGCTTTAGGCATACCTGAAAAGGGTATCAGATTTTTGAAGGGTCATTATTGTCCCACTGCCATTATTCCTCTCACTGTCACACACTGCATCATGTTGTGGTTGAGAGAAAGTATATTGTGTGTGTGTGTGTGTGTGTGTGTGTGTTTGGTTGTCATACAAAAATGTTTAAATATAAAACACATAAACTGGTAACTTAATTTCCTATAAGCATGACAACATAAAACTTAAGTATTGTACATCATTTTGTACATCAGCCTAACAAAGGAAGGCAAAGAAATCATCGAAGGTCAACTTGCGCTAATCTGGAGCTTGTGACAAACTGGGCAGCCTCTCACTCTCTGTCTCAGCCTCCGTAGTAATACACTTCCGACATTCTCTCTCTTTCTCTCTTTGATATATATTATTTATTATTACTTTTATTATTTAAGTAACCTACTTCACAGTTGCAGCTCCACCAAACTCTAACCCACTGAGTCACTGGCACTACGATGTACTAGATATGTCTAATGGTGTAATCTCTAACACTAACACTAACAGTAGTTACTAACACACTTCACTTTCACTTTCTTCACTCACCATTTGTCTGGTTGCAGAACACGAAAAGTTCAAAAAGGATTATCAAAATAGACCAAAGGCTAGCCAGCGTTGTTAGATCAAAGCCTGCATATAAACAAATCTATTAATTTATCTATTTACTTTTTTATTTTATCTATTATCTGTCCTTCTTCAAAGTGAAGAGGCTCACTTGGTCCCTGTCTGATCTTGGAACAATAATCCTTCTTTCACTTTCGTTTTCGATTCCAAGTTAAGTCCCTTGGACGGTTTTCCACAACTTCCTGTCTTCCTTTTTACTTCAAATACGGCCATCGATCTCAGGTACTTTTTGTAAACATGACTTTATCAATCAAAATCCTTATTATGTCTTATCATCTGTGTAAAATTGGACGTATTATCATTTTAAAATAACCTTATGTGTGTTTTAAAATCCATTTCCTTTCTCCAAATTGTTGAGAAGGTCATGAAATTGGATGTTTACAAGTCTACACCCTTCTCTATAGTCTGATGAGCGATGTCTGTTCTATTGAGAACTCACAATTGTGTGGTGTTCAAATGAGAATGTCCAATTTATGTTTGCACTGTCCTTCCAAACCTCACAGAAATACGTTACACTGATATTATATCTTACAACTCTATTTCTCAAGTTGAACAAGTGCAGAGTTGCGGGTCGAAAGCGAAAGTAAGAAATCAACAAATCTGAATTCAGTCAACGGTCCACTGTTGATTGCTGTGCAGTGCGAGTCGTGGGATGAATTTGAATTTGATATCGTCTGGGTTTAATAAATGACTATATCAAGATAAATGGCAGAATGCCTATTTGGTGATTGGTGTGTGTGTCAGCACCATGTGTAATGTAGGCTCAGAAGGTCCAGGTCTGAGGTTCGATCCCCAGTCGTTCTACTGATTTTTTGGGATTTTCTTTTTTTATTTCATTTTCTTGTATTTTTCTTTCTTGCACTTGCTTTGTCTGGTACCTTTCATACACGCTTGTTCAGATCTTTATTTAATGTAGGCTTGTTGACTTTGGAGTCTTTCCACAAGTTCCTAGATTCCTAGAAAGTAGCAGTGAATGGCAAAGGTAAATGTCCCACTGGAAAAACAAAGGAACCCCCGTTCCACATCCTATAAAAAAATTCAATGGGAGACCTTCCATAAGCTACTACATCCCAAGTCTTCTTCCGATGTTCTAGAGGGGGTTTGAGAGGGGGGGGGGGAACTTTTTTTTTTTAAGGCTCCCCCCTCCCAAACCCCCTTCTAGAAGTTCTAGTGTAGGGGGTTTGGGGAGGGGGGAGACTTTAAAAAAAAAAAAAAAATTCCCCTTTACTAGAACAAGAATACTTGGGACGTGGTAGCTTATGGAAGGTCTCCCAATTCAATAACGAATCAAAGTCAGTGCTAGAAACTTTTTTACTTTTACTCATTACTCTTTTCCTCCTGATCCTCACCACGCCTCTCCTCTCACTCACACTCTTTCCGCCTCTCCATTTTTTATTTTGCCTTTAATTCTGCTTCAGATTAAGTCAAATGCGTCCTTCGTTGTCATGTTTATTAATTCTTCAACTTGATGTTTCTGACCCAATCATAACTTCTTTTCCAGGCCCCAAGATGAAGTTCAACAAGTCAGTTACATCCTCAAGGAGGAAAAACAGGGCCCGTCACTTCAATGCTCCATCACACATTAGAAGGAAGATCATGAGTTCTCCCCTCTCCAAGGAGCTCCGTGCAAAATACAATTTCAGGAGTATTCCAATCAAGAGAGAGGATGAAGTACAGGTGAGTGGCATTGTGCAGACCTCACGTTTGTACCAATTTAATTGGGATGGTCCTGATTTTTTAAAAAAGAATTTGAAGTCCAGATATTTTTTTTTTTTATGTCCTGGTTTTTTTTTTTAAGGGGAGGTTTCACTGAAATTTCTATTTTTTAAACCAAAGGGGTATATGAACTTTTTAATTGGGTATTATGTACTTCTATATGCATAGTAACATATCCAATGTTGAAAATTTTCAAAAAATGTTATTTTGTATGTTTAAAATAGGATGTTACTATAAATAGTAACACATTTTTTTAGTCATGATTTTAAAGAAACTATTACTTCAACCAATTTCAAACTTGGCTCAAATTAACTTGTAATAATGAAAATTATTGTGACCTAGAATCATGTTGATACATGAAAAATATTCTTTGTAATGAATTTTTTAAAATTTGACCTCTTCAGAGAAATTAAAAATTAGGGGTGGGGCTGCAAACAAATGGTATAAATTTGAAAGTATTGAATAAATCTGCAAAGTGACAGAACAAAATCATTATAATACCATGATTAATGAGTATGCCAAAATTTAGAAAGATTAGATGGATAGTTTTTTAGATATTTGGTCTAAATGCGGAGTGCGAAAATGAAAAATTGCGACAAATCGCACTCAAAGATTTTAACAACACGAAAGAGTGTAAATTCTTACCTTAAAAGCCCCCAGCCACATAAGTATTATCTGATGCTATGTTTACTTGCTGTTTCTGTTGTCTTTTAATTTTTATATCCATTTTTGAATTATAATTTGATTTTTTTTATCCGTTCGAACCCAACCTGCGAAATCCTGAAATGAAAAACCTACCGCACTTTATTCCTAACTTTTCAAAAATACTGATTCTTCCCAATTCCATATCATTGTAAACTACAACAGCATCATTTATAGCAATTTCTAACCTCTCTCTAGCCAAAATGTAGAAAGATTAGATGGAAAGTTCTTTAGATATTTGGTCTAAACCATGTTACGGAGTGCGAAAATGAAAAATTGCGACAAATCGCACTCGAAGATTTTAACAACACGAAAGAGTAAAATCTTACCTTATTATTAAAATCCCCCTGCTAAATAAGTGTTATCTGATGCTATGTTTACTTGCTGTTTCTGCTGTCTTTTAATTTTTATATCCATTTTTGAATTATAATTTGATTTTTTTATCCGTTTCGAATCCAACTTGCGAAATCCTGAAATAGAAAACCTACCACACTTCAATCCTAACTTTTCAAAAATACCGACTCTTCCCAATTCCCCATCATTGTAAACTACAATGGCATCATTTACAGCAATTTCTAACCTCTCTCTTCCTACAAAAACTGATTTTGGGCATCTGTTCCAGATTAAATTGTGGAATGATTCATTATTATTTTGTGTACCTCCATGTAAACATTTCTTTAGCAGCTGGTCATTTGAAAGATCCCTAAATACTGGTTCTATTACACTAATTACAAATTTTGGTAACATGTTTTTATTATCTCCTTTACACCAACTGCCACACAGCTTATGATCCCCTCCTCTATGAAATAAAATTGCCATAATGCTTTTCCTCATCCCCTCTAAGTCACCTGTATTTTTTCTAATTGCTCCTCCATAATGGCCCTGTATTCTTTTGATAGCCTTAGCAGTCAGCCTGCCTGCCCCACCAATACCAGTGTAATGCTTCCCATTCTCTTCATACTTTTTCCCCTTACACTGATTTACTTTATCCATCAAACGCTTTCCCATTCTTTTTTGTACATGTCCACAACATTCTAACTTGACTATTTCTTTACCTTCATAGACATTACTCTCTGCTACAGTCTTGAATGATTTGCTATCACCATCCCCAAGATATTTTGTGTACTGAAGCCCATATTTTTCTGATGACCTTCTAAATATCTTTAGCATTCCATCTGATTCCATACTACCTGCTGTCCCATCATGATTCTTTTGACAGTTATGTGTGGATTTAAATTGTACAAATTCTGAATCTTCCATTCTGGCCTTAGCCTTAGCACATGCATCACAATAATTAGACAATACTTCGACATCTACAACTTTAGCTGGGCCTCTAGGATTTACTGACACTGTGGTGGCAACTCCATTCTTACTTACAAAACCTCTTCTCTGCCATGTACCATCACAAGATACACCTACTTCTTTACTACCATCATTACCATTATATAATTCTTTTGCTGCTTGTTCCATACTTTGCAAAGCTACTTGACTTGTTGCTTCATGAATATTTTTTTTGTACTTAGATGACATATTTGTGGAAACAAAATTAGGCATATTCATATTGGCTAGGAATCTGTTACTTTTATCATTGTTTACACCTATGGCATACATGGAAAACAGGAATCTCATGTTTAGGTTTTCATTTGGTGAAGAATTTAAAGATATTATGTTGTCACAATAGTCACAGGTGAGGTTGATGATAGAAGTGACTCCTTTTAATTGTTCTTTAATTGTGTAAGATGGTTTACAAACTTCACCTCTTTCTCTCTTACTAAATGAACAGCAGAACTTACAAGGAAACTGTGTTATAAAATTTACAAGACTAGTTGCATCAATCAATCTATAACCTTCTAATTCTGAGCTGTCTTCTAATTCCAATTTGTCATTGCCAATTTTGTTTACACTGTCATTCAATTTTAAGACTGATGCTGTTTTATTTTCATTACATTCAGACTGAATCTCATCAGTATTTTCTTCTGTTAATCTAAATTTTGCGTTTGGTTCATTATTCAATGTATACCTATTGCCATGAAATTTTCGTTTTTTAGGCCTGTCTTTTCTTTGATATTTTTTCTTGGAACAGATGCCATCTTTGCTTTCACTTACTTTTAACTTGTCTAACTACGAGTTTATTAGAAAAATTATAACGTAATACTTGTATTTTAATACAGGTTAATTTAATTGATTAAAATTTAAATAGGTTTTGATACTAGTTAGACGTCTACTATAATTCCCCAATACCAAATCTCGAGTCTGTCTAGAATCAACACAATGAAATTGTAAACACTCGCTAACACACTAACCTGTCAATCTAGATTTATGCGAAGTCTTTACTGATATAAATATCACACACTTCACAAAAATATTAAATTAATATTCTTGGATATATTTTCACCACAAATATAAATGAAAAGGTAATCCACTTGTTCAATCTTCACAAACAATTTGGAAAGAAAACACGCTTTGAGATTCTAGAGTTTATATCTGGTGCCTCGACCATGCCGCCATCTTGGATTTACTCAGCCAATCATAAAATAGCTTACAATACTAACTTATGCTGGCAGCCAATCAGAAAGCAGCATACAACCACACATATTTATGATTGTAAAATGACCTTCATTGGTAGAAGATTTATAAAGGAGCCATTCTGATTAGTGCTTAGATGTTGACAAAATCAGATAGAACAGAGATTGACCTTTCGTTTGATATATGGTAACTAGGGACTTTCTACCATGGAGGGCATCGTATCTATGACCCAAACAATCCCAGTTTTGGAAAACTTAGCTCAATGTTTATATTTTTTTGTGTGGGTAGGCCTACAAAATGCCCATTTTAATTAAGAAAACCTTATAATTTCGTCATGATTGTTACAAAATTGTAAAGCTGAATAAATAAAGCTCATATAAAAACCAAAAACAGAAAAATGATTTCCGACCCCTATAATTAGTATTTTTGCAGTGAAACCTCCCCTTAATTGAGCTTTTATATAGCGCAATATCCACTGAGCGTGCTGCTTTACAAGTGGTCCCTGGTCAACAGTAACATTTAACATGTAGGAAAGGACATGGCGCCTTTTATAGGCACTTTGATCAAATTTTCAAGCTCAAAATATCTTGATTTGACTCAGTCAGGGGGATGGGACTTTAAAAAAAAACATAAAATTTGATATCTTATTTGTTTCTCTACGACCTACGGTTCCAGAGTTATTAGTATTTTTCTACTGAAATTTTTTGTCAACTTTACAGAGAGAATCTGTGATCTCGCTGCTGCCTCAAAACCAGCATCTCGCGGCGATCGGGAAATTTTGAGTCTTGCAGTCAACATGGCCCACTTATTGTTTTCAGTAATTTTGTTTCAATTAAAAGATAAATGGCGAGTGTTAGATATCATTTTAAAGGTCAGAAAATAAGCTTTATTTTCATATAAATGTTTCATGTATGGAAATTATGGAAAAAAATTAAGGATAAATGAAAATGGAAAAAAAATATGAGGTTTTTGTCCTAAAAAGTGGGGTTGGTGGCTGGAAAAATAAGATAATGAGCGAGTGTATCAATTTTTATGAAATTTGGCAGAGATATTCTTCAATTAATTGTCTATCGATGTATATAGTATAATTAAAATGTATCCATAATTTAAAAAGTTCTTATAATTCAAAAATTTATAAATTTTTATTACATAAGTTTTCTGAGAAATACAATCAGGAATTGACAATGAAATACACCATTAGAAAGCTTGTTTTGTGCCCTTTATAATGATACAAAAATTAGTCACATAGGTTCACAAATAACGCCATAGTGACCAACACAGTAAAGGGTCAAAAATAAAGTTCCAAAAAACGAGTTTCACCTTACAGTGAGCCTATCGGCGGCCACTGGAGTGGGGTTATCAAAGTGCCTACCTTTTAGGCGATATTACGAAATATTTTTTTTCGGACAGATAAAACGCTGTTAACGGTCAGTACTCATTTTACACCTGATTACGGTGAGAGAATGTGAGTAAAGAGCCTTCTCCAAGGAATCAACTAGGCACTGAGCAAGGCTCGAACCTAGGACCTTCTGATCCGAAAGCAAGTGTCTTACCACTAGACCACATAGCCGTACACAAAAAATGATTATTAGGTGTCTCCCTTAGGCACGATGGTGTCATAGATTATTTTTATTTTCTATCAATATTACTTGGTTGTAAAATACCCATTTTTCACTAATTTATTTGTTCTTGTTTTGACTTGACTTAATCCTCTTCGCTCCTTATGGGACATAGTGCCTCTACAAGCGTCCGCCATCTATTTCTGTTCTTGGCCATCTTCTTGCTAGCCTCCCAGGTGTGGCCTGATATTTTTAGTTCTGACAGTCAATGCCTTGCCTTTCGTGTCCTTTGGGGGACTGGCGGATGACATTGCTTCCCCTGGTCTTCTTAATGTTTGACCGACTCATCTCCATTTCCTCCTCCTGATTTGGGTGTTGATAGGCTCATGGTTTGACCCTCTCCGTATTATGTGTTGGAGATGTGGTCTTGTCATCTGATTTTCAAAATCCTGCTGTTTTGAGGTTGTGTTTTTTCTCTCTTCCCCCCCCCCCCCCCCCCCCCCCCCCCTCTCTGGTCTGATCCTGATTATTGCATACATGTTCATATTCAAGGAAACTGTATTCAAGTGTAGATGCAAATGTTGGAATTATTGAGGAGTATTTGTTGGTTTTTGTTATTTTATTTTAGGACTAGTTGCCATTTAGACGGAAGCCGATATAGTTCTAGTGCTTTCAATTTGTTTTACCAACTCTTGCTTGTTATCTCTTTATATCAGTGGGTGAAGCTTTTAACTTTACCTCCTGCCTTCCTGCATCCATCTTTTTCTTCACCTCCCAGTCCTAATTCCTCTGCCTCAAATGCGTCAAAAGTAAATGTGTTTTCTTCATTTATTTATTCATTCATTTTCCTTCGTATTTCAGGTTGTCCGTGGTCACTACAAGGGACAGCAGGTTGGAAAGGTTGTCCAGGTTTACAGAAAGAAATTTGTTATCTACATTGAACGTATTCAGCGTGAAAAAGCCAACGGTGCCACAGTTCATGTCGGTATTCACCCATCCAAGGTACGTTGAGCATTATTTTGTCAAATCATGGCAGTTTTAAATGTGTGTCATTCTGGGGTTATATTTCCAAAGACTGTCATCACATGTTTATCTTTAGTCTCGCCAACCAAAATGGTTTTATTTAATTGAAGAGAAATGGAAAATTTTTAAAATGTTATTAATGTATGTTTAATCATAGTGTATGTTATGGACTATTTCGTTATCCACTGTGCTCAAACAAAACACATTTTGTGTATATTTAATAAATTTCAAAGTGTATGCAGTCAGAATGATGTCAAGTGTTGTAAGGGTGGTGGTTCATGATTACATGCCACATCCAATACTTAGGTAGTATTGGTGGGTATAGATAGTATGCGCTTGGCTAAGAAGCTCATAACATTGCCATCCGGAAGTATAACGGACCACCACACAAAACTGTGTGTATCCATTTACGTTTATAGTCGGGTTAATACAGTTCAGTGAGCATTATTCACAAACGCGGATGGCAAAAAACAATAACAAAGGCCTGAATGACGTCATCTACTTTCTATCTATATGTGAGACAGTGCATGTTTGGCTGGCCTATTTATTATCACACCAAAAAAAAAAAAATCAAGGAGAGGTAACTGCAAGGGTAGTCATTGTTCTTTTTATTTCGTGATCTGTTTTTTAATTAATTTACGTTAATGTTTGTCCTTTCCTCATATTTTCTGTTACTAGGTGGTGTTGGTGGTGGTTTAAACACATCTTAGCTGATGTGCTTATTTTATTAGTATGAAAAAAAGAAAACTTTCTAACAACTTGGAGCAGTTTTGAAATTACATTTCACTTGCAGTTGGATTTGTAAATGCAACTGATTGGCCAAAGAGAATATCGGAATGGCTGACGTTTATACTCCATTTCTTTTCTTTAAGGTTGGCAGGCATGATAATGTCTGGCTATCCGTTGGTAGGTAACCAATATTTAACTTTGTCATTCATCTATTTCAATGTGTAGACAAGATGTGAAATTAAATTTTACTTTGAAGTTTTACTTTTTCATTTTGTTTGATTCTAGGTAGTCATTGTTAAAATGAAATTGGACAAAGACAGAAAGAAGATCCTTGCAAGGAGAGCTGCAGGAAGGGCACAGGCCTTGGAAAAGAAGGGCAAATACACAGAAGAGACCATGGAGACTTCATAATCCAACACTGCATATTTTAAATAAATGTTATTTAAACCCAATATTTTCTTGTCTTCTTTCTTACAGCATTGTTCAATGGGTGAATCTGGGCTTTAATCATCTCAACCATGGGCATCGCTCTCTCTCTCTCAAAAAGTTGACCATAATATGTTGTCTCACAATACAAATGGTGCCAAAACTATTCATCTGGGTTGGGGTTCCCGGCCTCCCATAGTGGGCAGGGATGTACTTACTGTGTTTTCTATCCACCTATATCTGTTTTCCAATTGCTTTCTGTATTTGTCTTGGAATGAGGTTGTTTAGTTTTGTCCTGACCTTGGCTGTGACTGTGAGGGAAACAAGTGATTGTATAGTTACAGTTTTTGGAGATGGTATTTAATTTCCTCGTAAATCATCTCTCTGTTATGTACTGTTGTTTTTTTTTTAAACATATGATTTGTAAACAATGTATTCCTCTTAGTGGGATCTTGTGCTGGTTTATGGGTGAAACTTATAGTTGATCTCAAACTAAGTACACTGATTGTGCTCTTGGAATCTACGTCTGTTCCCTACTTGAACCAGAATGTTTTTACTATCCAATTTTCTCCCTTTTTACTGGCGCTGATATGACCAAAATGTGTTGCAAGCACCGTAAAACCCTTCAAAGCAAACAAAAACTATTCATGGAAGGATGATTTTTAAAATATTCACTGCTTGTTAGCTGTATTTTACTGCTTTGGTGAATCTTGTCATCCGCCATGATTTTTATCTTTACTGTCTTGTGGAAAGCTATGATAAGTTGTGAATCTGAATAGCCAGGCAGATGATTGCCAAAGGAATTCTGTGGTTTTCCTTCTCTCAACCACCTTGATAAGTCTCCATATGTTCAATGAATATTGACTAAGTGAGGTTCTTAACCTCCCATACTGGACACTTACTGTGTTTGCTATACCCCGATCTGTTTTCTAACTTGATTTCTGTCTTTGCCTTGGCTATGAGGGAAAGTCAAATTCAAATGTATAGTTCTGGTTTTGGGAGATGATTTTTTTGTGTAAATCATCTATCTGTTATGTATTGTTTTATTTGTTGTTTTGAATGTAAAATGTAAGCATTTGACTTTGGTGTTCTTAGTCCGATCTTGTGTCTCGAGTATTCTAGGTAATCTCAAATTGTGTACCTACTTGATGGTATTCTCTTGATATCTATATCTTTGAACCAACTCCTTTTTGTCTTTTTCTTGCTTGACTTTCATTGTAATTTTAGATTTTTTTTTACTATCCCATTTTCTCCCTTTTTTTATGGCGCTGATGTGACCTACACATGTCATATGTAGTTCTTCAGAGCCGATGAGTTTTTCCCGGATTCTGTAATGTGAAACGGACGATAGCAATTACTACTTGCTACCCTTTACTGGGTGGGGATCCTGACCTCCCATAGCGGGCAGGGAGGTACACACTGTGTCTTCTATCCCCTTATATCTGTTTTCCAACATGCTTTCTGTCTTTGTCTTGGAATGAGATTACTTAGTTTTTTTTCTGGCCGTGGTCGGAGTCCTGGCTGGGAAGGAAACAGTCAAATGCATAGTTATTGTTTTGGGAGATGATATTTTTTTCCTTGTAAATCATCTCTCTGTTATGTATTAGTATATTTGTTATTTTTTAATGTATAATGTAAGCATTTGAGTATGTTCCTCTTTGTTGGATTTTGTTCTTGTGTCCGGATGAGACTTATAGGTGATCTCAAACTAAGTACATTGGTGATATGCTCTTGGAATCTACATCTGATCCCTATTTGTTCCCAGTTCCCCTATGTCTTACTTTCTCTTGGATGCTTCAATTGTAATTCTAGAACTTTTGACTATCCCATTTTCTTCCTTTTTACTGGCGCTGATATAACCTAAATGTGTTGCAAGCGCCGTAAAACCCTTAAAAACAAAAACAACTTGCTACCCTTTGGATAGGATGCTAGTCTATTGCAAAGTACTTTCCATCAGATCTAATAGACCCAGCAACCCATTTACTGCTGGGTGGACAGAGGGGTCGAGAAAATCTTGACTGCATCCTGGATCGATCTTGGTCCCTTAGCATGTGAAGCAAGTGCTCTACCATAAAAACAAAACAAGAGTTGTTGCTATAACTGGGCAACCAAAGTTAGCATTGATGGGGGGGGGGGGGGGGGGGGGGGGGGGGGGAGAGAGGATGCTTAGCGCTAACCATTTGCTGTGGCATTTTAGCCAAAGTAGGCTACCTTGGGGAATGGCATCATGCTGCTTTTTGGAATCAATAGAGACAGCCATTACTTGTTTGAAAACTCAGCTTTCCGAGCTTGTCTCTTACTACTGTTTTGCCTGGTTTATAATATAGGCCACAATGTTGGTGTGTTAGGTTACTACCGCACTATCAACTAAACAGTTGATGTCGAGCACATATACCCTACAACCTGGGTGGGGTTCCTGACCTCCCATAGTAGGCAGGGAGGTACTTACACTGTATCTTCTATTTCTATCCCCCTATAAATAGAATGCGCTTGGCCAAGGAGTTCACAACATTGCCATCCGGAAGTATAACGGACCAACACACAAACTCTGTGTAACCATGAACTTTTATAGTCTGGTTAATACAGTTTAGTGAGAACAACTCACAAACACGGATGGCAAAAACAATAACAAAGGCCTGAGTGACGTCATCTGCATACTATCTATATATCTGTTTTCCAACTTGCTTTGTGTTGGAATGAGATTACTTGGTTTTGTCCTGGTCCTCGCCAGATGCTCTGGCTGGGAGGGAAAGTCATATGTATAGTTCGTTTTGGGAGATGATATTGTTTTCCTTGTAAATCATCTCTTTTATTCACTGTATTATTATGTTTTCTTTATATTATGTATGATTTGTAAAACATTTTGAGTGTATTCCTCTTAGTTGGGACCTGTGCTTGTGTCTGGATGAGACTTTTAGTAATCTCAAACTAAGTACTTTGATAGTGTGCTCTTGGATGGAATCTACATGTTTCCTATTTGAACCATTCCCCTGTGTCTTACCTTTTCTTGGGTGCTTTGATTGTAATTCTAGAACTTTATACTACTATCCCATTTTCGATATGACCTCAATGTGTTGCAAGTGTCGTAAAACCCTTAAGACAAAAATTACCCTACCACTACCACACTGTTGAACAACTCGTTTTTTGTACAGTATATGAAGCGAGTTAAGGCCATACTTTGGCTAGCCAGTGCCTCTCTGCCAGCCCATTCCATCCTTTCACTTTCACACATCCAGTGGTGTGAACTTACAAGAGAAAGAGCGATTCGAACAAGAAATTATGCTTTGAACAGAGGTTCTCATTATAACCGAGCTCCATTGTATATCTATGTCAGTAGTCTGCTGAAACAAAAATCCCAAGCTAACACTGCTATGATTTCTGACTGCCAAGAGAGATGCATTCAGATGGTTACTAATTACACAGTAGAACCCATGTATAACAGTAATATATGATAAAGAGAACAAAAATATCACCAAAAAAAAAAATCCATTTGACTGCTTCCCTATCTGAAAAGTCCCATTACTGAACAAGGGTACAGAACCACTTAGTGAGTATGTTTTTTTAAAGGGTTTTACAGTGCTTGCAACACATTTAGGTCATATCAGCGCCAATGAAAAGGAATAGGGGATAGAAGCTAGAAGTACAATTAAACCACCCAGAAAAGGTAAGACTGTTCAACTAGGGAACAGATATAGATTCCAAGAGCACACTATCAGTGTGCTTAGTTTGAGATCACCCAAAGGTCTGTTTTTGTTTTGTTTTTAAGGGTTTTACGGCGCTTGCAACACATTTAGGTTATATCAGCGCCAGTAAAAAGGAAGAAATGGGATAGTAAAAGGTTCTAGAATTACAATTAAAGCACCCAGGAGAAAGGAAGACAAAGGGGAACTGGGAACAAATAGGGATCAGATGCAGATTCCAAGAGCAAACCATCAATGTACTTAGTTTGAGATCACCTATAAGTCTCATCCGGACACAAGCACAAAATCCAACAAAGAGGAATACACTCAAATGCTTACATTATACATTAAAAATAACAAACATAATAATACATAACAGAGAGATGATTTACAAGGAAAAAAATATCATCTCCCAAAACAATAACTATGCATTTGACTGTTTCCCTCCCAGCCAAGGAATTCCAGCCAGGGTCAGGACAAAACCAAGTAATCTCACTCCAAGAAAACGACAGAAAACAATTGGAAAACGGGAATGGTGGGATAGAAGACACAGCATGTATCTCCCTGCCCACTATGGGAGGTCAGGATCCCCACCCAGACCCAAAGGTCTCATCCAGACACAAAAACAAGGTCCCCACAAGGAGGCACACACTCAAATGTTTACAAATCATATTTATGTAGAATAAAGAATATAGTGCACAACAGAGAGACTGAGAGATGATTTCCAAGACAAAAAATTCTACCGATACATTCGACTGCTTCCCTCCCAGTCGAGGTCTAGGACTAAACTTAAGTAATCCCATTCCAAGACAAAGACTGAACGCAACTCGGGGAAAACAAATATAGGGGATAGAAGAAGACATAATAAGTGACCTGCCCACTATGCGAAGTCAGGAATCCCACCCACACTTGGTATGTTCAAATGGTTTTGAGGGATTAAACTTAAAGTTAAAGGCTGTTTTGTTTTTAAGGGTTTTACGGCGTTTACGACTCATTTCAGCGCCAGTAAAAAGGAAGAAAATGGGCTAGTATAAAAGTTCTAGAATTACAATTGAAGCGCCGGAGAAAAATTAAGAGAAAGGGGAATGGTACGAATAGGGAATTGGTGTTGATGCCAAGAGCATACCATCAATGTACAAGTTTGGGATCACCTAAAAGACTAATCTAGTCATGAGCACAAGATCCCGCTTAGAGGAGTACACTCAAATGCTTATAATTATAAATTCAAAACAACAAATATAATACATAACAGAGAGATGATTTACAAGGAAAAAATTATCTCCCAAAAACAATAACTATACATTTCAAGGACTCAGGTCAGGGCTAGGATAAAACCAAGTAATCTCATTCCACCAAGACAGAGAATGAAGGCAAATTGGAAAGCAGCTATAGAGGGATAGAAGACACCGTAAGTATCTCCCTGCCCACTATGGGAGGTCAGGAACTCCACCCACACTTGGTATATTCAAATGGTTTAGAGTTAGAGGGATTAAAGTTAATAAAGGCGATGGGCCGATGACAACCGCCCTTGGACTTACAGGGAAAAGGAGAAATCTGTTTGATGAAGTTGAAGTTAGAGGAAACCCGTGGTGAAATGTACAAAATTATATAAAATGCAAATAAAAACCTGAAAACGATAAAATTAACAAGCGTGATTAAAAAAGATATAATAAGCACCTTTATTCAAAAACAAGAAGCAAAATGAAAATTATAACTAGGGGAGAAATTTTAAAGGTCACTGATGATATAAAGGTGCATTTTTTAACTGTACAAGCATTCAAATGAAAAAGAAAGAAATACTAACATAACATAGTCTCAGTGCTTAGAAAACCTTTTCACTAAATACATAATGATTCTAACACTAACCAGGGATGTCCTTTGTTAAAATCTAAAACTAAAAAAAATCTAAAAGCCTGAAAATTTTTCTCATGAAGAGCTTTATGAAAATATTTCATGCAAAGCTTCTCTTCATCAAATGTTATCACCCTTGGATTATAGAAAAGGACAAATATCCATCTAGCTTCCCCTTAACTGTTGCCTTTTAACAACCAATGATTTCCATCTTTTAAAAAAAATCAACTCACCAATACCAAACATGGTCAACCGGAAAATTTCAAAAAGCCGATTTTCCGGCTTTAGCCGGAAAAAGGACATCCCTGGACAAACACAGAGATACTGATACTGAATATCCATACTGGACGAGATCAATTGTTCACAGAATGGTGGTAGGTGATGTTACAGTAGTCATAATGGTGGTAGGTGATATTACAGTAGTCATATCTTATTTTATCATTAACAGCAGTACGTTACAAAAAAATACTGCCATATGAACAATACAAATATAATGATAGACTTGACAGCATGCTTGAATTACTTTCAATGGTTTATCCCATCACTTACCTGGTTATAACAACAAAACTAACCATGTACATTACTCTGGTATATAAATGTCATACCTTACATTGTGACTTACTGCGTTCTTTTATTTTACTGCCATTTCACATAACGTACAGGCATTCTCATAAAAAAAGTAATCTTTTAAGCTTTTAACAACTATACCTCATTAAGTTGTAACTTGACAGTGATAGCGAAAAGGGAAACACAACATGTAATTGTATGCTATGGCCACTGAAATCAAATCAACATTAGACAACTTGACAGTCAAAAGTTATTAAGTTTGCAGTCCACAGTACAGTATAAATGCCAAAGATAGAGACGATTAGTCAAGTGTGTATATTTTTCAATTTACTTCTTACACTCGATGAGGCTGATCATTACATACGCATAAGGATGCCGAAAATAGAACTGCAGAATGGCATTTTCTGTTGTTTAATTTTTTAATTTTGCCTTAATTTTAATCTGGATGGAGTGTGTCTTCTTACCAAAAGTAGCCAGTGACAATCCACCAGACCACTGTTTAGAAGTAGAAGTGAATACATAGATTTAATTGAAACAATGCAAAGTAAAAACAAAACACACTAATGGATGTTTTGTTTTTTATGTTTTTAAGGGTTTTACGGCGCTTGCAACACATTAAGGTCATATCAGCGCCAGTAAAAAGGAAGAAAATGGGATAGTAAAAAGTTCTAGAATTACAATAAACCATCCAAGAAAAGGGAAGACAAAGGGGAATTGGTTCAAATAAGAAACAGGTGTAGATTCCAAAATCACTCTATCAAAGTACTTAGTTTGAGATCACTAAAAGTCTCATCCAGACACAAGCACAGGTCCCCGCTTAGAGGAACACACTCAAATGTTTTACAAATCATATATAATATAAAGAAAGCATAATACAGTGCATAAGAGAAAGGATTTACAATGAAAAAAATATCATCTCCCAAAACTAACTATACATTCGACTGTTTCCCTCTCAGCCAGGGCATCTGCCCAGGACCAGGACAAAACCAAGTAATATCATTCCAAGACAAAGACAGAAAGCATGTTGGAAAACAGATATAAGGGGATAGAAGACACAGTATGTACCCCCCTGCCCACTATGGGAGGTCAGGAACCCCACCCTGACAGTAATTGATCAAAATATAAAAAAGAAAGAAAGCTGATCACATAATCCAATGTACATTATGCAGAGTCACTGTCATTGTAATTTAATGTACGGCATTGAAAGTCTCCCCTTGCCATACAGATTGAAATACGAAAGGAGAAAGTATGACTGATGAAAAATTATAAGGAATAATATTTAAATTAAATATGTAACAAGTTTCAAAAGAAAAGATTTGTTTGCTTTGTTTTGATAGTTTTACACTAGCGCTTTTGACAATGCTTGGTCATTTCGGTACCAGAAAATGTAAGATGACATGATTAAGGGTAAACGTTAATAGTCGATGATGAAAGAAACGTCCATATCTAGTCTTGAGACAAAATTGAATGCCTCGCTCAGATCGTCAAAACTGTTTGTTTTGTTTTTGTTTTTAAGGGTTTTACGGCGCTTGCAACACATTTAGGTCATATCAGCGCCAGTAAAAAGGAAGAAAATGGATAGTAAAAAGTTCTAGAATTACAATTAAAGCACCCAAGAAAAGGTAAGACAAAGGGGAACTGGGAACAAATAGGGATCAGATGTAGATTCCAAGAGCATACCACCAATGTACTTAGTTTGAGATCACCTATAAGTCTCATCCGGACACAAGCACAAAATCCAACAGAGAGGAATACACTCAAATGCTTACATTATACACTAAAAATAACAAATATAATAATACATAACAGAGAGATGATTTACAAGGAAAAAAATATCATCTCCCAAAACAATAACTATGCATTTGACTGTTTCCCGGCCTCTCAGCCAAGACTCCAACCAGGGCCAGGACAAAATCAAGTAACCTCATTTCAAGACAAAGACAGAAAGCATGTTGGAAAACAGATATAAGGGGATAGAAGACACAGTATGGACCTCCCTGCCCGCTATGGGAGGTCAGGATCCCCACCCAGGTCAAAACTGTAGAAACATTTGTAATACAGTTACATCATATAAATATCAACTCAGAGACCATCGGAACTGAGAGGGGATTTTCAATAGAGAGATAAATTTTGTCTCACAAAAACGGGTGCATGACTACAGGAGACCTGATTATATGTGTTCTCTAACCCAGAATTTGCTCTTTGTGTCAATTTTGTCTCGAGACTGGTAGTTTGTCCAAGAATGCATCTCAAAGGAAACCACTGCCATTGTTTCACTTTTGGCTGAGAAAAACAAAAATCAAGGCAAGTTATTTCAAATTGGTGGACTATTATAATTACAGATAACAATGAAGGCAGAACCAAAAACGTATGGATGTAATGGATATTCATTTTTTTTTTATGTGTTCCGAGCAGAATTTAGTTTGTTGTCCCACATGCGAGATGCTAGTCTTAGCAGTTGTAATCTCCCAAGTTATGACAAGAGAAATGTCTTGAGATGACATGTGACACAAATCCATGATTAGTAAGTTCCAAGAACACAAATCATTGGAGAACCTAGAATAAGCAGTAATTGTTACATACATACAATTTATAATCAAAATATAGTCATTGGAAATGGATATTTCATTTATCATGATATGTCAACAGTATCTTAGCTCTGTAGAGGAGTAAAAAAAAATTAATTAACAGTTTTATTTGCGCATATTAAATTATTACACAAGCCACCCGTGCCACGATGAATGGAAAAATTAATGCCTTTCCCAAAAGCAAAAAAAAATACAAACCCACCACTATCTTAAGTTAAATTTATTTAGAAAAAAATAAATAACTTTAAAAAAAAAAAAGCCCAAAACCTGAAACAGAATTCACAGCATTTTGATTGATAAGCTGTAGTATATCAAAGCGAAAAGCGAAAGCTGAATGGAATGCCATTGCCTTTCAGACCGTGGAGGACTGAAGTACAGAGTATATCTAGGTTATTTGTTTTGTTTTTTTAGGAGTTAAATAATAATTACAAAACTTTAAGGTAATAATAATAATAATCGGTGACAGGAAAAAGGTACATAATTGGACAGAGAAATAATTTGATCCAGAGTTTAGCACTAGCACCCAAGAAAGGGTAAGACAAAGGATGACAAATAGAGCACAGAAATAGAAACAAAG
>NC_088361.1:11783659-11873659 GCF_034508935.2 Berghia stephanieae | reverse complement strand
ATTCTCAAGCCAAGTCTCAGGTTTGAGAATTTTTGCCAATATGGCAGCCATTTAAATCGATTTGATATTTCACAGACGAGTCTTCTGGCCAAATTTTTAAATACATGTGTTTCCAGTGCATGGCAATTAACCGGTCAAATACGTGAAACAAAAACCCTCACTACAAATTTTTCATAGACTTGGGGGGGGGGGGGGGGTATTAGCACTGTGTATCGTTGTTACACCACTTTTCAAATCATTACCTCACACCCATGCCCATCCCCACCAATCATTGAAAGCGAGATTGTCCTAAGCACTACTAATACTAATGGCTTTGTTGAAAGAAAATCATAAATTAAATTTTGGAGAAAAAAATAAAAAATAACACAATAATCTTTTGATAAAAATCGCTCCTTCGACATACTGATTTTATTTATTTTTTTTCATATCAAGAATTAATTCAACTTCAATCTCCTTCAGTTTATATAAGGCATGAAATCAATTTAATTCTTTATAACCTAAATAATTTTTCTTTAATTAAATATATGGCATTTGACTTAGAAACACGAGATTTTTTAAATTTTCAATTCATCTTTTCACAGTCAAAGTAATACTAGGCTGCTTGAAGCTGTGGACTGTAAAAATCAATTTTTAAAAATGAATATAACAGCTTAAAAAAAAAAGAACAAAATACCAAGCACAGAACGTTTCAGGCTCAAACCCCTTCTTCAGCCAAAAAAAGAAATCCAATAAAAACATAATTACATTACTAAAATCGTTGAACTGTTTTTATTTTTTTTTTTAGTAATAATGTATTTATGTTTTTTTGTTGTTGACTGAAGAAGGGTTTTGAGCACGAAACGTTCCGTGTTTGGTATTTTGCTCCTTTTTTGAAGCTGTTATATTCATTTTTGTTTATATCTTTTCACAGTGAGAGCTTTATCAGTCATGCATCTCAGTTGAATGAAGTTTTGCATCGCTATTGCAGCTTTCTTTGTGAGAACGATATAAAATCTAAATTCAGGTAAGAATAAAATCAAAACCTTAAGCGTTAGAGTGAGGACAATCAGGCTTTTACTACGAGTCAATACAATACAATTTATAAAAATAAAAATGGCCAGGCCATATTGATACTATGGTCCCATACAGATCCTTAAGTCGTTTGTATGCAAGTCTTGTTAATATCACAGGATCTTCATGTTTTTCATCAGCAATTTTCACCGCTGTCTTGCATCACCAGCTGACTTCCACCTGAAAGAGATAAAGTCACGGTGTGACGACTAATGTTTGTGTTAAAAAACTTTTTTTAAAGTCCTTCAGAGCTATGAGGCTCATGGAGCCGTAGTTTATCCCGGTTTCTATCGCGTGAAATGAATAGCATTTGATTACTACCGTTTGGATGAAAAAAGCTAGTCTATCGCAAAGTACTTTCCACCCGATCTAACAAATCCAGCTACCCAATCACTGTTGGGTGGACAGAAGGGTCTACAAAAAATCTGGACTGCACACAGGATTGATCTCAGTCCCTTTGCATATGAAGCGAGTGCTCTACCAACTGAGCTATCGGGACCACCAATGTTTGTGTAAGACACAAGTTAAATTTGCTAAATTGCAGGAAATACAAGTCCAATTTACACATATCTCAATATGTTCATTCTGAAACTAAATTTGCAGCTTTTTTTGTTTGTTGCTTTAGGTCTCTTCCAACACAATTGAGGTTATATGAGAGACCGCTGAAACAAAGAAACAAGCAATCTAACAAAAATAGTACAAATGTAAATCAAAATCATAACCTAAAGATATCATAAGCTAAATTATAAATAACCAAGAACAAACAGGCAGAAGATTTACAGAAAAAAAAATATCCCCTGTCAAAAATACAATCACAAACCAAAGAAGCAGGATAGGCTAGTAAAGAGAAGAAGAAACGACATCACTATCGGATCGTACACCCATGCGAACATCATAGGTATATGATTCAAGGGTGATGCTCCCATCCAACCACCCGCATAAAATTTGCAGCTTCAGAGGAGAAAAAAAAACGGTGGCTGAAGCATTAAGAAAATGGTCAATAAAACATTGTTTATGGAGTAACTAAAGCGAAAATAATCACATTTAAAAAATAAATAATATGGCAAAATGCAACTTTTAATTGGAAGCTATTTTACAGAATGTAGTAAAGTATTTCAAAAGGTTTTTTTAATAGCTTCGTTATCTGTGAGTTATATTCAATCACCCAAATGGATATTTCCATTCTAGACTGAAATAACACAGCACATTGAGAAATTAGGAGCAGGCATTGGTGTAAGATAAAGATCTGAAAACGTGTGTAGGAAGACTGATATTTTGGGATGTTTTTTTTTTCTTGTAATTTTTATTTCTTGCTTTGTCGGGCACTGTTTCAAACGCACATTTTCAGACCTTTATCTAACACATCGCATTAATCGGAAAAAAAACCCAAAAAAAACAAAGGAAGGGGGAGGTGGGTGGGTTGGGGTATTGTACTTACCCACATCTATGACGGGATCATCTCTAAAACTGTCTCTGCCTCCCCTAAACTCAATGTTCAGGTCAAGAGGGGGGTCGTCTTCATCGTCCAGTAATGGATCCGAGTCGTCTTGGATGTGTAACATACTGTATTGCTGGGCACTGCGATTACGCCTTTTTTGTTGTAAAAAAAAAAAAGATAAAATCAAGACTTATTAATAGTGTAAATTCATTCTAAATAATAAATATAAATCCTGCACTTTCTTTCCAATGAAGATCTGAATTTTAAGGGGGCAGGGGGAGAATACAGTGGGACACTGGAAAACCTAGCAAATCAGAAAATCCCAGATAGTAGGTGTTCGGGTTCAATGAGTTGAGAAATTATCGTCATTCATTTAAAAGTACTCAAAAAATTTTAATTTAAGCTTCAGATTGAATATTCAGTATCTAGATCACCCCAGTATAATAGCAGATTGGCCTTGAAGGTCATAAGTGAATGTTTAACATGATGAAAACTGTAACAGCTTTATAGTTTGAGATTGTAATGGGAATATATAACAATCTTCTTACCATGCGGCAATATTATGAAAACTGTAACAGCTTTATAGTTTGAGATTGTAATGGGAATATATAACAATCTTCTTACCATACGGCAATAGTATGAAAACTGTAACAGCTTTATAGTTTGAGATTGTAATGGGAATATATAACAATCTTCTTACCATACGGCAATATTATGAAAACTGTAACAGCTTTATAGTTTGAGATTGTAATGGGAATATATAACAATCTTCTTACCATACGGCAATAGTAGGAAAACTGTAACAGCTTTATAGTTTGAGATTGTAATTGGAATATATAACAGCCTTCTTACCATACGGCAATATTATGAAAACTGACAGCTTTATAGTTTGAGATTGGAATTGGAATATATAACAGTCTTCTTACCATACAACAATAGTATAAAAACTGTTACAACTTTATAGTTTAACAAATCCTACACAATTGTAAAATATTGTATTAGGAATTAGAAATACATATACGAGGGCTCTTTCATAATTAACCGAAAAATGCCTGTAAAATCCGCGTTTTTTATGCTATCAACAAAATTCTTGCACGTGTTCATACCTTGACTCGTCCTTCATTTCTCTACGTAACAGCCAAGTCTGTCGACACACTTCTGCCAACGCCGCACCATGGAATAGATACCCTCTCGGAAGAAATTTCCGTCAAGGTTTTATAGCCATTTCCGCACATGGTCAACAAGCTCTTCATCGACATCAAAGCGCTTTCCTGCCAGCTCATGTTTCAGTGGCCCAAAGAGGTGATAATCAGATGGTGCGAGGTCTGGACTGTGTGGTGGGTGTGGCAAAATCTCCCATCCATATTTCTCTAGCCAACCTTGCGTCACTCGTGCTGTGTGGGGTGTAGCGTTGACGTGTTGAAAAATGACCCCGTTGGTCAACTGCCCTGGGTGCTTTCTGCAAATGGCCTCCCTAAGCTTGTCAAGAGTTTGGCAGTACCTTGCAGCATTGATTGTTTCTCCAGGTTGTAAGGTTTCGAACAGAATAACACCACGACTGTCCCAGAAAACAGTTCCCATTATTTTCTTTGCTGACCGCATGACTTTGAATTTCTTCGCGACAGGTGAGGATAGATGTTTCCATGTCATCGAATCTTGCTTTGTTTCTGGGGTGCAATGGTGCAACCAAGTCTCATCACCGGTGACTATGCTGTCAAGAAAAGTCACATCGTACCCTTGAAAGTCTCCGCCGGCGTTGGCAGTATGCCCGTGAACCCTGCGTGAGCTCTTGCTTCTTCTCAAAAGTTCCCTGCAGATGTCCAATCTTTGTTCTTTATGATTGTCTGTCAATTGCTTAGGAACCCATCTTGCGCTGACTTTTCTGTAGCCAAGTTCATCAAATACAATTCTATGGGCAGAAGTTTCCGAAATTTCAAGACTGCTTGCGATTTCATGAAGTTTCAACCTCCTGTCTTGACGAATAAGCTCATCAACTCGCTTCACATTGTCTTCTGACGTCGCAGTTATCGAACGCCCTCTCCCTTCCCTGTCTGTCAAGTCGGAATGGCCGGCTTCAAACAAATTACACCAGTGATAGACTTGTGTACGGCTTATAACATGCTCACCATATACACTCTGAAGTTCTTTATGAATTTCGGTAGGATTCAGACTTTTGGCGTTCAAAAAACGTATGACAGCTCTGATTTCCTCCTTTGACCAAGTTTCAAGGTGGGCCGCGATCTTTAAAATCGTCTAGAAATTCATTGTGCAAAATGATGCACTTCATAATTTCTGGGAATATCCGTAAGGAAATAAGGAATATCATGTCGTTTACAGAATTAAAAAATCTCCACTGGTTGCTGAGCAATGGGCATTTTTCGGTTATTTCTGAACGAGCCCTCGTATAACAGCCTTCCTACCTACAGCAATAGCATGAAAACTGTCACAACTTTATAGTTTGACAAATCCAACACACAATTGTAAAACATTATAATGGGAAGACAAAACAGCCTTCTTACCTGCGACAATAGCAGAGTAGGAAACCAGAGACAATGACAGCGAGGATAAGCACTGGTACTCCAATAAAGATAGCTTTCATGTTAGGACCCTTATGATGGTGATCGCCGTTGTCATCTACAATTTTGGAGGGGACACACAAAAAAAAAAAAAAAAAAAAAAGAAAGAAAAAAGAAAAAAAAAGTAAGTTTTGCTTCAATTCAAATGTTGCTGGGAGTACATTGTTGGATATGGGACAAGGTGGCTCAGCAGTACGGTCTTTGCTTCATACCCGAAAGGTACAGAGTTCGATCACCCACTGCTGCGCTGTGTGGCCTTGAGCAAGTCACCTCGCCCTAGCTCAATTTGCAGTGCTGCACTGCGGCTGATACCTGGCTTATTTCAGTCTTCCCTTGGAATAGACCCTAGAGAAAAAATTTCCCCTATGGGATGAACAAAGGGAATTTTATTTATTTTATTTCATATTTCTTCATATCGTGTTTGCCTCAGGTTCTGGGGGTTCCAATAGTTCAGTTGGTAGAGCACTCGCTTCATACGCAAAGGGACAGGAATCAATCCTAGATAAAGTCGAGATTAAGAAAAATAGTTTCTGAGCCCCTGTCCACATAGAAGTGATTGGTTCTGGTAGAAAGTACTTTGAGATTTGACTAGTGTCCTATACAAAGGGTAGCATGCAATTGCTATTGTCCGTTTCATGTGTTTAGCAAATGGACAAAATTATAAACTACAACGTTGTACTTAAAATTTAATTTTCAAGGGGGAAATAAAGTACATAGGGGTATCTTTAAACAAAGATTTCAAACTTAGGAAGAATTTATGAAATTTGTAATTTTTGTAATTTTTGAAAAACAGTACCTTGACAGATTACTGGAACATATTGTATTGTATTTGTTACAAGGAATGCAAACCGATGCTTGTTGATACTCAGAAAGTGCTGGGCAATTTTTCTTTTGTTTGTTTTTAAGGGTTTTACGGTGCTTGCAACACATTTAGGTTATATCAGCGCCAGTAAAAAGGAAGAAAAGGGGATAGTAAAAAGTTCTAGAATTACAGTTAAAGTATCTAAGAAAAAGTAAGACAAAGGGGAACTGGGAACAAATAGGGATCAGATGTAGATTCCAAGAGCATACCATCAATGTACTTAGTTTGAGATTACCAATAAGTTTCATCTGGACACAAGCACGGCCCCCACTCAGAGGAATACACTCAATTGCTTACATTATAAACTATAACAAATATAATAATACATAACAGAGAGATGATTTACAAGG
Source organism: Berghia stephanieae (assembly GCF_034508935.2). Taxonomy (NCBI): domain Eukaryota; kingdom Metazoa; phylum Mollusca; class Gastropoda; order Nudibranchia; family Aeolidiidae; genus Berghia; species Berghia stephanieae. The sequence continues at coordinate 11,867,383 of NC_088361.1, read as the reverse complement.
AAAAAAATATCATCTCCCAAAACAATAACTATGCATTTGACTGTTTCCCTCCCAGTCAAGGACTCCGGCCAGGGTCGGGACAAAACCGAGCAATCCCACACCAAGACAAAGATAGAAAGCATGTTGGAAAACAGATATAAGGGGAAAGAAGACACGGTAAGTACCTCCCTGCCCGCTGTGGAGGTAGGGAACCCCACCCACGGGCAATTTTTATTCGTACTCCTAATAGTAGTACTCATAATAGTACTTGTACTTGATAAGAATACCACACATATCTATAGAAAAACATCTTTTAATAAAAAGTAAAAAGTGTGCGTCAGCAACAAACTTGGTTATAGGGAATGAGATTAGCGGAAGAGTAGCGTCCCTTGATTGGACGTCACCCATAGTCTGTGACGTCACCGGCGGAAAAGTTATTAGAGAGAACGTCATGTTGGTTGATCGCATGCGTCTGTCGTCCTCGCGATAGCCTCGCAAAAGCGAGGACGAGAGACGCATGCACACAACCAACATGACGTTCTCTCTCTAATAACTTTTCCGCCGGTGACGTCACAGACTATGGGTGACGTCCAATCAAGGGACACTACTCTTTCCGCTAATCTCATTCCCTATATTCAAAAGCTCAATTGACACAAAGATCTCACCTGGTTGTTGGGGCTTGTAAGGTTTGGCCGAGGTGACCCTGACAACCAAACCACCCTCGGCCCTTTTGCCCAGCACACTGAAGCCAAAGTCTCCACTATTTATCAAATCCAGAATACTCTTTTCAATCTGAAATTTACGAAAAATTAAAAAAATATGAAATTACCCCATGACGATTTATTTTTTCTGATTCCCCCACCCCTGTCTACCCAGCGGTGAATGGGTAACTGGGTCTGTTAGATCTGGTGGAAAGTATTTTGTCCATTTGAGGCTATAGAAACCGGGATAGACTCCGGCTCTATGGGCCAAATGGCTCTGAAGGGCTACTGCCTCATGAAATAAAAGGTCCACATGGCCAAGTTTCTGCACCATAAAATCACAGTGATATTATTATCGTCATTATTATTATTATTATTATCATTATTATTATAATACGAGCTGGAAACCCAATGAATGAAAGCAACCTGAATTACAACCAGATATACATTCTGTTCATCATATAACAAGTAGTCCTTCAGAGCCATTAGGCCCATGGAGCCGAATTTATCCCGATTTCTATAGCGTGAAATGGACCATAGCAATTGCTTGCTATCCTTTGGATAGGAGGCTAGTCTATCGCAAAGTACTTTCAGCCAAATCTAACAGACTCATGTACCCAATCACTGCTGGGTGGACAGAGGGGTCAGAAAAAAATCTCGACTGCCCCCGGGATCGATCTCGGTCCCTTTTCGTGTGAAGCGAGTGCTCTACCAACTGAACTATCTGGACCCCCAATCATGATATAACATGTGTGCAAATTGTTCAGTGAAAAAGAATCAAAGAGGAATGGAAAGTGACATTACAAAAATATTTAGAAGTAGCTTCATCCATTGATTTCAGAATATCACGATAAATTGATTTATAAACAATAACAGAACAAGACTACTAACTAAAAGAAGTACCGATTACGTCAACTGACATTTTAACCAACTCACACTATCTATGCTTTCCTCTTTGGGGTCGTCAGATGGGTAGATGTAGAGTAGAGCAGAATGAGCCTTCCCTGGAGAAAAGGTCGTCGCCAACCTTTCCAACTTGATTCCAAGATCCTATTGACAGAAATCCCAACAAAAAAAACAAAAACAAAAAAAACATGAGAATAACAATTGTACCATCACAAAAGTATGAATGAGTATAACAAATTAAGAAATTAAGGGGGCACTGGTTGACTGATTTTTTAGGATGCTTTTTTTCTTGTATTTTTCTTTCTTGCTTTGTATGGAAAAGCACACACTTGTTCAGATCTTTATCTGCGATTGAGTATCTGGATACAGGCAGTGATTGATAATATAAAAGGGTTAAGATGGAATAGGCACCACTTGGGTGACTTGTCCTGAATGAAATAAAAATTTAGACTGCTGGGTGTGTGTGTGTGTGGGGGGGGGGGGGGGGGGGTGATAAAGGATCATTATGCTGTTTTTATGTTTTAAAGGATTTTAAGGAGCCTGCGACACACTTAGGTCATTTCAGTGTTAGAAAAAAACGGAGAGAATATGGGATAGTCAAAAAATTCTAGGATTAAATTGAATACATATAAAGATACCCAAGAAAAAATTAGAATAGGGGGACTAGTTCATATAGAGTGCAGATTTAGATTCCATGAGCACACAGTCAGGGTGCTTAGTTTGAGATCACCTGAAAGTCTCATCCAGACATCAGCATAGGATCCTACTGAGAGGAATGCATTAAAATGTTTACAGAATATACCAAAAACAGAAAATATAATTAACAATACATAACAGAGAGATGGTTTAAAAGGAAAAAAAACAAAACAAACCATCTCCCAGTACTAATACTAAACATTTAACTGTTTCCCTCTCAGTTAAGAACTCCAGCAAGGGTCAGGACAAAACCAAGCAATTCCATTCCAAGGCAAAGACAAAAAGCAACTCGGAAAACACATGTAAGAGGATAAAAGACACAGTAAGTGACCTCCTGCCCACCATGGGAGGTCAAAGGACCCCGCCCAGGAACTTGGTACGTTCCAGTTTCATTGGGGGAAGACAATATTGCTGTTGAATGCAGCCATTCTTATCATATTTTTCATTTTTTTATCTTCTTTTTAAAATTTTTTTTTAAATCTTCAACAATTTAGTGACAATTGATAAAACACATGAGCCACTTACATCAGACAGCTGGTAACGCATTCTTTGAATCAAAAGGCGACTAATGGCACGATTGTTGATGTTGATTACGCCAGTGCCTTCGAACGTCACTACCAAAATGGCAGCATCATCTGGAGGTAGAAAAAATGTTTTGTAAATAAATGACTTGTACGGGTGCTAAAAGCTTTGAGTAATAAACAAACTTGCTATATACTGTCACACACAAAACATAACAAAATTTTGAATATAAATAATTAATAAATTGTAATGATATCCAGGACATTTTTGGAATAATAAAGGTACTTAATCAACTAAACGCGGCTATGTGGTCTTGTGGTATGAAACCAGCTTTTGGATCGAAAGATCCTGGGTTCGAGCCTCGCTCGGCGCATAGTTGAGTCCTTGGAAAAGACTCTTTACTCACATTCTCTCACCGTACTCAGGTGTAAAATGAGTACCTGGCCGTTAACAGCGTTGTCTTTGTCCGAAAAAAAATTGTCATATCGCCTAACAGGCATCATAACCGTCCTACATGTTAAATGTTGCTGTTGGTCAGGGACCCCTTGTAAAGCGCTTTGAGCACAGTTAAAGGATATTGCGCTATATAAAAAAGCTCTCTTTTTTTTAAAAAAACAATTCAGCATAAAAATTTCTTTTAAGCTTGAGCTTTTATATCGCGCAATATCCACTAAATGTGCTCGTGCTCAAAGTGCTTTACAAAGGGTCCCTGACCAATAGCAACACATAACATATAGAAGAAGACAATTTTCTTTTCCGACAGAAACAACGCTGTTATCGGCCAGGTACTCATTTTACACCCGAGAGAATGCAAGTAAAGAGTCTTTCCCAAGGACTCAACTATGGGTCACAAGACCACCATATCTCTCTTCCACATTATCTCATTCGTCTGTAGTGTTTCTTTCATTCATCCTGTTTTGTTGATAAAGGGGAAACCCAAAACGTCCATATCATCTGGTTTCGTATATTAAATTGAAGCTTACGTTCAATTTCACACTGTTATTTATTTCTTCGAGCTTCGAGCAGCAACATTTACATTATATATGGGATATATAAGGGAAATTCTTATCTATTTATCTATGCTTTATATATTTCCTTGATGACATACCAAATATCTCCATCTGATATTGTCTGTAGATGGATCCCAGGGAATTGACGGCCTCAACAGATACTGTGTACAGTCCTTTCTTATGATACGTGTGATTAACGCTATGTTCCCAAGTCAACAATGGCCGAGCATTGGCATCCTGAAAAGGAATATCAAATCGAGAAGCTAACAATAAAGAGGGATTCAAGATAGTTACGTTGGAAAACAGTTTTATTGGAGTGGTGGACGGCATCTATCGTAGTTTAACTTTCTTTGAAAAAGGTCATTATACCACCGAAACTTGGAGATGACCTTTATCTTGTTAAAATGCTGTTGAAAAAAAATTAATTTGGACTGGGAATTTCTGACTTTTTCCAACCTATTCATTTTTCTTCATGTTAATGGTAGTTGAATAAAACTATCTATGTACATGTTCATCTTTAATACATTTTTTTTCAGTTTTGAAAAGTAGCAAAAATCTCTAGGATTGAGTGAGTTAATATGGTAAGATATTATGTCAGGCTCGAGTCATACCAACTCTGCATGCAAAAAGTTAATGTCATCATCATAAACAGGGAATAAGATTAGCGTCCCTTGATTGGACGTCACCTTACAGAGAGAACGTCAAAATGGTTTTGCGCATGTGTCTCTCTCGTCCTCGCTTTCGGTGAAATGTCTCAAGCCGCTTTCACCGGAAGCGAGGATAAAGAGACGCATGCGCAAAACCAACATGACGTTCTCTCTCTAATAACTTTTCCGCCGATGACATCCAATCAAGGGACGCTACTCTTCCGCTAATCTCATTCCCTATAGACAGTATGACAAAGCATAATTACCTCATCCCCAAACGTCCACATGAAGTGAACGTGGTCTTTATTCCCTTGGAATGGCAGGAACTGGTTTGCCGTAGCCACAGTCAAAGCCACAGGAACACCCACTTTGGCTGCCAGGGGAGTCAGCATTGCAATGTCACTCAGAAGCTCTGTAAAGACAATACAAAAAAAAGTATCACTCGGAGATAAGGTCAGGTAAGTTGGATAATTGGATAATATTGGAAATTTGACCCTTGACCCTTGGATAGGTTGGAAAAAGTCAGAAATTCCCAGTCCAAATAAATTTTTTTTTCACCAGCATCATAAACCTATTTGTTGTTTGATTTTGTTTTTTGCTTTTTTGTTGTTTTTTTTTTTTTGGGGAGGGGGGGGGGGGGGTTGGTTCTTTTTTTGGGTTTTTTAATTTTGTAAAACTTGAATACAACAAAAGATGATAATCAGTGGTGCAATCAACTAAGCATTTTCTTCATTCCTATGTATCTCTTTTGTATGACTAGTATGAACAATCACTTCCAGCTTGATTGATTTTACCATACGCACTAAGAATCTCTTGGAGAGAGAGAGGGCTTAATTTCTTTTTAAACAGGCTATAGTGTTTTTTATACAAATGATTTAAAGAAAGTAAGAAAAATATTGCAAATTTTAAAAAAAGAAAAAGAACCCTGAAAAATGGGAGTTCTCCGAACTTGGTAAAAAGGAACTCCAAACTTCCAAGATTGTTCACAATTCTTCAACAAATGTTTAAGGACCAAAACAAAAAACAAAAAACAAATAATAGAAAGTCCAACAAAAACCCGATCTCACCTTGAGCATGCACTGTCAACTCAGCAGACGCCTCGCCTTTTACATTAGCTGCCTTGACCTTGACCTTGAAATGACCAGACTTCTTGAACGTATACTCCACAAACCTGGCCTTCTCTAAGCCATCGTATGCCTGTGGTTTACTACCGTCTCCGAATTCCCACATGTATTTTGTGTCTTTAATCGATCCCTAAAAGGATAGATAGTATAAAATACAAAAGTTCAAAGGTTACGTATATCAGTGCTGACAGTGACAAAAAGTGGAAAAGGAGAACATTTATCTTAACAACTGCCTATAAGCCCCATTTTTACTGTATCAACCGCCCATCTTTACAGCAATTGATATGATAAATCATCATCGATATTCTAACTAACTTCTGAAGAGTAGGGAAACTGCATCTGAATATTCCACCACATATCAGCTCTCGCACTGCCAATACATTGATTTGTTTTGATTTTTTTTAAATTTTGTTTTTGGGGGGAGGATGAGGAGGGGGGGGGGGGGGAGGGGTATTAAATTTTTTTAAAGTAGGAAATTTCTCCTTTGCTTTGACCCTAAAGTCACGGAATTCAATGGATCCGAAGAAAACTATCAGCACTGTAATATAGAGACTTTCTCACTCAAAATTGTCAATAGCCGAGTTTGTTACAGTGTTGATATTTTGACAAAGTCAAGGAACAGTAGACACACTCTTTAAAGACTGGATACGTTTGTTTTTTTTAAAATTGTCATTAATAATAATAATAATAATAATAATAATAATAATAATAATAATAATAATAATAATAATAATCTGCAACTGTTCACTTGCATATAAATTGAGCTTTTATGTAGCGCAATATCCACTAAATGTGCTTTGATGCTTGTTAGGCAATATTACATTTTTTTTCCAACACGAGACAACACTGTTAAAGGCCAGCTACTCATTCTACACCCGAGTATCGTGAGAGAATATGAGTAAAGAGCCGTTTCCAAGGACTCAACTATGCGCCGAGCGAGGCTGGAACCCAGGACCTTCTGATCCAAAAGCGAGTGTCATACCACAAGACCACATAGCCACACATATAGAAAATGTCAAAAACTGCTTTGTTCACTATTTGGTAAATAGAGAAGAAGAAGAAGTAGAAAAAATTTAAAAAGAACTTACCCCTGTCTGTAAGAGATAAAAAGAAATCTTTTCACCCACAGGCACATTCAAAGTATGAGTCCCAATGGACAGGCCATGTGGTTTCATTTGAACACATGTTGATTTCAGCTTTCCATATTTCTTCTTCTCCTCTTCCTTTTCGTCACATTTATCAGATGATACTTTGCGATATCTGAGAAAAATCATCATATAGAAACATTAGTCAAAGTGATACGAGGCTGCTAGAAGCTGTGGACTGTAAAAAGTAATAAACAAAAATGAATATATAACAGCTTCAAAAAAGAACTAAATACCAAACACGGAACATTTCGGGCTCAAAACCAGCCAACAACAAAAGACATAAATACATTACTAAATTCCAGATAGACGACAGAGATATTTTTTAGGTCCTCTCTGTAGAAAAATCTTGGAAAGTAAACAAAATAAGCGTTTGATATGTTACTACGGAGTTCCAAATTGAGCGGATTTTTAAAAAACACATGAAATTTTGGTGCGCAAAAAAATAGGAAAATCACGGGGAGAATAGAAATAGGTGTAAAATGTATCCGTGAAATAAATCCAATATAGAGGTGAAAATAATAACCCAGAAACCTGACGAATGTACAGTAATCCTTAATAAATGGAGTGATCATGAATGTGATCAAATCTTGACAATATCTACTCCAACGATGAATGAAATAACATAAACTTGAGAAATATAGAAGTCAGAAAATTGAACTGTAAATTATACTTGAGTAATCAACAAAGAGAGTCATCCTATTAAAAAAAAAACAACCCCAATAGGGCAGAGAAGACGTGATGTCTCACCCTCTGTGAAATTAGGTGTAAAAGACAGCTGATTGGTAATTAAAAATAATCTTTTGGTGCGCATGAATACAAATCCAACATTTTTAGTTTTGGGTCAAATTGTCATTCAAGCAGGAGAAGAAAGATACGAATTATGGTGAATAGAAGTACTAATACCATACCATTTGGTTACAAAGTATCTAATAATCTTACTTGGAGAGGTTGAATAAACATATTCTTTCATTTCTTTGTTATTTATTAAACTCGTTATATTTTTATCGTGCAAGAACACATACTCGCAAGCTCATTGTTGTTATTGGGCACGAAAAAAAAAAAGTTTGATAAATACAACAAGATGAAAGAATTGTATATTCTTTGGCAACCAGAGGTAATCTTCCCCCCCCCCCCCCCTCATTGGTTATGTTTACCCCCCTCCCCCCCTCCCGTCATTGGTTATGTTTACTCAAACAAAACAAAGATGAAAAAGATATAAATAGAATTCATACCCCCGGCTCTTGTAGTAATCTTCTCCTGGTTTACATTCTATGGGAAGATAACCTTCAAAATACCACGCTGACTTATGGCATTTCATGTCTGTTCCTTCATCATATCCAAAGTCACTGGTCGATGAATCAAAAGTGAGGGTTTAAAAATGTGAGGAGAGGGGGAGGGGGTAAGGGGGAATGGCATTTAATTATAAAAAAAAAACAAAAACAATTGAATCCAATATAGAAACTATAGACAACAATAATAGAGAACAACAGAGACAGTGTGAATGTATGTGTAACAGTCATTATGAATGGCTCAGATTTCAACCTTATCTAAATTGAGCTTTTATATAGCGCAATATTCACTAAACATGCTCAAAGCGCTTTACAAGGGGTCCCAGACCAACAGCAACATGTAACATGTAGAATGAGACACGTCTGCTAGGCGATATTACAAGTTTTTTCCCCAGACAGAGACTAAGCTGTTAATGGCCAGGTACTCATTTTACACCTGAGTACAGTGAGAGAATGTAAATAAAGGGCCTTTTCCAAGGGCTCAACTATGTGCTGAGCGAGGCTCGAACTCAGGACCTTCCAATCCGAAAGCGAGTGTCATATCACTAAACCACATACCCACACCATTTAACTTTGCTTCTTTTCCTATAACATCAAATATAAGTTTAATGAAGTACAAACTACTACGCATGATAATCATATATCATTTAAATAAAATACAAACTAAATGGTCATCCGTTTTGAAACCTGAACTTCACCTCCTCCTCCCCCCCCCCCCCCCCCCCCCCAAAAAAAAAAGAAAGAAAGAAAGGGAAAATCAAGCTGAAGTTTTGGAATAAAAAAATCTTTAAAAGCCAAAACAACTAAAGTCAATTCCATCGTGGTTCAGTGGTATGGTCTTTGCTTCACACCCGAAAGGTACTGAGTTTGAATAGCAGTTGCGCTGTGTGGCCTTGAGCAAGTCACCTCGCCCAAGCTCATTTTGCCACGCTGCACTAAGGATAGAATTCCCTAGGAATACAACCTAAAGACAAATTTCCTCTATGAGATGAACAAAGGGGATTTTATTGTATATTTCAGTTATTTACATTTTTAATAAAAAGGAATTTTATTTGATTTTATATCTGAATCATCATCAGCATCGTTGACTTTTTCACCTAAAAAAAAAAAGGATTTAATTTGTCCGTCTGCGTTTCTGTAACAGTTTTGAGTTTTACGGAAGGAGTGTCAACCCTTTGACAACCCCCAACCTGTAGGACCATGTGAATCAAAAAGGGGGAGTCACACACCATTAGTCACCCTTTACGACCCACTGGCTTGGCGTTGGGCTATTCTTGCACCCTCTCCGTTGAGGGACCCCGGACACCACACGGTGGATGTCAGAATAGAAACAAGAAAAAAAGACAGCCTTACCACTCATAGTCCTCTCTGGTACATTCACATTTGTCTTTAGACAATACGCGTGGTATCAGTTGCACCCCGTTCTGGCAAGCTGCATTCTGCTTTCGTCTCTTGTACTCCACGAGTCGGCCCATCGTGCAGTTATTTTGTGTGATCTGTGGACATAAAGTAGGTCAGAGTGGAGAGGTCAAAGAGAGTGGAAGAGAGCAATTCTTCCCAAAGTAATTCAATCGATGAAGTGTCAAGATCTGTTGCTGACATCAGAGTCATGTTCTTCCAATCCTCTATGCCATAAGCTTTCTTAAGGAATTTCCCATTTCTGAACAACTCAAAAAAAAAACCAAAAAAATTCTAAACACAGAATGTTTCGGGCTCTAAACCCTTCTTCAGCTAACAAAAAAAATTATAAATTTTTAAAAAACAAAATAAGTACATAATTTTAAAACCCAAAAGACTGCAGGAAAAATATTTGACACGCCCGATCAATCTTGATTTCATGATCTTTTTCCTTACCTTATAGAAAGGACACGCCAAATATTTCTCTGCCGTTTTTCTGGGGTTTTTTAAGCAATGTATTCCCGTTGATTGGGGGGTTTTTTGTTCATAGCTGAAGAAGGTTTTTGAGCCCAAAACATTCTGTTTGGTATTTTGTTCTTTTTTGAAGATTTTTAAAACCATTTTTGCTGATTACTTTTTGATAGTTCACAGCTTCCAGCAGCTAAGTAGCACTTTAACTTGTCTAACATTCTGATAAGCTTTGAAAACATTTTTTTTTAAAGTATCTTTTACATCATTCTTTGCGATAGACTGGCGTCCTATCCAAAGGGTAGCAAGCAATTGCTCTCATCCGTTTCACGCTATAGAAACCGGGATAAACTTCGGCTCTATGGGCCTAAAAACTCTGAAGGACAACTTTAACTTACATCATTGTAGTCTTCGGGAAACCAAGATTCATAGTCAGAGTCCTTGCATTTTTCTTGTAACACCAGAGAAAAATTTAGTTTCATCAAAATCCAGGGTTTGTGAGTGCTCTCATGACCGAACAACCTGAATCATTAGAAGACGAAGAAAAAGGTTTTATTATGACAGAAAAAATCTGGGGGGGGGGGGGGCATACACTGAAGCAAGATGAAATGTGAAAAGGGATGTGTAACACATTGAAAGATAAAGCATATCAGAAAGAAAAATAGAAATAGAAAATCTGTGAAAAGATTTGTTTTTTTTTTTGTTATTTGTTTGGAGAGCATGCTTTTCTTGTATTTTTCTCTCGGTTTTGTACGATAGTTTGCAATAAACCAAAGGGGATAATGAACTAATAATAATTTTGACACTCATTCCCCCCAGCCCCCAAATTCTTTTTTTTTAAAGATATCAAAGCAGATAAAAAAGATGGGAACATATGGATAATTTCAAATAAGTAAAGTATTAAAATAAAATTTAAAAATAATAAAATACAGACAGATTTTACAATTACAATAAAAAGTCTAAAAGAAATGCAAACAATAAGTGAATGGTAGATTAACTGGATTAATTACAGTTATGCATACAGAAAATAAATTTGACATTTTTACGTTTCGGTAAGCGTGAAGATCCCTGGCTCTGTCAGAACGCCATTCACCAGGAAACCCAGATTGTCAAATAACTCCTCCGTCCAAGTAGCGCCTTCATCACATGAAAACCTGGAATCAATTTTATGATCAGTTTATTATTGTTTGAAACAAGAGACGAATTCGTTTTCCACCAATTCCGATCCTGACTTTTGGGTATTCTTCCATAATCTTCCATAACCAACAAAATCAATGCAAAACATCCAAATGTTTTCTAATGGATAAAAACATTGTGTATGAACAGTCTTATATCGATAAGCTTTCTCCAGATTAGAACAACAAAATCATGTTCTTTTGTCGTCATTGCTGTCCTTATTTGATTTTAAATGTCTTTAAATCAATGGGGGGTTTTTTGTTTACTGTTACTACGTGTGATTTAATTTAAAACAATTCATTGTCAGTATAATCATCTCTTCATAATTAATTCTCCAGTTCATTGCCATCATATGAAGCAAACAAAATTTGAAATAAGCCCAACATCTTCCCAATTACTTACTTTATTGTTTTGTTTGTTGTTTTTAAAAATTATTCTATTAACATTTTGACCATAACTTTAATTTGTACGTGAAGCAGGTGGAGAAGACAGCCCAAGGAAAAGTCAAATGGCAAAGCATCATCGATGGCCTATGCTCCAACTGGGGTCAAGGGCTTAGGTCAAGTAAGTCAGTTTATTTCATGGGTGCAAGCAATTGCCTGCAAGTCTACTTATGACCAGACATATAATCTGAAAAAGCCTGCAAGATTACCTCGTCATTTGAAATCTTGTTCTCAGCATCTAGTCTTCATAATAGTAGTCCACAATTGTTGTATGTTTAATCCAAAGGTTATAATTCAGTAATTTGTTAAGTTTCTTGTCACCAGTTGCACAATTTTACAATATACAAAAACAGAAATAAAACAAAAATCAATCAAATCCAAATCGCAAAAAAACGGCGACGTTTTTTACGGTAATCCAATCGGCCGTCACTCTTGCACCCATGTTATTTGTATGTACTTACTGGATTGTTTTAGAATTGTTCCTTGAAAAGAGTCCATCCGGTATCGCAGTCAGGATACTACCCTGATCTAGAATGTTCAAGTTGTGCATTCCATGGAAGGGGGCCTGGGTCAAATGCAAATCGATAAACAAGTTATGAAAAAACAATTCCACCTCACTTTTTATTTCTTTTGTTTATTTGATAATCACATAACACTGTTTTCCTCCCCTTTTTTTTTTCCTTTTTGTGTCCATATATGGATAAATCATATACAGTCAGTAAAAAATGGACACCCCAAAAAAGTGTTGGTTTTTTTTTTTCTACTTTAGTTTTTGCCAACTGATGTGGTAATTTTTTAATTTTTATTTTTTTTCATATTTAAGAATCAGGAATCTGATTAAGTTAAAAATAAAAGTGGGACAAAGTAACCTTAGACCAATAAGGACCATCTCACAAATGCTTCACAGTACATATACATATCACTCTATGACTTTTGAAGTGTTTTTTTTTTAGACTTTTAATAGACCTGTAAATGAGCTCTATAAAAATTTACTGAGACTGAAACTGAACATCACGGAAACTCTTTGTATCAGAAAATCCAAAGAATCGAAATGAATAGTAAACAGCAAGCTCACTTGAGCAAAACAATGGCAGAAAACTAATTTACGTGGGAATTAATTAGGCTACTTACAATCGTTTCTTATAATTAGGTACCCAATCAATGAAGAAACAGTCAACCAGTTTGTTTACAACGTGAGGCAATCGAGATGTGCTTGTAGCAATCATATAACTTTCGATTTGAAGGTGTCTTCATAACGCACTTCCGGCTTTCGCATTAAACTTTTTCATACTTTTAGGTTCCACCATGTAAATGTGGTCAATTTTGGCTTAGACGAAACAGTGAAATTTATCGCTCGGCGGCTCAGTTAAAATTGGCTACCATTGGGATCACGACAGGTTTGGAAAGTGAAAAGATAATTTCACGAAGGCTGTGTGAAAATACACTGGGATGTGTTCAGACACGGCAATTCTAAGAAGCATCGCTTAGCCTTGGCAATATATCCATCGTAAATATAAACGACCCTTGAGCTATGCGTAGCGCTGTGGAACGTTCCTAATTACTTCACGGTCATTCGTAATGATTCATGAATTCTTTCTTTCCTTTTTTAAAATATTTGAATTTGACGAATTGACTAATTTCAGTTAATTGACTGAGAATTTACAGGTCTATTTTAATTCTTGCGAATGATAAAATAGGAGAAGGAGTATAATAAATAAATGTACACATGTAATGGTATCACATCTGACCAGTAATAAGGTCTGAGGTTCGATCCTCAGTCAAGGTCGACTTGATTTTTTGGGATGGTTTTTTTTCTTATAATTTTCTTTCTTGTTTTGTCTGGCACCTTTCATGCAAACTTGTTTAGATCTTTATCTTACACTGGTGCCCGTTCCTTAATTTCTGAATTTGATATTTTCAGCAAATGCCTACCTTAGTCCATGACCAACCGCCATCCCTGCTGGTGAAGAGTGACATGGGAGATGGTTTGGAGGTGGAGGTGGATGATGATGATGACGACGACGTCAGAGTACCGTGGGCCATGATAATGCCGGGGGCATTGGTGGATGAAATGACTGGTGTCACCAGAGGCGATTGTTTGATATTCAGTAACAAATGACAGTCCGTAGCCTGCAACTAGAAGAAATGAGAAGTTCTTCTCAAACCTTGAAATATGTTTACCCGAAAAAGATTTTGTCTTTTTTAAAATATCAGAATTTAAGCTTAGTGAACAAATATAGCTCAGTCTTAGTGGAGGTTTGTTTTTTTACTTATTTATTTACTCATTTTGATTCTTACTGGAACTTACTAACTTACTTATCCACATCAGTGACCGGCGAGCTTTGTTCTTGTGCCATGACATAGAAGTTAGATGTTTTTGTTGTTGTTCCTTCTTAATAACACACAGGTTGTCCATCAGAGTCACTAGCATGAAGCTGGAGTTTATCCCAGTCTCTATAACATGAATGAACATATAGCAATTGCTTGCTACCCTTTGGGTACGATGCTAGTTTATCATAAAGTACTTTCCACCATATCTAACAGACCCAGCCAGCTCCCCAATCGCAGCTAACATAAGGCTACAACAAAATTTATCCAGATATCCCTAATTTGAGGTAGCTACATCAACTAATGCCAGGTTTTGCCAGCTTTTTAAAATCTCTTCTTCCCCCAATCTTCCTCAGGTCACAAATAAAACTCCTAAAATTTTTCTTAACAATCTCATTGCGGGGTACGGCAACGTCTTCTTGGTAATTCATGACATATCCAAGCTGTGTCAATTGCCACCATTTTAGAGATTACACAAATGTTTCGTCAACTATTATAGGAGAGCTGGTAGATCATCTGTTATGAAAAGGGACTATGCAGCCATGTGGTCTAGTAGTAAGACACTCGCTTTCAGATCCGAAGGTCTTGGGTTCGAGCCTTGCTCGGCGCACAGTTGAGTCCTTGGAAAAGACTCTTTACTCACATTCTCTCACTGTACCCAGGTGTATAATGAGTACCTGGTCAGTAACAGCGTTGTCTCTGTCCGAAAAAAAAAATTGTAATATCGCCTAACAGGCATCATGTCCCCTCCTGTATTGTTGCTGTTAGCCAGGGGCCCCCTGTAAAGCACTTTGAGCACGTTCAGTGGATATTTCGTTATATAAAAGTTCAAAGCTCAAAATGAAAAGGGACAACATTGTGGAAAAAAATCGATGCAATTCTGACCTTCTTGCACTCTTTTTTCAATTCGTCTGTCAGCGGTATCGGCCCCCAGTTCCCACCTTTATCAAAGGAGATGTAACTAGTGACACCATTCGGTACATCTGGCACTCTTTTATTCACAAGGAAAGTCCAGTTCATGCCTTGAACCTGGAAATGCAACAACATTGAAAATATAAATTATGAGAATCTTATTAAATATGACAAACTACAAAATACTTTTATTCTTTAATTGTCTTTTAACCTCGTGCCAAGCAAAGCCAAAAGATAATAATAATAATAATAATAAATAATAATAATAATAATAATAATAATAATAATAATAATCATAATAATAATAATACAATAATGATGATATAATAATAATAATAATAATAATAATAATAATAATAATAATAATAATAATAATAATAATAATAATTAATAAATAAATAAACAAATAAATAAAACAAAAAACAAACTTTTTGAACAACTTGGCAATTCTTGTTTAAGCAAAAAACACCAGCATCTCACTCCAACCCCCCCCCCCCCCTCCTCCCCCAGGAACCATGATGATAATATAACAGGACTTACCTCATGTAAGTCAATCTCCAGCCAATAGGGATGCAGTACATGGTAGACGTCAGAGAAGCTGAGTACAAAATAATGCCCAGTCGTGTCGGACAGATAGAGGTTGACCTGATTCTTATGAGTCACGGCCACAAACACTTGGCCATCGTCCAGATTCAGCAACATGAAGTCCTTGATTGTTTTGTAAAAAATATACGTTGGAAAATTATTAAATTGGAATGGACTGAAGTAATATAATTCTACAGTAGAAGGAGAAGAAAAAGACACCAGTTCTTTTATAAGGGATTGTGTCTATATCTTAGTCTCTTTGCATTCAATTCTGACTGACAGAGGTATGCCTCGTTCTCATGATTTCCAACTACAAACGATTGATAATAATAAAGAAATAAATTGAGATTTTATGTAAACTTGTTTTTGTTTGATTTTGTTTTTAAGGGTTTTGCGGCGCTTGCAACACATTGAGGGCATATCAGCGCCAGTAAAAAGGAAGAAAATGGATATAGAATTACAATTAAAGTACTCAAGAAAAAGTAAGACAAAGGGGAATTAGTTCAAAGAGGGAACAGAAGTAGATTCCAAGAGCACACATCAGTGTACTTCGTTTGAGATCAACTAAATGTCTCATCCTGACACAAGCACAGGTCCCCACAAGGAGGAACACTTTCAAATGTATACAAATCATATATCTATAAAACAAAAAATAATACAGTGAATAACATAGAGATGATTTACAAGACAAAAAATATCAACTCCTAAAACTCTAATTATATATTTGACTGTTTCTTTCCCAGCCAGGGCCAGGACAAAACCAAGTAATCTCATTCCAAGACAAAGACGGAAAGCATGTTGGAAAACAGATATAGGGGTATAGTAGACACAGTAAGTAACCTCCCTGCCCACTATGAGAGGTCAGGAATCCCAGCCAGTTGTTTTTGAGGATTAAAGATTGATTTAGTCTGAAATTTTTATATATATGTTGCCTAATCTGAATTTGATATTTATTATTTTGTATAAAATTTTGAGGCTTCAATAAATGCCATTCTGCCAAGATAACATTAAGATTTAAACTTCGAAGAAAGAGAGAGAGAAGGAGGACACACATCTTTGGAGGGAAGTATTGTAAATCCAACAAGTACCAACAAGTATTGATTGATTGATCACCAGATGAACAAGGAAGACAAATGGAAAAAAAGGTACAGGTGGAATAAATGAAGCAGAGTAAAGTGCATTGAGCATGGTAAAACAAATAAACCTAGAACATTTATTTGTTATTTAAAGGTCTGTTGACGATTTGTACATTTCAAAGGTCTAAACTCAAAAACATTTCAACACACAGACACACACACAGATACACATACACAAACACACACAACTCACAAGCACACAAGCACACACAAACTCACAATCACACACACACACATACACATTCATGCCATGTATATTATGTTTCAATTAGATAAGAAACATGGTTTGCTGTCAGGCTGTATCCGATTGGATTCAGTGTTTTTTCAAATCTTGATAACTATCAAGAGAATAATGACATGTCAGTGTATGTCAGTGGACCTGATTAATCAGTTGTCCTTTGTCAATTTTTTATCGTAAGTACAGGCGCTTATCATTTTATGTATGTTTCATGTTTATTCATTATGAAAATATTATGAAATGTTATGTGGAGAAAAACCGTTATGGATCCGTGCCGATGGTGACAAAAAGTTTAAAAATGAGGAAAATTTTTGAACAATTGCCTTTAAGTCCCATTTTGACTGCACTAACCTCCCTTTTTAAAGCAATTGAGATGATAAACAATCATTGATAATCTAGCTAGCTTCTGGAGAGTGGAAAACTACAACTATTTGTTCCAGCATAAATCAAGTCTCTCACAACTGGAAATGTAATTTTTTTTAAAGGGGGGAAGTCCTCGTCTGACTCCAAAATCGTGGATTCCCGGGGCACTGAGGGAAACCATCAGCGCTGATGGATTCCATGTAAATCCTATCATTTGGAGAAAAAAAAGATCAATTGGATTATAATGATCTTAATTGTCATTATTGTAAAAACCATCACCATTGTATAAAAACATCTTTATTTTTGTCTTTAAACATAGAATCAGTGCTTTGTAACAAAGTCAATCAATATTGAGCATGTTCAATTACTGAATGGGTGACAATGCCAAAAAAAAAACCAAAAAAAAAAAATCTGCCTTGATGATGTGTCTTTGTATAAGATAATTTACATACAAAACACAAAAAGGCAAATTATTCTCTACAAATCAGAAATATTTACATCTGACTTGCAGAGCAAGCTTCTAATGGTGCTCACACTATTAGGGTGATCAACCCAATCAGCAAATTTCTCATCACATTTGTGCACCGTTGCAAACCTGCCTGGAAGCTTCGTCACAAAACACCGTTCAACTAGATGCTCTGTGGTTCGGGTTCTATCCCACATCGGGTACTTGCTAAGGAAACGAACACCGCAAAATGGAACTGTAAACACGTATTTATCTTTGGACATACTTACATTGGTTTTGACATTGCCCGGGAAATAGGCCATTTTGAATGGCTGCCTATTGTAGGACACCATCATGTTGCTCACTGATCCCTTTAGAGTTGATTTCTGAGGGGAAAAAAAACATGTTAAAATTTTTTTAAGGAATTATATTAAGGGACCAAATTAATTCACCCATTTTAAACTATGGCATATACAGACCTGCTTAGTACTATGAGAAATTTGTAATATTACGAATTTTTGGCCCCAATATGTGTATTTGATTCAATAAATTATGTTGAAAAGGAAAGTTTGGTTCCAGAGAACCTAAATTTAGGACTTTGGACCATTTTTTGATCATGCTGAGGGCATATCATTTATTTATTAAAGCCATTTAGAGTGACTTTCCTTTATTTTTCTCATGAAAACTACAAGTTTTTGAAATTTCAAATAGGCAGCTCTGAATATGCCACCATTATGTACCAACAAAATTCTTCTGCAGTGCTGAAATATACATGAGCAAGGAAGGAAACATTATTCCTATCAATAGTATCAGACAAGACATAACTTCAAACCCAAGTCTAAGCTGACATGAGCATTCCCGCTATGATCCTTTGTGCCCGAATTATACCATGAAAAAGCCATATAGGGCAGATACCAATATTTCTGCTGTCTTTAGAGTTGTAAGATTATTTTATTTTTGCACTTGAATTTTGTATTTTAAACACCCTTTCAGAGTCATTGATGACTACCAGTTCAGAATATAAGCATGATAAAACTTCAATTTTTATACAGACCAATGCATGATGGCATGAGACGAAAACAAGCAGTCTTTGTGATAGCATAAGAAAATCCTCAAGTACATAAATTGTTTTACAGGTCAGTTAGGGAATAAAAAAAAGAGTATCTGATCTAGTACTGATCCTTGAGAGACATTTGATTCCAAGTCAAAATGTCAATATTTCACCATTGACAGCAATTATCTTGTAGATTTTTGACCAATCAAAACATGGAATTTGTGACACACCTTCACACATGCTCGAGCAAACATATTTAGTTGTTTATAAACAATAAATAACGTGAATGAAATCAACTTCTCTCTGGTCGTTGTTATTGCTTTTATACCGCCAGATGGGTGACTAGTTATCACACGATTTTTTAGATCATAAGGTAAATGTTTAAGTTTACACATAGTTTTCTGTGTTGGTTCTGTTGATCAAGCGGTAGAATAGTGGGCATTTTACTTAGACACATGCCATTGACAGTAAAACCTGTGCAGTTCGTTATGTTACCCAATCATTGCCATTGTTTACATTACGACAACTGTCCGAGAGGCGTGATTATCTAGGTGTCTATTGCTTGCCTTCTTTCTCCCTTTAATAAATTTCTGATCCATGTGCTTGCCCATCATAAAGATGAAGCTTATGGAAAAGGAGACTGGGACTAGCTTTATTGAAATCGTTAGCAAATAGTACCATTAAGGCTTCCTATTCATTAAAATGACTATCAGACATCAGTTCACTCTGTATATTTCACCTGACTGTAATCACAAGTCGAGTATGTTAGAAACAATCCTGACCTGTACAAACATGAATTCTTTGTGAATGACTAAAGTATCTGCCATGAAGGGTCCGAGAAAGCCCATCTGGCTGGTGACATCTGTACACTTTGGACCACTCAGGCATGCTTTATATTCTGCTTGGTCTGGTGCTAAAAAATAGAAGAACAAAAAAAAAAAGCAAACAATTGAGAAACACTGCACCACTCAGCTAATTGGAAGGGAATAAAATAATCTGCACTTTAAAAAAAAAATAAAGCTCAATATCCCCTTAACATGCTTCACAAGGGGTCCCTAGCCAACAGAAACGCATAACATGTAGGATGAGACATGACGTCTGTTAGGCGATATTACAACTTTTTTACAGAGACAATGCTGTTGATGGACAGGTACTTGATTACCACATTATAGAGTGTGAGTCAAGAGCCCTTTTCCAAGGACTCAACTATGCGCCGTTAGAAGCGAGGCTTGACCCCAGGGCCTTCCGACCCAAAGGCAAGTGTCATACCACAAGAACACATTGCCGCACATCCTGAATTCAAGAAGAAAAACTCTAGAAATAACTTGAAATGTTTATTATGTTCATCTGAAAATATTCTTAGTACAAAATACATTTCAATTCTGGCAATTGATGAAAAATACAAACACAAAGATACCATCAACGCCAATCAGAGGCACAAAGTTGTAGGTAGATTTTTTTTTTCTCGGACAAATCAAAAATAAAATTGTCTAAATCTCAATTTTACACAAAGAATATATCAAATCCAGGCTAAACATACTGGCAAAGTAAAAGATTTTATGAAAAAAGATGAAACTTACCGACACTTTCGACTTCCATGTGTACCAGATCCTCTTTGTCATAGCCAGCAGTTCCCCTAAAATGAAAAGTAAAGTAAATTCAGGGATGTCAATTCAGGAGGCAAAAATTTACTGAACTTTGAGGCAAACACATTGACAGACCCTTTCTGAGTGCTGAACTCCAGTAAAAAGACATGTATTTACATTTTTCCATTTAGCAGATGACTGGGAAATATAGTGAGGGTATATAATATACTGAATTCTGTAAATATACGACAAACTGGCAACCTTGTAAAATACTCTGATTGTAAAGGATATTTTTCTCAACATCACTGTAAAACTGTGTTTGGCAGTAGAAGGACTAGCTTTAACAGTAATCATAACATAAAGCGAGCTTATCAAGTGATGTTTAATTGCAACTATGTCCATTTCTCCATAATAAAAGGGGATCAAAATGAGACTGTGTAATCACTAACCAGTGTGTGCACAACCAGGCTTAAGGGTTTAAGTTTGTAAAGGAAAGTTAAAAGAAGAGGAACATTGTCAGCACAACAAACACATAATAACACAGTGTTGAGTAGTCTGAATTGATTGTAAAATAAAACACAATTGGAGCAATGCCAAATGTGTCGACTGTATATACTTCATTATTGTGAAAATCTTCCGGATTTTTTATCTGCAATTGTCCATACAGGCCATTTTAATAGCCATATAAACTGTATCACTGATTTAATTGGATATTATGACCAAGTCAATACTGAATTAAGTTTTTCACAACAGGTTTAATTTATATAATTTAACACTTACCAATAAAACTTTGGACGGACATTCTCTGATAGAAGAGTCCAGGTTTTGGCAAAGTCATGGGTCACATACAGCTAGTGATGTTTAAGAAAAGAATATCGCATTAAAATCATATCAATCAATGCAAAACACAAAAACGACAAGAACAAAAGGGTACCATAATAACAATAATAAAAATAATAATAATAATAATAATAATAATAATAATAATAATAATAATAATAATAATAATAATAATAATAATAATAACAATAATGATGATGATGATGATAATAACATCAATAATAATAATAATAAGAGTACCATCCAATCCCAAGGCGAGTGTCATACCACAAGGCCACACAGCAAGAAGAAGAAGAAGAAGAAGAGGATGTAGAGGAGGAGGAGGAGGAGGAGGAGAAGAAGAAGAAGAAGAAGAAGAAGAAGAAGAAGAAGAAGAAGAAGAAGAAGAAGAAGAAGAAGAAGAGAAGAAGAAGAAGAAGAAGAAGAAGAAGAAGAAGAAGAAGAAAGAAGAAGAAGAAGAAGAAGAAGAAGAAGAAAGAAGAAGAAGAAGAAGAAGAAGAAGAAGAAGAAGAAGAAGAAGAAGAGAAGAAGAAGAAGAAGAAGAGAAGAAGAAGAAGAAGAAGAAGAAGAAGAAGAAGAAGAAGAAGAAGAAGAAGAAGAAGAAGAAGAAGAAAGAAGAAAGAAGAAGAAGAAGAAGAAGAAGAAGAAGAAGAAGAAGAAGAAGAAGAAGAAGAAGAAGAAGAAAGAAGAAGAAGAAGAAAAGAAGAAGAAAGAAGAAGAAGAAGAAGAAGAAGAGAAGAAGAAGAAGAAGAAGAAGAAGAAGAAGAAGAAGAAGAAGAAGAAGAGAAGAAGAAGAAGAAGAAGAAGAAGAAGAAGAAGAAGAAGAAGAAGAAGAAGAAGAAGAAGAAGAAGAAGAAGAAGAAGAAGAGAGAAGAAGAAGAAGAAGAAAGAAGAAGAAGAAGAAGAAGAAGAAAGAAGAAGAAAAGAAGAAGAAGAAGAAGAAGAAGAAGAAGAAGAAGAAGAAGAAGAAATGAAGAAGAAGAAGAAGAAGAAAAGAAGAAGAAAAGAAGAAGAAGAAGAAGAAGAAGAAGAAGAGAAGAAGAGAAGAGAAAGAAGAAGAAGAAGAAGAAGAAGAAGAAGAAGAAGAAGAAAGAAGAAGAAGAAGAAGAAGAAGAAGAAGAAGAAAAGAAGAAGAAAAGAGAAGAAGAAGAGAAGAGAGAAGAAGAGAAGAAGAAGAAGAAGAGAAGAGAAGAAGAAGAAGAAGAAGAGAAGAAGAAGAAGAAGAAGAAGAAGAAGAAGAAGAAGAAGAAGAAGAAGAAGAGAAAGAAGAAGAAGAAGAAGAAGAAGAAGAAGAAGAAGGAAGAAGAAGGAAGAAGAAGAGAGAAGAAGAAGAAGAAGAGAGAGAAGAAGAGAAGAAGAAGAAGAGAAGAGAAGAAGAAGAAGAAGAGAAGAGAGAAGAAGAAGAAGAAGAAGAAGAAGAAGAAGAAGAAGAAGAAGAAGAAGAAGAAGAAGAAGAAGAAGAAGAAGAAGAAATCGTCATTACCATCACCATCAAAAAAAAAATTTAAAAGAAAAAACAAGGCCCAATAATGATTGTGTCAGATTGATATGCAATGATGCAAGTTTAGTCCCAAAATATACCAGAGTATTTGAATACAACAATTTCTACCCAGAGACACCCAAGCTGAGTTTAATCTTTTTATTTTTTATTTTTTATTTTTTTTTTTTTTTGTATATTAAAGTCTGATATAAAGCACTGGATAATACAGATAATATAGATCAATGTCCTGCACAAAAGTAACAAAAACAACAGTAATGTCAATCTTTACTATAGAAACCATGAAATTCCATCTTGAGCTTGAGCTTTTTTAAAATATAGCACAATACCCATTTAACATACTCAAAGCACTTTACAAGGGTCAACAGCAACACTTAACATGTAGGACAAGACATGAGGCCTATAAGGCGATATTACTTTTTTTCCAACAGAGACAATGCTGTTACTGTTAACCGTACTCATTTTACATCTGAGTACGGAGACATAATGTGAGTAAAGAGCTTTTTCCAAGTACTCAACTATGCGCCGTTCAGAGTGGATTTGAACAAGGATCTTCTGATCCGAAGGTGAGTGTCATACCACAAGACCACAGAGCCGCTCTAAGGGGATTATACTACAAATAGCTCCTACCACTCCCACTTTACATAAAAAAGAATTATCGTTAATCGTTAGGTGTCATTACATCATGAAACATTGGCCAACCTTTTTCAACGTCAGACTGTAGATAAGAATCTTGTCTCCGTCAGAAGGGTGTGGCAAGACAATATCTGGCTCTACAGGCACACTGTGTTCAGAGAATGTAGTTGCCTCGTCCGATGTTGTGTAGACTTTCTTTCCGTCAATGTCAGCAAACAGCAACTGTTTAGAAAAAAAAAAAAACAAGTAGAGCATTTACATAGCACAATATCCACCAAACGTGCTCAAAGCACTTTACAAGGGGTCCCTGGCCCACAGCAACACATAACATTTAGAATGAGACATGATGCCTACTAGGCGATATTACATCTTTTCCGACTGAGACAACGCTGTTAACACCTGAGTATGGTGAGAGAATGTGAGTAAAGAGCCTTTTCCAAGGACTCAACTATGCGCTGAGCGAGGCTGGAACCCAAGACCTTCCGATCCGAAAGCGAGTGTCATACCACAAGACCACACAAAATGTTCTTTATCCAGACCTGCCTACAACTACGAAAAATTCCTAAAATTACGAAATTTTGTCCTCCAATTTCAGAACTTCATGAGCACTTTAAAGTCATTAAATCTTATTGAAAATGAAGGTTGATGCGCGAGTTCATAAGTTTAAAGGCTTTTGAAGTGTTAAATCATCATTTTGAGAGTAAATTGTTGAGCTATAAAGTTAACTATAGTGACTGCTATTTTCATCTCCTAAGACTACGAATTTTTAAACGTTTTTCTAACAATGCTCTGAAGGTTTATCAATATTTCCTCTCTCTCTCTCTTCTTTCTAAGAAGACATATAACGAAAACTTGTTCAACAACACTTGTAGTCTTTAAGGGCACACTAACAGAGTGCCTTAGCTTGACTATTAAAAAAAAGGGAACATCATCTCAAAGTCGAAGCAACTGGATGTGTTTTGCCTTTTTACAACAGATCCTATTGGATATGTCATGAGGGTATCTTACCTTTTGAGTGTCATTTGGGAAGGCGTAAAAATAGGAAATCTTTACGTCAGATCCAAGATTTTCTACTTTTTGAAAAGTTGACCCATAATCATCAGACCTGGAGGCAAAAAAAAAAAAAATACATAATCATACCCATCAATGTCAAACAGTAACTTGAGATATTCTCTTACCAACAAAGTGTCACGAACACAAAAAGACATATTTATAGACAAATGGTAATGAATACTTAGAACAGTAAAAAAGCGTGTCTTTAGTTTTCATGTCTGCCTTTACAAAACGTTTCAGTTATTTCCAAAGAAAAAAATTTATGACTAAATTATCATATAAAGGACAAAACTTTGAAAACAGGATATAAAACTCCAATTCCCACCATCTCCGTTATAAATCAAACCTCGCAATTGCCAAGCCATATAGACCAGGCTTTCCTACTGGCAGACAATAGAGTTTTTATCCTAAAACCCTAGAGGGATATGCAATGCAAAGAGGCTTACCTCCACAGCTGACTCTTGATTACCACCCTCTTTCCAAGTGATATGTTGAATTGACATGTCAACACAATTACTTTCTGTGGATAATGTTGTAAACATGATTTGTCAAATAATTTGAATGATTCCTGTCCCTCATTCAAAAACATAAGATTTAATGTTCCACAATATCTGCTAATCATGGTGCTGTAAGATGCTATTACATTTTATTTATTTCTTTGACAAAGTGAACGCTCACAAATGAGGAACCTGACTATAATGAGCAAAAATTAGAAAGGACTGAACCTTGTGCGACAAACAGCAGAACTTGAACCCGAGATTACAAGCAGAGAATCTTACAACAAGCTCATGAAGTTGTACAAATCGACAGAACAATCAGAATGGGTGTTGTTCATAGTTGAGTTTACCGTGTGTCACTTTCATTGGTAGAAAATGTTGGCCTTCATTATCATTGCTCTTCTCGTTGGTAAAATTCTGAGGACTAAGCACCTACTAACCAAAATATCCATTGTGTATTCCCAATTTATTTTTATTAAAGTACAATGATGGCATATATCATATATGGAGGCAAGAGTTCAAATTCATATGATGATTTCAGTAGCGTTGAACAACAGTACAAATTTTGAACAGTCTAATGTGCAACACTTTCTAACAGGTCCAACTGTTCCATCAGCCCACTTACTATATGGACCATGGAAGTAAAGGCGAAGGAAAAAAACAACTGTCATTGTAAAAAGCGCCCAATTCTACTAAAGTAAAGTTCATCTCGAATCTCGGTGCTCAGGCGGTTAACCAAAAGATGAAGCAATGAGTTGTGCAAGCCATTGGTATAATGAGGAGGCGTTTCATTTGTTGCGCGAAATTTTACAGAATTACAGAGTTAAGACCAATCTAAACTTGAATGAGAAATGAACTAGACGTCTATGATAAACTGAATTGAATTGGTTGGAAACAAAAAAAATATGGAACTTACTTCACTAATTTCTTTCCCGATCCAATGAACAAAAGCTTGGTTTGATTTCTCCGTACCCTTCAATATAGCTTTGTCAACAATTATTTTATGTGGAGTTAGTCTAGAAGAGGCTGCCCTTCTCACAATATTATGGACAGGCAATTTTGACACTGTCAATATATCCTCTTCAATCGTTGTTTCAACAGATTTTAGTGTTTGCCAATGTGAGTATTTGTTATTAAGAGATGTTATCCTGCAGTTGCATGATAGTACAAAACAAAACAGAACAATCAGTAAAGCTGGTCTTGACATGAACTTCTCAAAAAACATTGTATCCATTTTTATTGCATAATATTGGACTCCTTTTGTTGCAATTTATCTCGGGGTTTACTGGTTCATCTTGACTGATGTTTTCCTTCCTTTGAGATCGAACTGCTAAATTCTGTTTTATCTTCCGGGTCAAATGAAAAAGTAACTTCCGGGTTAACTTTCTGACTGACCAACAACAAGCTACTGGCTACACACTACACACTTCCAACACACACAGCGACTGTTTTGGTAGGGCCTCGCTTGTAAATATCACTCAATCGTGTAGATTACTTTGAAGCAACAGCACGGAGCAAAAACTAAATAAGAAATGATTGAAAATAAAATAATTTGTCTGGCTGTAAATTATGGATCTGTGTTTGGTAGATGGCGTGAATAACCCCGCCATCACCATTGCCACTCAAACAACATCAACAAGGCGCTTTGTTTCGACAAACTCAACAAATCAGTCTCAGATTGAAGGGCAATTTAGCAATGAATGTAGAAACTGCGAAGTCAAATCACACAGTACCAGGTGTAAAATGAATACCTGGTCGTTAACAGCATTGTCTCTGTCAGAAACAAATATGTAATCAAGTTTTGTCCTACATGTTAAGTGTTCCAAGATATCTACTATTAGTAATACTTTGGGACTTGGGACCCCTTCTTATGCATTACTTGTAAAGCAATTTTAAAATGTTTAGTGGAAAATAATTGTGCTTTATTATAAATATAAAGCTCAAGTTTTCTTGCTTTGTTTTTCTCCCCAAGTAATTAAAGATATGAATTTTCCCATCGAAGGGAGCATTTATGTAGTCATCCCATGTCTTCAACAAATGAAGAAAACATTTGATTAATTAACAATGGCATTGAGTCTAACGCTATCCATTACTTTTAGGATGGTAATAATAAATAATATGTTATACTTTAGCCATTTGACATGTTAGGTGAGCAATAAATTATTAACGAGAGCACAGGTAATGATGCAATGATTGATTTGCTCAATACATCAAGACTTCTCCAAGTATGCTATATGATAGGAATGATTATCATAATTTTTATTTATTTCTGCAGATTGTATGATAGAAATTATGGATTCAAAGGAGGCTTCCAATGACAGTCAATGTCTCTCATCTTCGAGCGGATCGCCTTTACCGAGAGATTTACAAAAGGCGTCCTTTCGAGATGGGTTGGGTGCTAAATCAGATGAAGTGAGTGCTTATTCTTGTTCCTGTTATCTGGTAGAGCTTAAATGGTGTACATTTTTTACTCATAGAACTCAAACAAATTAACCAAACTCGAACCAAGTGGATGGGTGAAAATGTCAGAGGAGCTTGATAAATTTTAGGAGGATGCAAAAAGATAATTTTTTATTTGGATTGTATGGATTCTATTAATTTGATTTAAATTTAAGAATAAATTTACTTTACTTTACATATATATGCTTTTTATCCTTGGATCATAATCTTCAGTTGCAATCTGAAATCACAGATAGTTTTATATATATACAGATGATATCAATTTATTTAGAAGAGAGGGAAGTTTTAATATGATGATACC
The DNA here is from genome assembly GCF_034508935.2 of Berghia stephanieae. Taxonomy (NCBI): domain Eukaryota; kingdom Metazoa; phylum Mollusca; class Gastropoda; order Nudibranchia; family Aeolidiidae; genus Berghia; species Berghia stephanieae. The sequence continues at coordinate 11,839,944 of NC_088361.1, read as the reverse complement.
AAATTAGTTTGTAATCCCCAAAAGAAAAAATATTTAAAGTGAGTTGAGAGCTGGAATATTAGAGTTAACATTATTAAGGTTCAAGTGAAATGCCAACAAAATTTTAGCAATTTATTTTAAATGAAATTTATCTCCACAAAAATATTTGAATTGAGATTTTATATTGTGACACTCCCCTTCAGATTGATATCTCTCACTGTCCTCTGGTGTAAAATGAGTACCTAGTCATTAACAGTGTTGTCTCTGTCGGAAAAACAGGCATCATGTCTCGTCCTTCATGTTTACCAGGGACTCTTTGTATAGCGCTTTGATCTCATTTAGTGGATACTGCGCTATATAAAAGTTATGTTTTAAAATATTTTTAATCACCGAAAAACTTGTCACAATTCAGATATTTTTATTTTTTTATGATGCATTTTAAAAAATTGATGTTATATTTTTTTTTAATTGATTAAATATTTTTTTTTTCCAGGCAGCACGTCAAGAGCTAAAAAAGTTGAGTCTTGACGAGCATGGAACTTTTATGATTGACTTTGATCCAGAAAAATCACAGCGAGAATTGAGGAAAATGAATCGAAGAATACTTGGCAAAGGGTCAGTCCTTTTTGGAATATTTCAATTGTCTTATTTGAGTTATCCATTGTAGGGTACAAATCGGAGAAAAATACTGTTTTAAAATATTTGAGCTTTATATAGCACAATATCCACTAAACGTTCTCAAAGCGCTTTACAAAGGGTCCCTGACCAACAGCAACATGTTTTATGTAGAACGAGACATAACGCCCTGTTAGGCGATAATACCTTTTTTTTTTTTTCGATTAGAGACAATGTTGTTAATGGCCTGGTACTCATTTTACACCTGAGTACAGTGAGAGAATGTGAATAAGTAGCCTTTTCCAAGGACTCAACTATGCACAGAGGGAGGCTCGAAGCCAGGACCTTCTGATTCGAAAGTGAGTGTCATACCACAAGATCACGAGCCGCATGAATGTGCCAAGAATGTTTATTCAACATCTTTCTTTTTTTTATTTAACATATTGATGTGATATTGACTTGGTCATAATATACATGTTCGATTCAAATTAATAAAGTTCATTAAATTCATGACCTGTTTGTCCTACTGTTACTAAGACAAGATTTTAAGTAAGTTTCAGTTTGTAGAAGCTAATATTACACAGCATTTGGGTTCTTGGTTTTAAAAGATATAAGACTTTTTATTATTGTTTTAGTGTTCAAATTTTTTGGTAGTGATATATAATCCATATACAGTGCACTCTGGATACGTCGACGTTGCCTAAGTCGATTTTTACCTAAGTCGATTTTTTTTCTTGGTCCCTCCCCCTTCTTCCTATACAACATTAGTAAAAAAAAAAAAAACTCCACATAAGTCGATGTCGCTTAAGTCGATGTTCTTATCACTCATGACTACAAAAAAATCACAAATAAACAAGTATTTCCATTGGTTAAAAAAGCTACCAGTAAGAATTTTAAGTGGTTAAGAATATCCGCGAACGATTGGCGCACATCGATGTAATGTAGGTGCTTTGCCTGACGTCCGTGTTCAATGTACATGAGCAGTATTGAATAACTTTAATTTCTCCATCTCAAATTTTACATTCTCGCAACTTCAAGTTCAAGATTTTTTTTTTGGTTCTAATCCCAGGCCATCCTATGTAATGGCCCTCTTAATTAGTATCAATTTTATCAAGAATAATTCAAGTCAAGTCTACAACTACAATGGCAAACCTATCGCGGAAAAGGAAGATTCAAGATTCGATGCATTTGGAAAGTTTGGCATGCGACAGAAAATCATCGCATAGGAAATTGGCATACCAGCTATTTCTGTCTCGACGATTTACAAGAAGCATGACCTTGACCTAGAGGCTCCTACCCTTCAGCTTTTCGCGGAATAATTTCACTTAATTGGTATACATTTCACATTCAAGGCAAAAATTCCGCTTTTCACCTTTCCCATCAAGGAAAATTAAAAAAAAAAAAAATCTCTAGCGAAAAAAAAGTGAGCTATGGCTTATTTCGTCATCTCCTATGGTCAATCAACACACATTTTGTATGTCTGATTAGTCTCTTCAAAGTGTGTGCTGCTGATGTTGGATAATATTTTATGTTTGGGAGGGGGTTGACCGAAGTATTATTATTATTATTATTATTATTATTATTGTGACTCCGATTCGTGAGGTCAATGACCTTGGTAATATTATATGTTGGCTTCAATCGGTAATAATATTATTTGAGTACGGTCAGCTTCTTTCCCTATTTAATTTTAGCCCTGTGTCCGTGTGTGTGTGTGTGTGTGTGTGTGTGTGTATGTGTACCGGCACGCGCGTTTGCTTGATTAGGTGTGTGTATGTGGGAGGGGGTGGGGGGAGGAGGGTCCTGACAAGGTTAAATCCATCCATTCAATGCTTTGCTCTCAGACGGCCAGGACCTGTGTGTTCTCTATTATTATTTGACCCCATTCTTAGTCTTTACACAATCTGTACATTTTTACACATTTTTTATTTTTAATCATTTGAGTACTTTTGGATTGTCTATTACATTTTCTGTTGCAAAGCATGTCATAGTCAATAACAATAAGTTGATTCCGCTTTTTTAAAATCTCAAATTCCGATTGTTATGTATTCTGATTCCTCTATGGGCTATTGGGGTAACCTCTGACGACCACTACAGAGACCGCGCGATATGAAGGGACATACTTATTCTAGATTGGTTTGCTTTGTTCAAATGAGTTTTTGCTCATTTGGTTACCCTCCGGTTAAGTTGATTTTCGGATAAGTCGATTTTTTTCTCGGTTCCCCTGGGCATCGTCTTATCCGGAGTCCACTGTATTACTTAGTGAACTCAACAACTGTTCTTTCATCAGAAAGTCAATTATGTTATTCTTATAGAGCCCAACATATATATACAATTACTGTTGTTTAGGGGGTATTTAACTCACTGTCGTTAACTTGAATGTGTGATTGAACAAGAGTGTTAGACTTTCATTCGTGTTGAACCTGAGAGACTTAGCAACCCTGATACAAGAAACAGCCAGGGATTGTCTTTGTGGGAATAGGTTATTCAAAAGCATACCTGCAAACATAGTGTATGCACAACCCTTCTCATTCTGCTTTTTCTTACACAGTAACTAAATGCTTCCTCTTTCATGATGTCAGTCAGTCATGCAGAGTTGACTTTGCCACTGAAGTTGTAGACTTGACTAGAAATTTAGTAGCATTATATAAGGAAAAGAGAAGTGACTGCAGCGTATCTTTCTTTTTAATGGCATTGAAATGATCTTAAAGTGTTTCCAGTGGTGTAAAAGTCTATGTACTAACACAAAATTATAACCCATGACATGTTTTCCAATTACTCTCAGCTTAACTTCTATTTCAAACACGAAAACAAAAAAATTAGCATTGAACAAGTCTTTAAACTTTTTTTCGTTCATTTTGTTTTATCTACAGATCCAGTAAGAATTCCCTTTATGATGAGAGGGGAATCTTCTTGGAAATACCAATAGATTTATGCGACTGTTTGTCGAAGGATTGTCCAGGCTGTCATTTTGCATGCCCCAAGTGTGGCTCTGAAAAATGTGGTACGGATTGCCGCTGTGGAAGACGATACAACATTGACTTGATTGAGATAGAAGGAACTGATACATATTATTCATTCCCATTATGACAATTTGATAAATAGATAATCATTAATTTCTAAACAAGCGACATTGTTCGAGACATGTTGTTTGATGTAAGCGAGTGTTCACAGCGTAAAACACTGGGTGGGGTTCCTGACAGCAGTGGGCAGGGAGGTACATACTGTGTCTTCTATCCCCTATGTCTGTTTTCCAACATGCTTTCTGTCTTTGACTTGGAATGAGATTACTTGGTTTTGTCCTGGCCCTGGCTGGGAGGAAAACAGTCAAATGTATAGTTAGTTTGGAGTTTTGGGAGATGATATTTTTTTCTTTGTAAATCATCTCTCTGTTATGCACTGTATTATGAATTGTTCTATGTATTATATATGATTTGTAAACATTTGAGTGTATTCCTCTTAGTTGGGACCTGTGCTTCTGTCTGGACGAGACCTTTAGGTGATCTCAAACTAAGTACTTTGATAGAGTGCTCTTGGAATCTACATCTGTTCCCTATTTGAACAAATTCCCCTTTGTCTTACCTTTTCTTGGATGCTTTAATTGTAATTCTAGAACTTTTTACTATCCCATTTTCTTCCTTTTACTGGTGCTGATATGACCTTAATGTGTTGCAAGCGCCGTAAAATCCTCAAAAACAAAAACAAACAAACAGCGTAAAACAGGTACCCTGGTGAAGAATATAGGTATTAAAATTGTCATAACTATCAGGAGCCTCTGTGGTGTAATGGTAGCACATCTGACCGATAATCAGAAGGTCTGAGGTTCAATCCCCAGTCAAGGTAGACTGATTTTTTGGGATGGTTTTTTTTTTTCCATACACACTTGTTCATAAATTTATATTATACCGGTGTAATGTAGTATTGAGAGTGGAGGTTTATTTTATGTATTAATTCTCCACACCACGCAAGCATTTTACATAGGTTGTCAGCTCTTGTCTCACAGAATCGCCCTTTTAATTAAAATTAAATTATAGAGGTCTGCAAATCCTATCATTTCCCCGTTGCATATTACATGAAAATAGTAAACAGCAATTATTAAGCATAGGAGTAATCATTGCTGTTTACTATGTTCATGTAATATGTAACGGGGAAATGATAGGATTTGCAGACCTCTATAATTTAATTTTAATTAATAGGGTGATTCTGTGAGTGCAGGAGCTGACAACCTATGTAAAACGCTTGCGTGGTGTGGAGAATTAATACGTAAAATTTTCTTAAATAAGAAATTAACCCCCATCTTAAATACCACATTACACTGGTTTAAGATAAATTTATGAACACGTGTGTATGAAAGGTGCCAGACAAAGCAAGAAAGAAAAATACCCAAAAAAAAACAAGCCTAATAAAATGTTCAAATAGTATAAAGGGGTAAACAAGCCTAATAATATTTAATAAAATAGTCCAACACTTGAACGTTATAACTATAGGCTCATTAATATTTTAAGTAACATATTTATAATGCTAATGCCCAGATAGCATGAAGTAAACAAGTGCTAGATACTCTGGCCTCAAGAAGTACCGGACTGCGCTAGATAAACTAGCTAAACCATGGTATTGTAAAATATATCAAATTACATGTAGCCAAGTCATAATGATATCGTGCATATCAACCTTATAGGAATAGAGACGTAAAAGTATGCAGAAAAAGCTGTTGATCAGAAAGAAATTTAAGAAAGTTAAATCAGTGTAATCATTCTCCCCTTATTAATGCATACCACACCACTGAACAGGATAAAACACGTCCGTTCTTTAAGATATTTTTGTGGAAGAGAACGTCTTGCTGTACGTTGTGTATTTTATAATGTGCGCGTCTCTTGTTCTATTTCCCATGTGTCTTTGTTTTGAAGATAGGGTGGTGGGGACGTGTCTTACAGATGTTCACACTTAATTTTTCACTGTCTGGTATTGGCGGATTGAGAGCGATAAAGGGAGATTATGCTTTGCACTCATGTAGGTGTGAAATTTGCACTCTTCACAAGGGGAGTAATTGCATGTCAACGGGAAAATTCCATATCAATATTTCCACTTGTGACAACCGGTGCCTGCTCCTTAATTTGATATTTACAGTATCTCTCACTGCCTAAAGCCAGGTATTACTCATTCACAGCTGAGTTGAGTGAAGTAGTGTGTGTAAAGTGCTTTACCCAAGGACACAACATTGGGACCAGAATTATTTTTTTTATTAATCAATTAAAGTATTTTCTTTACTCCAGTATCTCCTTTTTATACATATTACTCTATAGCACTTCATCAATGCGGTCAGTGGGTAGATGAGTGCTACTGACCGATTTCAGTGTCTTATCCTATAATGTGTTTCAAATATGTTTTCCTTATACACTTACAAATCACTAGATCTTTTTTTTTTTTTTTGATAAACTCATATGTATGTTTCTCAAATTTTTGTTGCAATTATTTGGTTCTCTTGTTTGTTCGATTGTTTTGTTGGGGTTCTTTTTTTTTCTTTATTTTGGGTTTTTGGAGGGGGGGGGGGGGGGGGGGGGGGGGCGGGGGCGGTTTTATGTCAATTTGTTTTGTTTTTTCTTAATTTTTTAAACAATTCTATTTGTTTATGGTTTTTTTGGGTGTTTGTTTTGATAGACATTAATAAAAATTTACCCACTTTTGATGTTGATGCTTTTGTGAAAGGTTTATATATCTAATTTACATAATGTATGAAAATGATGTTAATAAAAAATATGCTATTGTTATGTTGACAATCCAAAATATGATGTTTGTGCCTTCGTTTTCCTTGGTAAAGACCCACAATCTCCCTTTGTGTGCGGTAGAGGTATAACTTGTATACTTTTTCCCATCCCAACCCTCGTGTGTCTCTGTCTTTTCTATCTCTCCATACCAGGGAATTAGACAACTGGGATTTCTGGGTGGCGTTCCTGGCTTCCCAAATTGGGCAGGGTGGAGATTACTGTGTCTTCTATCCCTTTATGTCTGTTTTCCAATTTGCTTTGTCTTTGTCTTGGAATGAGATTACTTATTTTGTTCTGACCTTGGCTGGAAGGGAAACAGTCGAATGTTTAGTTATAGTTTTGGGAGATGATATTTTTTCCTTGTAAGTGTAAGTCATCTCTCGGTTATGTATTGTTAAATTTGTTATTTTTAATATATAATGTAAACATTTGAGTGTATTCCTCATAGTGGGATCTTGTGCTGTTGTCTGGGTGAGACATTTAGGTGATCTCAAACTAAGTACATTGATAGTGTGCTCTTGGAATGTACATCTGTTCTTTATTTGAATAATTCCCCTTTGCCTTACTTTTCCCTCAAGTCCTTTTAATTGTACAACTAGAATGTTTTTACTATCCAATCTTCCTTTTTACTGGCGCTGATATGACCTAAATGTGTTGCAAGCGCCGTAAAACCCTTAAAAAGAAAAATAATAAAACAACCGGGATTGCCCTAACCCTGTAGGTATTGGATTCTTCATTGAGAGGGAATTGTCAATTATGTTTCTTTTTCTGTTCTATTTATTTATTTTTTTAATGCACTAGGGGACAATAGTGTGGTGTAAAAATACTGATTCCAATCTCCTTGGCAGTGTGAAACCTTGTGCAGCTGATCTTCTGATTTTAAAGTAATGGCATCTTATTTTCTAGTATAAATAAATGCTGGTCGTCAATAAAGATCATCCATCCGTACTCATAAGAATTTGCCTATACACCATGATAATAAAGTATATATGCCACCTTATTATGGTTAAAGACGTAACCTATCAACCAACACAAAATATTGTCCTTTACAATATCATTACAAGCTCAAAAATGCGTTCGGTTATCAGACCTGCTAATATGGGCACGTCGGCAGAGACCAAGTGTGACCCATCTTCTCTCAGAATGAACTAGGGTTTGGAGATTGAATATTAAGCTAAAGATATGAAACTTTGGGTTAATTTCTATACCTCTTTGTAAAGAATAAGTACAATGCAATCTTTTACACATTGCAAATGACTCTAAGTTTGTATTACTTACTCAGGCCCTTCACTCCGGCTGGAGCATCATAGGCCATCGACGAATCCCCTCACCTAGTAGGCTTTGTGTCAGCTTCTCTCCATGTTAAGCCTTCAGTGTTTAGATCCTCCATCAATGCCCCTCTCCAGCGATTTCTAGGCCGACATCTCTTCCTACTAGAATCCTAGTTCCTTGCGGGTTCCTTGTAAGAGCCTGCCTGGTAATTGTGTTGCAGGTCTTCATGGCGGTATGACCAAGTTTGTATAGCCTATCATTTTAATTCCACTTTTCAGGGTATGATCAATCCCGACATAATACCGTTTTGATTCGGTAAGTCACACGTTTGTACATGCTGCACATTGTTCCTTCATGACAATGGCTCCCTTCACAAAGCAATGACTACAAATTAGTATCTACCTACAAGAGGCTGGGATTCAAATTTTTTTTAGGGGGGGGGGGGGCTTAGCATATGTCACTTTTAGTAATTTCCTATCTTGAAATATAATAACAAGAAATAAAGTGAGTAGGAAAGCGACAGAAGACAATAGAGAATAAAAACATTGCGGCGATGGGAGCCTCGAACCCACGAACCTACTGTTACGGCTCCGCCTGGCCGCGAGAGAGTACCCCTGCATTTGTGCATGCGACGCCATCCACCACTCAAAAACTAAAAACAAAATGGTATCAAGCGTAGTATCTATCTAGAGTCCCTCTCCCGACTTTCTTGAGGGCATGGGTTCAACTCACAAATGCCACGAAGTTGATTACGAGCCAGCAGTTATGCTTAATAGCTCAATTCTCAACACAAACAGAAAAGTGAGTGGAGCAGGCACTTATGTTGGTAACAACAAGAGACGAAGTGAGTAGGAATGTGCCAGAATACAATAGGGAATTAAAAGTGGGATCTGGATAGCTCATACGGTAGAGTCACGCTCTCACCGACCAGGCGGAGTTGTCGTACCAGTAAGGTCGCGGGTTCAAACTTCCATCACCGCCGCGAAAAATGTTTATTCTCTATTGTCTTCTGGCACTTTCCTACTCACTTCATCTCTTGTTGTTACCAACATAAGTGCCTGCTCCACTCACTTTTCTGAATTAAAAATTCACCCCAAATACTGGAGTATACTCGCCTCAATGTCTCAATTGTTTCTATGTTATATGTTTGTGTTGGGAATATTGGCTATTAAGCTTAATTGCTGGCCAACTAACACGCGGAGGTTGTGTGTGTTGGACCCGCGATCTCCCGTAGTCGGTGAGAGAGAGAGAGAGCTCTAGTAATGACCTGAGTTAGAGAGGATCTTTTTTGGGATCGTGGATAGCTCGTACGGTAGAGTTACGCTCTCACCGGCCAGGCGAAGTTGTCGTACCAGTAAGGTCGCGGGTTCAAACCCCCATCGCCGCCGCGAAAAAAAAAAATATTCTCTATTGTCTTCTGGCACTTTCCTATTCACTTCAAACATATATAGGCAACATTTATAGACGATTGAGTAAGCTCCGATATTGGGGGTGAATCTTAATTCAGAAGAGTGAGTGAAACAGGCACTTATGTGGATAATAAAAATAAACGAAGTGAGTTGAATAGTAATATAAAATAAAAACTTACTGGAAAGAAAGTCGAACGCGTACAAGTCCTTGCAAAAGTTGTCAATTTAGAGCTGCGGGCTATACCTCCAAGTGAGTAGTATCGCCGTGCTTCTCGCAATCAGCTGGTGAGTTGAATCTTTGCATTCTGCGAAAAGGAGAGTATTTTGGAACCCTGTGAAGATTTCTCTTGGAATCTATTTCTATTCCATTCTTAATTCAGTCCTGTTTCGTAAATATTGTGCAAATATAAACCACCCATAAAAACAGACATTCTCTACATCTCTTTGCTTCCCGTCTCAACATTAACCATACTTACATTTACATTCATAAGCTCATTGGCGCATGTGCGTCATCTACAAAAAACAAGTCTCAGTTGTCCTCATGCTGGACCACAGCATGGCGTGGGATCTGAATTCGTAGGTAAGGATTTTTTTAGCGGCTAGGACAATGTCAAGACTATGGATGGCCTGTAGTCTTGTTAAAAGCTGCCCCCCCCCCCCCCCTCCCCCCATATTTTGGCTCTAGACCTTAAGGGACAACACTCGTACCTGGGTACCAAGCACGAAGTTCCATCGAGTCGCTTACCGTCTTCTCAGACCGTCTGGTGACGCACCCCACGGAAAAAAATAACATTCTTTGCTAACTTTTATTATCAGGTATGTTAAAAAGATTTTTCAAATATGCTAAAGAAGTTTTATAATTCACTAGGAAGCCCCCCCCCCCCCCCCCCCCCCCCCCGCAAAAAAAATATAATATAAAAAAAAAAGCCATGATAAAAAAGGGGGAAACTCCCTGAGATGGTAAATTAGGTAACACCATACCATATAATACACCATTGTAGTCTGATGATCACACCAATGTAACCTTGCGGGATCTAATGTGAGTCGGCTACGTCTCACATTGGAGTTCACAATCCCACTCACCCGTGCACTCGTAGACTCCATGGCACTGTAAACGCTTAGTTGTTCACTCGCTGGACTCGCCTATGACATGGTATCAGGACTATTGCGCTCACGAATAAAGATGCAACTCTTGAAGTCCGATACCGCTTGATCCAGTTGAATCGTTCGCGGACATTTCAGACGGGGAAAACCCGCTTGAGGCAAATGCGTCATTAGGCAGTGCTGATGGCTTTCCTCGGATTCGCGGAAATCCGCGATTTTTCGGGTGAGGTATTCCCCCTTAAAAAAAACCCAAACAATAAAAAAATTACATTTGCCCCAATCATTATTCTGGCAGTGAAAGATTTGACGTGTGGTCAACAAACAAGTGTAGTTTCCCCACTCTCCACACGTTCCCTTGAGTATCAACGGTAGTTTATCTTAATTAAATTGAATGGAGGTGCTGGTGCATTCATACACTGGACAGATAAAACAGAAACAAAAATATCTGTATCAGTGGGTTCAATGTGCACAAGTACTAAAACTGAAGAAAAAGCCATCCTCAATGCAACAAAAGAACTATCCAGAGATCACAGAATATACGGGGAAAATGTGGTTTACTTGACAGACTCTGATGATGCTCTCCGGTCTATTGAAAATTACCAGGACTCTGAAGCCGCACACACTGTGGAGGCCCTTGAGGGCTTATCTGATAAAACAGGAAAATTGTGCTGCAGTGGATTCCAAGTCATGTAGGTATATATGGAAATGAAATTGCCGATCAACTGGCCAAAGAAGGAGCCCACAAGGAACAACTGAAGTCGTCAATCACTTACCATCAGCAAAAGAAAATAATAAAGCTAAAAATAGACAAAGAAAGGAATGACACACACCTGGAACACAACAAGCAGGATCCAATCCATGCCATTCAGCGAAGTAGCCAAGTCACTCTATTCCGCCTCCGAACAGGACACAATAGACTAAGAGGACATATGTTTACAAAGCTAGGTATTGGAACAACCCCTTATTGCCCATGTGGAACCGACCATGAAACCACTTTACACGTGCTTATGGATTGCCCATTATACAACGTGCGACGTTCGAACCACTGGGTCACCCCTACAACACTCAACACAAAGCTCTATGGTGAGGCTGAGGACCTAAAGCGGACCACAGACTTCATAGCAGATATCGGACTGCAGCCATAGATGTCCATCAGAGGAACGAAGAAGAAGAAGAAGAAGAAATTGTTCTAAAAGTGGGAGTCAATGCAGTAAAATGTGAGGTTTTGAAAATGTTCCTCTTTTTTTTTTTTTACACTTTACCCTATATTTTTTGTTGTTGTCACCATCTGCACTGATTAGAGGAAAGGCGATTCACATTGGAGAGGACCTTTACACTGTAGATATCATAACCCAGCAACACGGATCCGGGGTGTCATTCGGACACGGGGGTGGGGGTGAGTGTAGACCACATTGGCCATTTACACATTTGGGCCCTCCTCATTGCAGGGATTGTAGTACAGACTACCTCACCTATGCATGATGTACCTAAACCCCTACCCTGCGACAAGGAAGTAACCCGTTGAGGAGGAGTCTGTTGGCTGAGACTTCTTATGGTTTCAATATCAGCAATAGATTTACTATTTATTTAGTCTGATACTGATACTAGACAATTCATTGAGTAAAAACGCACCTTACGACAACTCACCAATATCAAATTCCAATTATTTCCAGAACGACCACAGAGACAGTAAAAAACAGCAAGATAAACAACACACAACAACTGAAATCGGTGAACGGATGTCTCGAAACCGTCCCTTTCTTCGACCTCCTCGCGCATTAATTAACGTCCCCATTTCGACTCAAGTACAAACGGAAAACCAATCAGAAACAATAAATGACACATCTTACAACAAAAACAATCAACGTGTTGCTAATATCAACACTCAATCATGCCAAAATAAGACTGAGGAGATAGCTGATCTTGGAAAAAACAATACACATTGCATAGCTAAAGAATTAAGGAGAGAAAGAAAATCCCATCCTCACAATTTTCGAATATGCCATCTGAATATAAATAGTCTACGAAACAAATTCGACGAAATTCAACTATTACTTTTGGACAATCTGGTGGACATGCTTACATTTCTGAAACTAAAACTGATTCAACCTTTCTAGACTCATTGTTTGCAGTTGAGGGCTTCAGATTTGAACGTCACGACAGAAACAGCAAGGGTGGAGGAATAGCAACATGGATAAGATCTGACATTGCAACCAGAAGAAGACCGGACATAGAATCACACAACATAGAGGGCATCGTCCATGAAATAAATCTAGGCGATGCTAAATGGATTATATATTCCATCTACAGACCACCATCAACAAAGGACGAGATATTTTACAAACAAGTCAGTCCCATGATAGACAAAGGCGTCAAACATAGTGACAATCTGTTGATAGTTGGCGACCTAAATTACGATATGAACTGTGAAAACAAATCAAAAACTCTATGTGATATATGTGACGTTTTTAACTTAGTAAATATTATATGTAAACCAACATGTTTTAAAAAGAACTGCAAACCGTCTTTAATTGATGTTATGCTCACCAACAAACACGATTTATTTTCTAAACCTCTAAATTTTTCAACAGGTGTCAGTGACTGTCACAATATGATTTCAACTTATATTAAACATAATGTTCCACAAATTAAGAAAAACAAAATATGTTATAGAAGCTTTAGGACCTTTTGCGAGAAAAGTTATCAGGAAGATTTGCATTCTGTTCTAACCAAAACCAGTAATTCAGAAAACGACGTAAATACTGAATATGGAGAATTTATCGATAAAGTAATTTTAATCTCAAATAAACATGCCCCTTTCAAAACTAGATACCCACTAAGGAAGCCAGTACCATACATGAACAGTGAATTAAGAAAAGCTATATATAGAAAAAGAATGCTTCATAACAAATACTTGAAAGAAAAAACAAAAATATCATGGGAAAGTTATAAAGAACAACGAAATTATGTGGTACATCTTACAACAAAAACAATCAACGTGTTGCTAATATCAACACTCAATCATGCCAAAATAAGACTGAGGAGATAGCTGATCTTGGAAAAAACAATACACATTGCATAAGCTAAAGAATTAAGGAGAGATAAAAAATCCCATCCTCACAATTTCGACATATGCCATCTGAATATAAATAGTCTACGAAACAAATTCGACGAAAATTCAACTATTACTTTTGGACAATCTGGTGGACATGCTTATCATTTCTGAAACTAAAACTGATTCAAACATTCTAGACTCATTGTTTGCAGTGAGGGCTTCAGATTTGAAACGTCACGACAGAAACAGCAAGGGTGGAGGAATAGCAACATGGATAAGATCTGACATTGCAACAGAAGAAGACCGACATAGAATCACACAACATAGAGGGCATCGTCCATGAAATAAATCTAGGCGATGCTAAATGGATTATATTCCATCTACAGACCACATCAACAAAGGACGAGATATTTTACAAACAAGTCAGTCCCATGATAGACAAAGGCGTCAAACATAGTGACAATCTGTTGATAGTTGGGGACCTAAATTACGATATGAACTGTGAAAACAAATCAAAATCTATGTGATATATGTGACGTTTTACTTAGTAAATATTATATGTAAACCAACATGTTTAAAAAGAACTGCAAACCGTCTTTAATTGATGTATGCTCACCAACAACACGATTTATTTTCTAAACCTAAATTTTTCAACAGGTGTCAGTGACTGTCACAATAGATTTCAACTTATATTAAACATAATGTTCCACAAATTAAGAAAAACAAATATGTTATAGAAGCTTAGGACTTTTGCGAGAAAAGTTATCAGGAAGATTTGCATTCTGTTCTAACCAAAACCAGTAATTCAGAAAACGACGTAAATACTGAATATGGAGAATTTATCGATAAAGTAATTTTAATCTCAAATAAACATGCCCCTTTCAAACTATATACCCACTAAGGAAGCCAGTACCATACATGAACAGTGAATTAAGAAAAGCTATATATTAGAAAAAGAATGCTTCATAACAAATACTTGAAAGAAAAAACAAAAATATCATGGGAAAGTTATAAAGAACAACGAAATTATGTGGTAAAATTAAAAAGAAGTTCAATTAAACGTTACTTCTTAGAAAGGTGCACCGAGGACAGAAGTCAAAAGATTTCTGGCCAACGGTCAAACCATTCTTATCGAAGAAGCACAACAAAGATCAACAAAAGATTGTACTTCAAGATGGGGATAAGATATTGAATAATGTTGGTGATATCTGTAACAATTTTAACTCTTTCTTTGTAAATGTTGCAAATGACATTGGTAAAGACGTGGTTTTTGATCAAGAAACTCACCCAAGCATTAAATCCATCAAAGAAAACTTACCGAACCTTCCTAAATTTGAATTCAAAGAAACTGATTCACACACTGTCCAGAAAGTGATCAACAATATCAATATTAAGAAAGCAACTGGTTTTGACAATTTTCCGGCCAGACTTCTTAAAGCTGGCTCCCCCGTGCTGGCTGAACCAATAACGAATCTAATTAACAAATCAATTTCTTTTGGTGTGTTTCCTGATCAATTGAAATTAGCACAAGTCACGCCTTTATATAAAAAACAAGATCCTCTAAATGTGAAAAACTATCGTCCTGTTAGCATTCTACCTGTTGTTTCCAAAGTATTTGAAAAAATTATATTTCTGCAATTATCAATATATTTCGATGACATTTTTAATGACTACTTGTGTGCTTTTCGTAAAGGCCATGGTTGCCAAACAACACTTTTGCGTTTAATTGAAGATTGGAAAGAGGCATTAGACAATAATAAATATGTCGCTGCAATCCTCATGGACCTTTCGAAGGCTTTTGACTGCTTGCCTCACAACATTCTTATTGCTAAACTAGCTGCCTATGGGCTAGAACAAAAAGCTCTTTATCTAATTGAAAATTACTTGAGCGGAAGAAAACAACAAATAAAATTAGAGGATGCTGTGAGCGAGTGGGCAGGCATTAAAAAAGGCGTTCCACAAGGATCAATTCTTGGACCATTACTTTTCAACATTTTTATAAATGATATATTTTACTTTATCAGAGAGGGAAAATTATATAATTATGCTGACGATAATACCCTGTCATATTCTCATTAAAATTTCGATATGCTTTTAAAAACTATTGAAAATGAAAGCGAAATTCTTATCAAGTGGTTCGAAATAAATTGCATGCAAGCAAACCCGGACAAATTCCAGGCAATTGCAGTAGGTACAAAAACACACACAAAGAAACCCACGTTCCATATTGGAACTGCAAGTACTACATGTGAAGAAGTTGTAAAATTACTAGGGATCGACATAGACTACCAACTAAAATTTGATTTACACATTAAAACCATCTGCCGTAAAGCTTCTCAGCAATTAAATGTCTTAAAAAGGCTTGGAAATTACCTTTCAAAATTGAACAAGTTAACAATATTTCACTCTTTTGCATTGTCAAATTTCAATTTCTGTCCACTAGCTTGGCATTTCTGTTCTAAAACAAATTGTGATAAACTTGAAAAGATATAAGAAAGAGCACTGCGTTTTATTTATGAAGATGACAAAAGATCCTACGACCAATTACTTTCAAAGGCCAAAGCCCCTCCCTACAAATAAGACGAATGAGAACAATTGCTTTGGAAACGTTTAACATTTTATACAAAATTGCTCCTCCTTGTCTATCTGATATGGTCATTTTGAAAAATAACAGATACGATTTTAGATATCCAAACCTCCTTGATATTCCAAGGGCCAGAACAACGTCTTATGGCAAAAGATCTTTCAGATATTCTGCTGCTGTGCTTTGGAATGAACTTCCCGAGCACATCAGGAAAATTTCAAATTTTAATGTTTTCAAAAATCATATCCTCTCATGGAATGACCAGCCATGCAGATGTAATATTTGTAATAAATCTAACCGTATATATATATATATATATATATATTATATATATATATATATATATATATATATATATATATATATATATATATATATATATATATAATATTATGTTACTTCTCTTTGTGTGTCATGATTGGAATCTTGATGAGGGAATGTTTTAAAGGAAAATGTATTACTATGTAGTTTTATGCACTATGTGTTATAACCTATGTCTGTCAAAGGCTTCTATTAGCCTGACTACATTATCTATGAAACATTTTAAAATGCCGACAATAAATAAATATTTGAATTGAATTGAATTGAATACTGATACGCGTACTGATATATCAACCTAGCTTGCATTTCTTTTTGCACTCATCGACCGTTTTCTCAAACTTTGCGAGTCGTGGTACCGAGTTCCACCCTATCTATTGACCCTTTTATCCAATATGCTGTTCCACGTCTCCCGGACCATTAGTGTAAAAGGGCGACCCCACAAAACCCCGCTACTATCCATTCTTCTAGTATCTCTTTTCTTGCTATGATCGCGACAAACCGGCGAAACGCACACAGAAAACATTGATTGCCATATTGGCTGCAAAAGAACCAAAATCATATATACAAGAAAAATAAACAGATAAATAATGTATATTTTTTCATTTCGATAATAAATTATACAGTTTTAAGGTCATTCAAAATACAAAAAAATACAGCAATTTATATTGTCGTAGGTTGGGTTGATAACATGGAAATTTTACTAAAATGTAATAGAATTGCTAGCTCTAAAAGAAATTAATTATCAGGTACTAATAGCCCAATGTCCTGGCAATGTTTGATATTTTCCAACCAAGAATCAAAACTTTTTGTTCTCAACTTCAGATTTTCAACTGTTTTTCAACACGAATGCAGTATTTCAAAGAAAAAAGACCACTTGAGCTGTAAATAAAATTACATTCGTTTTCATTTCGATATAATAGCAAAGAAATAAATGTATTTAGTGGGTTTTATCTCCAATGACCTAATCTCGATAACAAACTTCACCCGTACTCGTACCGAAAACATCAAAACAAACGTAATCTTATTGCCCCAAGCCCTATATTTTTTGCCGATTTTTTATATGCCCTTCTTACTCCATGACTAGACACTCGATGTATTATTATTCTAAATAATCTTTATTTTTCTTATGATAAAATTGTGATATGATGTCTTGTTTCCAGTGTCTCCGTCTGAAGTGAAGCTGGATTGTTCACAAGAAAAAACATAATCCACCATGGTTGGCTCTTCACTCAGTCCAGAGGATGCTGCAGTTCAGCTGCAAGCTTTCAAAACATACGTGCAGCTTATTGCTGATTTAACACCAGGAAGTATGAATGCGTTCCTTTCTTTATCATTTAAAAATAATAGAGAAGCTTCAATTTAATTTCATTGAATTAAATTGATTTCATTCAATTTTTTAAAATTCTCAGCACTCCAAGCAGCAGCATTTGCATGAGTTACTGATTGAATTTTACTTAATTAAAAATTGAATCTATTAAAAAAATAATGAAGACTGATTAAGAATAAGCTCCAGTTAATCCTCTGTGATAGTGAACAGTTTTACTTTTACTCTTACGCGGACAATAGTAGAATAAAAAGATTAGAAAGAATTGGGTCTTTTGTATCAAGGTGAAAAATCTCTCTGTATAACCATAACCATCATTTAAAATTGATCCAAGAATAATGAAATGCTCATACCAAAGTTTATTCCCACATCACTCAAAGTTAAAGAAGCAAAAATCTTTTTCTCAATGGAGGAATAGTTGATTGTGTCAAACAACATGTCCATTTTACCATCTTAATGACTGGATTTTTGTCTCAAATTATTTTCAGTTGTTGAAAAGAAACTGAAGGCAGCTCAAGCACTCAGTGAGAGTTTTGAGGTAATGTATTGGGCTGAAGCTTCTTATATCGTTGGTGGGACTTACCAGATATTTATTTAGTAGTTTCCAAACATCAGATCAGCTCCAAAACCCCTGTTTTCAGATTTTGAATCCCAGATGAAGAACCGCTCAAAACACTTCATCATCACTTCTACAGCCACCATCACAGTCACTACCAACCTCATCATCATCATCATTATTTTCATAATCGATTTCATCATCATCATCATCATCATCATCATCATCATCATCATCATCATCATCATCATCATCATCACCATCATCATCATCATTTTTACACATATCATCGTTGATTTTGCATATCATGGTAAGCGACAAATTTCTTATACTATCGTATCAGCAAAAAAGTGTCGACACTGTATTGTGAATATTAAGGAATTTATAATATATTGGATGTGCTAAAAACATGATTTTTCCCCAAATCCCCAATTAATTCTAGTTCTTTTATTAAATACACACAAAATATATAACATAATATAAATAATATATCATTAAAATGACCAAATGCCACTAACAATAGTACGTGAAATCAACAACAATTTGTCTTTCATTTTAATTTTTCTCTCAGCTTTATACCTTTTATTTTTTATTTTTATATTTTGATAAATATCAGTAACCAAGAACAAAACCATAAAGTTAACAGCAGTGGAATGAGCTCAAAATAGAATTGTGAGGAAATCGGGCAAATCATAGATCAATTAATTCTATTTTTTATTTCATATGCCATGTGTTAATTTGATTTTTTTTTCAGAGTGTGGTGGCTTTACCTCAGTATCCTCAATTTCTGGCTGAATTGATGCGAGTTTTCTTGAAGATTCTAGATGAAGGCGAGCCTCAATTTATTGCTGAACAAAATATTCAGGTATATATTTCATCAAGAGTAACATTAAATTAGCATATTAAAATTGACATGTTTTAGTATGGTATAAATTATCTCTGCAATCTTTGATTACAAATAATAATTGCATTAGCATTGTCTTTCACATGTTTCAAAATGATCTACAATGGTTTGGACGGTGTCGTTTGACCTCCTGTGGTAGGTGGACAGGTCACTCTGTATCTTCTATCACCTCATATGTTTTCCTTATATCAGGCTGTTTTCTGTCTTTGTCTGGGAGTTGGATTACTTTGTTTTGTCTTGGCTCTGGCTGGAGTCCTTGGTTGAGAGGGAAACAGTTGTACAGTATCAGCTTTGGGATGAAAATCATTTCTCTATTATGTACTGTAATATATATATATATATTTTTTTTTTTGAATATCATAATATTTTGTAAGCATTTGAGAGAGTTTCTCTCAGCAGGATCTTGTTCCTGTGTCTGGATGGGACTTTAACCTTTAGGTGATCTCAAACTAAGCACATTGATACGTTGCTCTTGGAATCTACTTTTGTTTCCTATTTGAACCAGTCCCCTTTGTCTTACTTTTGTACATCTAAAATTTTTGATTTTCCCATTTTCCCTCTTGTAACTGGTGCTTAAATGAACTAAAAGTGTTGCAAGCGCTATAAAAATCTTAAAAACAAGCAAGCAAATTATCTCCAATTGCCTTACAATTATTTAATTCCTCTTTGATTTTCAGCAACTGCGCAAACTGTTACTTGAGATAATTCACAGAATACCAAGCAATGATCACCTTAAAAAATATGTGCAACAAATTCTTACTCTCATGTTCCGCCTTCTCAAGGTGAGTGTTGAGTTTCCTATTTTAAAAAGATTATTATTTTTAAAGATGTTAGCGTGAAATATATGGCATAAAAATTTTGCATGCGTCACAGGATGTATTTCTTTATTTTAGGGTTTCTGTAAAAGAATGAAAGTTAAAATCATTTACTATTTATGATGACACATTCATGTGAGATGTAGAGAACTTCACCTTTACTTGTTACATAAAGAGTTTTGATTAGGTTCAAAATGCTTTTCAGGAGTATTAATTATCACGTAATGCAGAATTTGCACCAGTCATTGTGCTGAGCTTCAAATGACTTTAAGCTTAAAACTTTCAGGACTAGAAGCTAGAGAAAGCCAGTCTTCATACTTTACACCATTGAATTTCTTGAATTCTGAAGTGGATATTATAATTTATGAAATAAAATGTTTGATTTACTCTGCTGAAATCAGATGAAAAGGAGTTTTTGGCTTTAGGCAAATAGATGATAATGTTCCATTTGTTCCATGTAAATTTAGTTTCATATACCCTAATTTGGGAAACAATTTAACATATGGAGGCATTTGGAGCATGGAAAAAATGTTACAATGAAATGTAATTATATCAATGTGTTGATTATCAATTAATCAGTCTTGAAATAAGATATTTAGAAATTTCTTTGGACACATTTCTTTTTCAGATTGAAAATGAGGACAATGTTCTTGTTTGTATTCGGATCATTCTGGAGCTTCACAAACAGTACCGACCCCAGATGACAGAGGAGGTGAGTAGTGCTATATGTATGGCCTTCATTATATTTGGATGTAGTAATGGACCAGTCTGTCATGGTGAAAGACCATTGTGTCAGCTTCATCACCACAACTTCATCATCCTCATTACCGCTACCATCACTGCTCTCACACTTCTACTGCTATCACCGTATCTTCATCATCAGTGTCACAACTGCCACATCATGATCACTGCTACCACCACCTTAGCATTAAGACTTAAACCACAGTATTGTCATTACTACTCCTTCCATCACAAAATAAATTATCACTACCAAAACCACCATAACATCATCATCGCTAATGCTACTTTCACCACAGCATCATTATTAGCACTTCAGTCACAACATCCCTGCAACTACTATCACAATCACCTCAGCATCACAGCTACTTCTACCACTACCTTGTAACAACTACTACCTCCACTACCACCACCATCACAGCATTACCACAGCATCGCAGTATAATAATTAGCACTATCAACACAACAGCATCATCATTATCCCTACCTCAAATTTGACAGCATCATTATTTCCATACCAAACATCCCTATGACCATTACCACCACTACAATATCTTCATTTTTTAACATTTTAACTTTTTATTCAGTATCAATCTTGGAAAATTATCTGGATGAGAGTGTGTCCATATAAGATACAAAGACACCTTTTTATTTTTCTTTGCTGAAATTGTCTTTTTAATTTTTCACCTTTGAATGGTCATTGTGAGGTGACATTTGAATAGATATGCTGTTTTTGATTTATTTTATTAGCTATCTTTTCTGTCTATTAGTTATTTTTAAAAAAACTTTTCACAAATGTCATTTTTGTGCAATGATATTTGTTCTTAATACATTTTTGTATGTTCTTTTGTTTTGTAGATAACAGAGTTTATGAAATTTGTGAAAGGGATTTACAGTAATTTGCCAAACCACTTGCCTCGTATCTTCGAGCCACGGTCTCAGAAAAAAGTGAAAGATCTCTCTGACATAAATGTTGAAGTTTGGCTTCAAGATATTTTCACAGTCACAACTGTGCTCACAGACAAGAAGAATGCTGAAAATCAAAGTGTTCAGGTATTTTTTTTTACATCTTTCTAAGTTTCATTCAGATTCATCGAGCCATCTTACAAAATTTCTCCTATCTTTTCTATATATATATATATTTTTTTTTTCTATAATTTTTTCTTCTTCTGTGTTTACATTGCTGTTTATTTAGATTATTATTTTAAAATTAAAATAAGATTAAGACTTAATCTTTAATTGCGAAATATTAAATGAATTATGTTCTATTTTTAAAAAATAAATTAAGGGCCAAATATGGACATTTCGTTCTGTTAAGAGTTATAATAGTGAAATTTATTCTTTACTTTGCTGATCCCTCAATTGGTTGGCAATTGTCCTTTTTTAACAATCAAAAATAGAATTCAGGGACATTCTTAATTTTTATTATGATGTCAAATGGATCAGATACACTTAGTTCATCAAGGGTTCATATTATGTTCATAACACATTATTTGCATCTATAACCCATAGAGGCCAACTGTCCCGATAAAAGTTTGACTGTCCCAATTTGGCAATCTGAGGAAAATTAAAAGAGAAAAGATATTGGACTGTTTATGTGTATGGAAGTGACCATTGCATGTCACAGGATTATGCTTTTTTGACTAGCAAATTAAAACAAGGAAAAGAAAAGGCTCAAAATCTAGATTTCATTATATAATAGTCCAAACATACTGCTGTTTTGGGTCATGACGGTACTGCACTTTAGAGTGTTCTGTTTCAGCTCTTTGAATAGTTGGCCACTATGATATTTTTCCAGAACATGTCCTCAAATTATTTCGTAGACTAGTTGACGACTCATAGTGACATTATTTCACATATTTGTGATCAAGCTGTAAGTAGCTGTCAAGTAAATGACATTTAATACCAACAGCCTGTTTACATTAGACTGCAACGATTGTCGTATTGTGTGTTATCCATTTCAAACAAGTCATTTCTGGTTGGGGTCCTTTGACCTCCCACGGTGGGCAGGAGGTCACCTGCTTTGTCTTCTATTCTCTTATATCTGTTTTTTTAAGTTTCTTTCTGTCTTTGTATTTGGAATCTGATTTCTTAGATTTGCCCTGACTCTTGGCTGAGAGAGAAACAGATAGTGTTAGTATCTCATTTTAATCCTTTTTACTGGTGCTGATATGACCTAAATGTGTTGCAAGTGCTGCAAAACCCTTAAAAACAAACAAACAAACATTGTCATGTTTTAAGTTCTCCTTTGCAAACAAGTCATTTGTATGTTTTTTTTTTCCAGTACAACATCATTCCAATGGGAATTCAGAGTCTGAAAGTGTTGGCTGAGTTGCCGATCATTGTGGTGTTGATGTACCAAGTATGTAAACAGCAAGTACAGAATGATATGGTCGAGTTCATACCTCTTATCATGAATACCATAACACTACAGCCGTCTGCTGCTCTCAGGTCTGTTGGGCATTCATTTCATTAAAAAATTTGAGATTTTATATGAGCACAGTATCCACTAAATATGCTCAAAGTACTTTATAAAGGGTCCCTAGCCAACAGCAACACTTAACATGTTGGACGAATCGTGATGCCTACAACTACAAGGCGATAATCCTTTTTTTTTCTGACAATAACAACACTGTTAACGGCTAGGTACTCATTTTACACCTGAGTATAATGAGAGAACGTAAGTAAAGAGCCTTTTCCAAAGACTCAACAATGCGCCTCTCAGAGCAGGTCTCAAACTCAGGACCTTCCAAACCGAAGGCGAGTGTCATACCACAAGGCCACATAGCCTCATTTATTATTTTGAGAGTTATCATAGGTTAAAAGGGGAGGAGAGGTTGTTGTCCAAAAGGCATGTTTTAAAAATAAATGTACTAATTCAAATTAAATATCTTTCAATGACTGAATGAATTTTCCTACAAAGACTTTTTTTTTCTTAAAAAAATAAAACAATCTTGAGTTTTTATTAAGCACAATTTCCACTAAATGTGCTCAAAGCGCTTTACATGGAGTCCTAGCCAACAGCAATACTTGACATGTAGGATGAGACATGACGCATTTTTTTTTAGACAGACAACACGCTGTTAACGATACGGTACTCATTTTACACTGAGTACGGTGAGCGAATCTGAGTAAAGAGTCTTTTCCAAGGACTCAACTTTGCACCGAGTGAGGCTCGACCTTCCGATCTGAAAGTGAGTGTCATACCACTAGACCACATAGCCGCATGATAAATCTTTTTAAATGATTAAGGTTGGTTGGCAATTCTGATAGTGTTTCATGACCCAAGATAACTTATGACCTGATTTTCAATAAATTTCAGAGCTAATCCATCGTTCAACAAGGAAGTGTTTGTCGATTTCATCGCAGCCCAGATCAAAACTCTCTCCTTTCTTGCATATATGATTAAAATTTATCAGGTAAATTTTGACATTCAATCATTTTTATTATTTTTGAAAGTTGATGTTATCAGTTATCAAAACGGTACCTTTAGTTTAGGTAACGAGTTCGATCACCCACCGCTGCGTTGTGTGGCCTTGAGCAAGTCACCTAGCCCTAGCTCACTTTGCGGCGCTGCACTGCGGCTGACGCCTGGGTTATTCCAGTCTTCCCTTGGAATAGACCCTAAAGACAAATTTCCCCTTGGGGATGAATAAAGGGAATTTTATTTTTATTTTTTATTTTTATTTTATTTTTCAGTCACAGTCTCAGATTCACATCACAAATCTGTGACTGAATCACACACTTCTCAGCAAGCGTTATTCAGACTGCGAGGCTTACTACTACTATCTTAATTTTTTTTAAATGTTGTTTTACTTCTTTCGTTATTGCTCTTTAGAGTGCGGTCAACAATCACTCCCAGCAAATGGTCCAAGGTCTGCTGGGCCTGATGTCCAACTGTCCCCAAGAAGTGGCTCACTTGAGGAAAGAACTTTTGATGGCTGCCAGGCATATTCTCTCAACAGATTTGAGAAATAGTAAGATTTTATCATCTTTTCAATGGGTAAAGGGTAAAGTGACTTCTCTAGATAAGTTACAAGATGTTGTGAAAGGTTTTGGCTACAAATTCAATTACAATTTTGTTCCCTATTTAAATGTCAGGTTTTAAGAAAATACTATTATTATTATTAGAATTCTTTATTAGAATTCTTTCCCAATGTTAAGAGTGGAAAATGGTTGATATCAATTTTAAGAAATTGATTGTATTTAAAATGATGAGAGGAACTAATAACTGGTATCGATTCAATACAAGTACTCCCACCTCATTGTCATAGTCTCCAACCGGAAGGTGAGACATAATCCCCTCTTAACATGATAGCATCTGTTTTTGATGGGATTTTATGAAACAGATTTTATTTTTCGATAGTATTAAAACGATGTCTTATCAATATTGTAATACACGCAAACCATCTTCATGTAAGTTGTAAACACCATGCAAAATTTGATGACGATTGGTCCTTTGGTTTCAGAGTCTTAATGTTACCAAAAAAAATAAATTTACCTAATCTATAATAAGATTCTTCTTCTTCTTCTTCTTCTTCTTCTTCTTCTTCTTCTTCTTCTTCTTCTTCTTCTTCTTCTTCTTCTCTTCTTCTTCTTCTTCTTCTTCTTCTTCTTCTTCTTCTTTTCTTCTTCTTCTTCTTCTTCCTTCTCTTCTTCTTCTTCTTCTTCTTCTTCTTCTTCTTCTTCTTCTTCTTCTTCTTCTTCTTCTTCTTCTTCTTCTTCTTCTTCTTCTTCTTCTTCTTCTTCTTCTTCTTCTTCTTCTTCTTCTTCTTCTTCTTCTTCTTCTTCTTCTTCTTCTTCTTCTTCTTCTTCTTCTTCTTTCTTCTTCTTCTTTTCTTCTTCTTCTCTCATTATTATTATTATTATTATTATTATTATTATTATTATTATTATTATTATTATTATTATTTATTATTATTATTATTATTATTATTATTATTATTATTATTATTGATTAGTTTGTTATTGGCATTGCTATTTAGTTTTGTTTCAGATCTTTTTATTTGTACATGTTGATTATATTCAACTTGGTTTGATGCTCATGGTTAACATCAGTAAAAAAAACCTGAGCAAAATGTGAGCATCCACTAAATGTGCTCAGAGTGCTTTACAAAGTGTTGCAAGCCAATAACAACACTAATCATGTAGGAAGAGACATATATGTGTGTAGACGCTATTATAATATGTATATATTTTTTGACAGAGACAATACAGTTACTGTCCAAGTTACTCATTTTGTACTTGAGTACAGTAAAAGAATGTGAGTAAAGAGACTTTGCCGCAAAACCACGTTGAATATAATTCCTTCTAATAATGCAGAGTACATTTGCCTGGGAAAGCCGTTTTATCAGTTTTTTCTGTTGTTGCTTTCCTTAAGTTTGCTTTCTTGTGCTATTTGCCAAACATTCAAACTTAAATTTTTTTTTTAATTTCAGAGTTTGTCCCGTGCATTGAAAAATTATTTGATGAAAACATTTTGATTGGATCAGGATGGACAACCCACGAATCTTTGAGGTTAGCATAAGTGTCTGAGATTTTTTAAAAGTCTTCAACTTCAAGGCTAACACAATTATTTATTTGAATTTTCCTTTATTTTAGTAGTCCATTGGTTTAATTTGCTATTCTTTAAAAATCGTTAAGATTGGATTCTCCAATTTTGGTATTTAACACGATGCCATTTTGTACAATCTTTTCATTTCTTTTCATGGTCATAGGATAACCTGGCTGTGTTCCATGTCCAACAAGAACGTGTTGTTTACTTTGTTCAATCACGTATGAGACCCATAAGGTTATTTCCCTAAAATAAGAAACAGTTTACACTTATTTATTTTAAAATATCCCAAGAAAGTAACTTCACCTCAGGAATGGAAAATACTGTTCATTATTTGTTGTAAGGGTAGACTTCTCACATAGTGAGATAGAGAATTTTAAATTGAAGACGTAATCAATAGAAAATCTAGTAAAATAATAAAGTCAAGTTTTATTGAACATTTTACTTTTCACTCTCAGGCCTTTGGCTTACAGTACCCTAGCAGATCTTGTTCACCACGTCAGAAACAATTTATCATTGAGGGATCTTTCTCTGGCTGTCAACTTGTTTTCCAAAAACGTCCACGACGACTCCCTGCCAAGCAGCATCCAAACCATGTCATGCAAGCTTCTGTTGAATCTGGTTGATTGCATTCGTACCAAGAGTGAGCAGGAAAATGGAAATGTATGTTAATTGTTTCGTCATTGTTTACTCATTCATCACTCTTATTCTTTGTAAAAAAAAATTGTTTTGAAAATTTTTGAAATTTATAGTTATTTATTGTCAAATAATTATAATTTGTAAAGCTTATAGATTTCGAAAACAACTCATTTTTCTGCATTTTGGACAATTTAATGATTGTGTCTTTTGTTAATAAGTGGTTTTGAAAACATTTGTACATATTAATTGACCCCCCCCCCCCCCACCCCGCCCCCCCACCCCAATTGTTGCTGATGTTACTGATCTCACTGATCTCATTTGCTTTGATCATGACCCTTGCTGTTCCTTATCTCGGAAGTTTTAGTTTAAGGGAATTTAGGAAATAAGATATTTTGGAAATGTTTGTGTGGGAGAATCAATATTGACTCGAACAACTGAACTGAAATGTAAATGTTATACAATTTTCAAATGTCACAGGGTAGAGAACTCTTGCTGAGAATGTCGGAAGTGTTCGTCATCAAGTTTAAAACCATTGCCAAGGTGCAACTTCCTTTATTACTCAGCAAATGGTAAGTTGCCATTTAATATCATCTTTATTGTGTTCTTTTCCTTTAGAATCCTGTTGAAAAAAGAGTAGTAAACTTTTACTGTAGTATTAGGAATAAATGTTGGCTATTGAACTATTGTTTCATTACCAACATTTTATTAATCTCTTTAAGATGTAACAAACTCGTGCTTCATTTACTTCTGGGTGGGGATCCTGACCTCCCATAGTGGGCAGGGAGGTACATGCTGTGTCTTCTATACTCCCCCCATACCATTTTCCAATTGTTTCCTGTCATTGTCTTGGAATGAGATTACTTAGTTTTGTCCTGACCCTGGCCGGAGTCCTTGGCTGGGAGGGAAACAGTCGAATGTATAGTTATAGTTTTGGGAGATGATATTTTTTTCCTTGTAAATCATTTCTCTGTTGTGCATTGTATTATGTTTAGTTTATGTATTATATATGATTTGTAAACATTTGAGTGTATTCCTCTTAGTTGGGACCTGTGCTTGTGTCTGGATGAGACTTTTAGGTGATCTCAAACTGAGTACACTGATAATGAGCTCTTGAAATCTACATCTGATCCCTATTTGTTCCCAGTTCCCCTTTGTCTGCCTTATTCTTGGATGCTTTAATTGTAATTCTAGACCTTTTACTATCCCATTTTCTTCCTTTTTACTTGCGCTGATATGACCTAAATGTGTTGCAAGCGCCGTAAAACCCTTAAAAACAAAAACAAAAACTTCATTTACTTTAAGATATACTTTACTGATCCTGAATAGAAATTATCATGTTACTCATCAATCATCATTACATTAGCAAAGAAAGCACTTCAGCACAGTGAGGTGACGACTGTTTATTAGTTTTTTCCTATTTTTTAAAATATACTTTTTATCTTTAAATTTCCATATAAAGCAACCCATCAAATGAGCCTTCCAAAATGGCAGATTCAAAGTCGACTCCTGCTCCTCCTCCAACTTCTGCTCAGGTTTGTTTTGTTACTATAATTTATTTAATACAGTATATCTAGAATTTTTTTACTAACCCATTTTTTCCCTTTTTAAGGGTGGGTGGCAAAGTGACAGAGTGGTTAAGGCATTGTACTGCGGCCCGGAATGTACTGGGTGCGAGCCCTGCTTCAGGCACTTTGTTTTTTTTTTCCTTGAGCAAGATTATTAACCCCTAATTTGCACACTTCGACAACATGGGTGATTCCTGTTGACATTGGACATCTTGTTTGATGAAATATCTATATTCCTTCATGGAATGCCTAGGCGACGATATCTTATGATGTCGTGGTGGAAGGGCATATTTTTTTTTTACTGGTGCTTAAAGTCCTTAAAAACAAACAACAAACAGTGAAACATTGAGTCACCTGTAACTTGTATTCCATGTGTAGAGGGGTCTGCCAGAAGCTGGGCCTCCAAGAGCTTGTTGTTGTATCGTCATAAAATGACAGCAATAATTCCCTTTTTAAGGCTTTCATCAATTGTGATATGTTGTCAAAGGCATTTGATGATCAAAATTTTTAAGTTCATGGCATATTTTTTTCAGTTCTTATCTCCTCATAGCTCATTTTACGGCTTTCTGTCTTTGTCTTGGAATGAGATTACTTGTTTTTTTCCTGGCCCTTGTCGAAGTCCTGGGCGGTATGGGAAACAGTCAAATATATAATTATAGTTTTGGGAGATGATATTTATTTCCTTGTAAATCATCTCTCTGCTGTGTACTATTATATTTTTTTTGTGTTGAATATATAATGATTTTAAAGTATTTAAGAGTATTCTTCTTAGTGCAATCTTCTGCTTATGTCTGGAGATGTTTAGGTGATCTCAAATTCAGTACACTGATAATGTGCACTTCGAATCTACACTTGTTCCCTATTTGAACAATTCTCCTTTGTCTTACTTTTTTTTCGTGTTCTTTTAATTGTAATTATAGACTTTTTTACTATCCCATTTTATTAATATTTACTGGCGTTGAAATAACCTAAATGTGTTGTAAACGTTAAAACCTTTAAAATCAACATTGTTTTGTTTTTTTAGGTGGCACAGCAACTGATAGCATCAGGAGATGGGAAGCTCCCAGAATCAATCAAGGATGAGAAACTTCAGTCATTGTTCACAACTAGTGTAGAGGCAAAAGACAAAGAGGATAAGGTAAGTTGTCAGATTGGTGTGAGTATATATGCACGCATGTGTGTGTGTGTGTGTGTGTGTGTGTGTGTGTGTGTGTGTGTGTGTGTGTTGGGGGGTTAAAAAGGTGAAATTTTTTTAATGGTTGCCAAAAAGGAGCTAAGTAGGAAAATTAATTGCACTCCTTTCCCTTCCCCCATTCCATTACCTTATACATGTGATATGTAGTTTTGCCAGCTGTGCCCGAATACTGTCTTTATGTGTTTGGTGGCAAAGTTGGTGATCATTTCGATACATAATTATCCATTGTTAAATTAAGAAATTCTTATTTTTTGTCTCAAATTCTTATTTTCCGACCTCCTGTTTCCACTTTTGGAATATGAAGGTTTGGCAGGTCTGCATGTTAAAGAGAATAGAGACATAAGAGTAAACACCTTTTAGAATAATTTTCCTTCATGTGTCCCCAGCCTTTGATGCGATTTGGAGTGATACCAAACCATAACAATCCCTACTCAGTGTCGGAATGTCGAAGTCTGATGAAGACCTTGGTGTGTGGAGTCAAGACCATTACTTGGGGGACTTTGAACTGTAAACCTCCTGGATCAGGTACTTACACCCTTGTGCAAATTAATTAGGACAGCAGTGATTTTACTTATAATGTCTAGTTAGTCGTCCTTTGGATTGGTTTAAATGGCACTGACCTGGATCAGTTGGGTTTCTACTCGTTTTTGCAGTTTTCTATCACACTCCTCGCACATTCGAGCACTTATCACGAATGTATTATTTTGAACAACCTCCGTTTTTTAAAATGTATCTTTCAGGCAGTCAGATGACAAGTGTGAATATGCATCATCTTCTTCTTTCGAAGCCATTTGTCGACATTCAAAATAGTGTTTTCTGATGGTCGCTCACCAGAAAATAGAGCAAATATCCTGACATTGACGAAAAAAATAACAATGAGTATTAGAGCTAATGCAACTGCTCTTAACATTAGCAAATCCACAGTGGGTTACATTTTAAAACAGCACAAAGCCACCGGCAGTGTCAGGTCAAAAAGGAAGGGTAACTGTGGTCAAAAAAAAAAAAGAAGAAAACAATGCTTTGCTGTTGAGAGAGAGTGTTAAAGACCCTAAAAAGTGTAGTCATGAGCTCAAACAAGCCCTCAATGAGCATGGTGTGAATATTTCGTCCAGCTCTGTCAGAAGATGTCTTTTTGCAGCAGGTCTTCTGGCCCAGTAAAGAAGCAACATGAGCAGTGATGAAAAAAGTGACATCAGTGGGTGAAACAGTAGGTACAATGATTGGAGTGCGGATGACTGAAAAAAAAAAGTGGTTTTCAGTGATGAGACCCATTTTCTAGTATAAGGACAAAGATGTCAGTTTTGTCAGAAAATTTGTGTCTGAAAGGCTGAAAAGTGGCCATATTCATGAGACAGTAAAGTAACCGCAAAAAGTGATTTTTTCGAGTCCTTTTGCCATCATTTTTTATTTTATTATGCCCTTCCTCCAGGGCATCATAATTACCATGAAGGAATATAGATAATCCATTAAACAGGATGTATGGTGTCAACTGGAATCACCCATGTTGTTCAAGTGAGCAAATTGGGGGTTAATCTTGCCCAAGGAAAAAAATGAAAGTGCCTGGAATGGGGCTAGAACCCGGGACCTTCCGGGTCACAGTGCAATTCCTTAACCACACGGGCACTTCGCCCCCCCCCCCCCCCCCCCCCTCTTGCTACCATGGCATCCAAGAACTCAATTGAATAGATGACATGATGAATACTGACAAGTATTAAGGTGTTCCAGACAATATTATTCTTCCTAGTATAAGGAATACACATCCTGATGGGTCTTGAATTTTCCAACAAGACCATGCTCCATGTCATGCATCCCAGCGGATCATGGAATATTTCAGAGCAACTCTCCATGTCTAAATTCCATTGTGAAGTTCTTCTCCTTCCTTTACTTTCAGTCTACCTTTGGTGTATTGTCGCAAGTTTTACATAAGCAATATTCAACATGATCCCCGTGTGGTGTCCGGGGTCCCTCAACTGAGAGGGTCAAGAATAGCCCAACGCCAAGCCAGCGTGTCGT
Organism: Berghia stephanieae; assembly: GCF_034508935.2. Lineage (NCBI taxonomy): Eukaryota > Metazoa > Mollusca > Gastropoda > Nudibranchia > Aeolidiidae > Berghia > Berghia stephanieae. The sequence goes on along the minus strand of NC_088361.1, from coordinate 11,808,540 downwards.
AAAAGGCGACTAATGGTGTGTGATTCCCCCATCTTTGAGTCACCTGGTCCTCCAGGTTGGGGGTTGGCAAAGGGTTAACACCCCTTTCCGTTAAACTCAAACCGTTACAGAAACGCAGACGGACAAACCAAATCCTTTTTTTAGCTTGGGCGACCAATATACAGAGAAGTGGTAAGACCTGGAATGAGAAAAAAATGTTAGCTCAGGATAGAGAAGGATGGAAACTGTTTGTCTGTGACCTATACCCTGACCCAGGGTGAAAAAGGCAATGATGAATATTCAACACGACATAGTTACATAATTCAACATGACATGGATATATAATTTGTGGGATATCATCCACGGGTAGATGTATGTTTTCCCATATGACCACTCCTGTAAAGACTGATTGCCTAAATAAGCTCATAAGACACCAGCAAAGCATCATCTTTCAACTAAGAACACAACACATACCGCTCAACAACCATTTAAGCAAGATTACAAAAGACGCATCCCCTTCCTGCCCCCTATGTCAACACCCCAATGAAACAGTAACACATCACTTGCTTGAATGTCAACCTCTTGAAGACCTGAGATGCACATTCCTCCCACCAAATCCAAGCATCAGTAACACACTTTATAGTCACCTGGAACAACTACAAAAGACGTCTAACTTCTACGTCATGGCACAAGACCGAAGGGCTAGAGCTCAGGTGGTCGCTGGTTCGGATAAGTAAGTAAGTGGGGTATCATCAAGTAGCGCTCCAAAATCAAGACTGTACAACTCTAAGAGAAGCTCAAGAAGGCATTTTTTTTTATATGTGTTGTACAATGATGTCAAAATCATCAAAAGCTGCCTAAACCTCATCGAGTCAATGCCAAAACAGGTGCATGATGTTCTAAAGACTCACAGACGATGCATTAATCACTAATGGCGGCAATAAATTTTACTTGAAATGAAACAATCTCTTTAAAAAAGTTAGTTTTATATACTTTTGCGTAATGTCCTTATTATTTTGCACAAGGGTGTTTGTCCTTAGATGTTGTTTTTTAATTGTTATGTGTATGCACCTAACACTATCTTTTCTTTTGATGATAATAATAATAATAATAATAATAATAATAATAATAATAATAATAATAATAATAATAATAATAATGATGATGATGATAATGATGGTAGATGACATTTGTTTAGCACATTTTCAAATTTATAAAATCCTTATTGCACTTCTCTTGTCTTCTTTATAGTTCATTCTTTGCAGTCACAGGGGGTCCTAATAGTTCAGGTGGTAAAGCCCTCACGTCAACCCAGTCGTGATTCAATAGCTGAGTCTGTTAGATCTGGTGGAAAGTTCTTTAGAAAAGATATTGTCCTGTTAAAATGGTAGCAAGCAATACATCTGTTTATTTAAGTCTGTAGAAACCTGGATAAACTCTGATCCCATCGATAGGCCTTATAGCTCTTGAGGACTTGTTTTCTAACGATTTCCTCCTATATATATATATTATGGCATGTCAAGCAACAGTCCTGTCCATTGCAATAGGATTCAATAGTTGTAACGTCACTTCCTTCATAATAACGCATGGTAACTTAGCAACACTGGCTCTAAACTATCGGAACAATGGCGGACGCCCGTAGGAAATATTTCTCCGGTGAGCATAACAGCGTATCCAGAGGGGAAAAAACATAAATTTGATCATGTTTTGACTTTTACACATTCTGATCACAAGACATATGAAAAGTTCTAGCCAGCATGAAGAATAAAAAGGAATGATTTTCTTTGTTTAGAACCAAGATGGCCGCCGTGCCGGGCGGCATGACATCAGACTATTGAATCCAATCCTTGTAATGTCACTGACATCTTTCCCCTGATTGAGCCATCATGTTCTGGGCTGCTTCCTTCCTTTCATTCTCCCCAACAAACGTTTCAGAGGAGGCTGCCATTCCATGGTCTCATTTCATTTCAAGTGATCAAAACATATTGAATTTATTCATTTGCCTCTTTGAGTAAGACTCTTTGATTAATTGCTCCCCAATGTTTTTATTACCAACACTCGCACTGATAGAATCTGAAGCTACAGATATCCTCTGACCTAAACATAACAATTTATAACTTCTTAAAGGACCTAATTGCCAATGAAATTACATCATTACAGTTCAAGAACATTTAAAGTGGTAATGGTTAGGAAATTCTTAGTGTGTTTTTGCATGGTGACAATGATATCATTTTAATATATTAAGTGTGCATTCTGTTACCTCCACACATAGTAGTCATTTTGCTGTGCTATATTGGTAGTAATTAGAAAAGATATCTCATTTTTTTTTTTGGTTGTTTTTATTTATTTTTCAGCAAACAGTAAACAGTTTTTGCCGAAGGAGATACTGGTTTATGTTCGACTTCTCAAGTATGCCCTGAAGGCGTTGGATATTTATACCATCTGTGTGAATCCCAATGGAGGTCTTTATGTCCGTTCTCAAAGGTATTGTTTGTGTCAAGGGGCATTCCAATTATTTTGATTTGTTTTGTTTTTTAATCCTTTTTTTCTTTCTTTCTTCTTCTTTTCTTTTCTTTTAATAAAAAAACCCAAAAAAATATGTATTGGATAAACTTGTTCCAAAATCTTAGAAGTCTTGAACAATTTTTTCATATAAAGATTGAAACCTTATAAATTTGCTTCAGTTTTTTCAATTGTTCTGTGATGGGAAAAAAAAGAAGAAGAGGAAAATGATTGCGTTTTTGTTGTGTTCCACCGGCTGAAAGGGAAAAAAATAGAAATGTGGTAGTGATGGTGCTTAAATCTTCGATGTAATATTATTAAATATCTATATTTTCTAATTGATGTTTTAAAAATATTTATTATGGTATCAATTATGGGACTGCGTGGCTTAGCGTATCCAAAAGGTACCAAGTTCGACTACCCGTCACGTTGTGTGGCCTTGAGCAAGTCACCTAGCCTTAGCTCAATTTGCGGCGCTGCACTGCGGCTGACGCCTGGGTTATTCCAGTCTTCCCTTGGAATAGACACTAAAGAAAAATTTCCCCTTAGGGATGAATAAAGGGAATATTATTATTATTATTATTATTATTATTATTATTATTATTATTATTATTATTATTATTATTATTATTATTATTATTATTATTATTATTATTATTATTATTATTATTAATCTCCTTTGGTAATAAACACCAGGTGCTTTAATTGATGATCTCTTTTTGTTTTTCTAAGGACCAATCCATAACTAAATCCTAATCAGTATCATGGAGTCCATAATTTTCTGATGGATTGTAGAATGGGATTGACAGATTCAATTTAAATGTGAAGAGAAGTTTCAATGACCACCATCCTCATTTTCAGAGTTATGTTATTTTTTTGGGGTTAATTTAGATTTTATCCTTATTTTTTTTTTTTCAGCGTTCAAAATGTGAAGGCCAAAGAAGAGAAAGATGCACTGGAGCACTTTGCTGGAGTTGTAAGTATTTGTGTAAATAAATGAAACACTCTTGGATCACATTTCCCTACCATTTCCAATATTCTTCACAATAACTACATGGAGCCAATATCAAGCTTTTTATATAGCACAAAATCCACTAAATGTGCTTAAAACGCTTTACAAAGGATCCCTGGCCAACAGCAACATTTAACATTTAGGACGGGACACGACGCTTGTTAGGCGATTTTACCATTTTTTTGTCGAACAGAGACAATGCTGTTAATGGCCAGGTACTCCTTTTACACCTGAGTACGTTGAGAGAATGTGAGTAAAGAGCCTTTTCCAAGGACTCAGAGGCTCGAACGCAGGACCTTCCGAAAGTGAGTGTCATACCGCAAGACCACATAGCTGCACAATATCCCAGTATTGCGGATCAAATCAGTTGCTATTCTAACAATCATGCGATATCTGTCACTGATTAATCATTTTCAAGTCAAGTTGGATGCCAGAGCAAAGTGAGTTTGTGCTCAATGTCATACAATGATTACTCCAATGAATATGACCCCTATACACATGAGTTTTCGACACTATCCTTGGTTCCATTTACCTTTTTTTTTCTCTCACTTTCATGTATGTTGTCATCAAATTGTATGAATTATTGGCGAAAGCCTAAGAGTAAATAAACTTTGAAACGTATCCTGTCAGTTGAGCTGCTGAAAGTGATAGAATATCTGCAGGAGTGTGAACTTTTGAAGAAACTGCAAATAAATATATTTAAAGAACAAGTAACATGTAACTGTTATGGTTTCATAAATTTTATTACAAAAGTTCTAATACAATAGAACACGATAGAGCAGCAATGATCTCTCTGGGCGGATAAGGAGTGATCAATGCTAGAAACGGGTGCGTAAATAACCTTATAGTGTTGATAGCACTGTTAAACACCTAAAAACAAACAAACAACATATCCTTTATTACTTAAACACTTTATTAGATACATGGTAACCACTCTCCCATTGACTATATACCATGTTTTGATCTAAACTGAGTGGATGAATTAAGTTGAAGTTTTGAAAGAGATTTTGTGCTCATTACATTACAAAAAACAAACAAAACTGACATCTTGAATTGACTTATCTACGCTCTTATTTATGCTCAGGAAATAATGGCTTTAACTTGATCTTTTTCTGCACAGTTTACAATGTTGACACCAGTATCATTCAAAGAGATATTTTCATCCATAATCGAGGTAAGTCCGTGATAAGACATGGTCTTATTGTCTTATTGTTATGTCAACTTTGTCACGTATATTGTGTTCTGAAACGTTGAATTATGAAGATTTAGGTTTGAGTCCCTCTTCAGGTACTGTAACTTTTTTCCTTTAGCAAGATTATTAAAAATGTTCATGCTTGAATATATATTTATGTAACCTGTTGATATTGTATATTTATTAGATGGATTATCAATATTTAATTAATTTTTTTCTCAAATCAGAAAGATTATGGCAAAATTTTGCCTTCAAACAATAAGATATTCTGCGTAAAAGACAAGTTCTATCCTTTACAACATAGATTGACAACTATGAGATTTGTATCATGCAATATAACAAAAATTTTTGTTTTTGTTTTTTTGGGTCAACTGATAATAGAAGACTATTTTTGATTTAGTCTGAATTTTCATGCGTTCAATACTTTAGGATGTAAATTTGCCATTTATCATAAAGGGATTGTATATCGTTCTTCATCTGTGTCAAAGCAAATCATTCTGATGAAAATTTTCTTCCCATGTTTTCCTTTCAGTATATGGTTGACAGGATCCATGGAAATTTTGCTTTACAGGTAAGTCAAAGGCATAAAACAGAGATGCTTCAGTCATGATTTAAAACAGTATTCCACTTCAAAAAGGGATTATATTTTTATCTCATGATACCAAGCTTTTATGCACCGATGGCAGACTAAAGATATTTTTTCAATCAGCTATTTAAAATCTTATTGATCCTATAAAATGTTTAAAAATAAGAAAGATTTTCAGTGTTTTCTTTATGGTTGGACTGAAACCAACCCTATATTTCAAAGAGTTTTTTAAAAAATTGCTCATCGTTAGGACATGGGGCAAACCTTAAGTTTTAGGCTATGCCCCCCCCTCCCCTCCCCATTAGTTATAGTCCCTCACCAAGTCCACAGATGTGATTTTACATGTCTTATCATTACCCTTCTCAAAATTAGCACATAAAGCTTATTGAAAAATATGAGAACATTACTATTTTTAAAACTGAGGATATTTGATTTCTTTTTAAAGTTTTTTTTTTTTTTTTACTAATATGTTTGTTTTTTTAAATTAACAGATAGTTGCAAATTCATTTCTTGCACACACGTCCACCTCTGCCACATTTGCGACCATCCTGGTAGAATATCTTTTGGAGAGAATTCACGAAATGGGATGTAAGTAACCAGTCATTCTATTGTATTTTCTACTTTGTCGGAAAACATTACCAGTCTAGCTGATAGATGTAAGCTATTCAAAACATCGACCAATGTAGTAGTTTTTTTTTTCTTGTTCCACCCAAACATTTCTCATGTCAATCTATTTGAACATAGTAAAATGTTAGAGGAGGAGGGAGGGAAGATTCAAAGTTTGTAATATTGCCTTTTCTTCAATACAAACAATGAAACGAGAATTTGTTATCTGTCAATTAAAATGAAGGAAATAAAATGAGATAAGTCAATGTATTTTTTAAATTTTAAACTCTAATGAAAAATGGTTGTGATTTCTTTTCCACTGTTTTAATCAGGGTGGTTTGAAATTTTGTAAAGAGTATAATTCAAGTCTTTCTTTAATGTTGAGCAATGAGTCAGTGAAATTTTGGTTGAAATGACACATAGATTAAAATTTACCAATTGTCATGAACTCTAAAATACCATTCCTTTCCACAGCAAATTTGGAACGGTCTAACCTGTACCTCAAATTGTTCAAGATGGTTTTTGGATCAGTCTCCCTGTATGCTGCTGAAAATGAACAAATGCTGAAGGTAGCCTTTTGATATTTTTACATGTTGTATTTATTCATGTACTTTCGAGAAAACCAATGTGAAATGGGCTTTTTTTGCCTTTGGTATGAAACTCATTTTATTATTTTGTCTTTAATGAGTAACTGTTGTTGTATCCGAGAATTCAAAAGACCTAATCTTTATTTCTTGGCATTGTGGGTCTTTTAATGCTTTTACTGATAAGAATTCAGCCCTATAAAGTTAAAGTGATTCGTATATATTTCACGTGTTCCTTTTTTTTAAAATCCTGACTTTTTTTGTCAACATTCATAGATCTCTGGTCTTGTTAATTTGCATTTGCCTCCCTTTCTTTCTCTTATTAAGCACCACAAAAATAAAACAAATAATTACTGCATAAAGAAAAAAGACCTGCCACCTTCATCCAGTCGAGTTACGGAAAATTTTGTTTTAGATTGTTCTTTAAAATGTGCTTCCATTATAAGGGAAAAAAAATTCTTTTGAAAAAAAGATTTGGTTGTTTTGTGCTAGTAAATACAATACCTTTGGGATTGCGTGAAATTTAAAAAAATTGAAAATTACATGCACATTAAATTTTTCTCACAAATGATCATCGGATTAAAACATCAGTGATCAGTGAAGATCACACTATGTGAAATCGGAATCATGTAAAAATTGCTCTATTTTAAATCAGAATCGCGTAAAGATTGCACTATTCGAAATCAGAATCATGCAAATATTGCACAGTTTAAAATCAGAATCATGAAATGTAAAAAAAAAGGTTAATCTCAAATCTTATCTCAGTGGCTGGGAGGCAGGTCTACTCATTTTCTATCCTACTAGAGGTAAAGTTACCGTACACCTTAATCTGTTGTTAAAGACGAAACCTTTCATTCCTAATTTCCAGCCTCATCTGCACACCATTGTTAATCGGTCCATGGAGCTTGCTCTGTCAGCCAATGAGCCGTACAATTATTTCCTCCTGCTGAGAGCTTTGTTCAGGTCAATTGGAGGGGGAAACCATGACCTACTTTACCAAGAGTTTTTGCCACTTCTTCCTAATTTGCTCCAAGGTTTGTTTGTCTCTGATTTATTTAAAAAAAAACCAAAAAACAAAACAGTAAAACCCTCAAAAAACTCAAAAATAAAAAAATAAAAAAAGCAAAACAACAAAAAACATGAAATCATGAACAACAGAAATGGTGAAAACAAAACAAACACCAATGAGAAAACAAAACCCGCTCTTACATCTTTTAAAAAAAGGCCTTTGGTATTTTTGATAATGATAATTGTATGAGTTGTCAGTTACTTCATGGTGAGGGTTTTTTTTACTTTTACGTTATTCAGTTGCCCCCAATGTGTAAAAGATTGGCTAGATTCCATGCCTCAAATAATGAAGCTTTGGGATAAAAAATAGGGTTTCAAATGCAAAACAATTTTGAAAAATCCTAAATTACATTTTTATTCGAAAGATATATCGTTTTGTAACTATGACAAAAGAACATGTTTTTCTTAGATTATATATAAATTCTAATGAATTGTACGTATTGATTATTTTGACCTAATGTCTTCCTGATTTTTATCAGCGACCAAGTTTTTACTGCTGTTTTGTAGTTTACTTGAGTAAGATACTTTTTATTTGTGTGTAAAAGTGATGGGGATTCCCAATTCGTGAAGGTTTTTCTACAGATTTTTTCCAGTCTTTAAAAAAAACTATATGATATATTGCTTGAACAGTTTATTGAACTTCAGGATGCAGATGAAAAAGATAAATTTTCCCCCATCCCAGATGTAATATCATGATGTTCTATTTTATTTCAGTAGTGATAATGATAATGCTTTTTTTTTACCCATCAGGTTTAAACAGCTTACAAAGTGGCTTACATCGGCAACACATGAAAGACCTCTTTGTAGAGTTGTGTCTGACAGTGCCCGTTCGTCTAAGTTCTCTCCTTCCCTACTTACCAATGCTTATGGATCCTCTTGTATCTGCTCTCAACGGATCACAGACTTTGATAAACCAGGTAGGGTTGAATGTAACATTCTAATACATACTGTATTAGATATAATTTTAGACATGCTGAAATCCTTCAATGGGTCATAAAATGGATTATGAGATATGGCTTTGCAGCTATAACTTTTTTACAGCCTTTGTTTATTTTTACATGGGCATCATATTTTTGGACCTCTGATGCTACTTTGGCATCATTGAAGCCTGTGTCACATTAGGTCAATACCAAGGGACCCCTGATGGCACTTTGGCATCATTGAAGCCTGTGTCACATCAAGTCAATACCAAGGGACCCTGATGCTACTTGGCATCATTGAAGCCTGTGTCACATCAAGTCAATACCAAGGACCCCTGATGGGACTTTGGCATCATTGAAGCCTGTGTCACATCAAGTCAATACCAAGGGACCCCTGATACTTTGGCATCATTGAAGCCTGTGTCACATCAGGTCAATAGATAGTATGCAGATGACGTCACTCAGGCCTTTGTTATTGTTTTTGCCATCCGCGTTTGTGAGTTGTTCTCACTAAACTGTATTAATCAGACTATAAAAGTTCATGGTTACACAGAGTTTGTGTGTTGGTCCGTTATACTTCCGGATGGCAATGTTGTGAACTCCTTGGCCAAGCGCATTCTATCTATACCAAGGGACCCCTGATGAGACTTTGGCATCATTGAAGCCTGTGTCACATCAAGTCAATACCAAGGGACCCCTGATGGCACTTTGGCATCATTGAAGCCTGTGTCACATCAAGTCAATACCAAGGGACCCCCGATGGGACTTTGGCATCATTGAAGCCTGTGTCACATCAGGTCAATACCAAGGGACCCCTGATGGGACTTTGGCATCATTGAAGCCTGTGTCACATCAGGTCAATGTCACGTCTTGGTGAGTGGTTGGTATGATGGGAGTAACTGGGATTTAAAAGAAATTCGATCCCTGCATTAAAGGGTTGAGGATCAAGATTTACAATTTCCATCTGACATTCTGAAATCCTTTGTCCTTACATCTCTATATAACAATTTGGAATCAAGAAAACCATCCTTTCCAAGGTTGCCAATTTTCCGTATATTTATGGAATTCAGTATATTATAAACCCTCAGTATATTTTCCAATCACCTGCTAAACAAAAAAAAAAGTAAATACATAACGTCTTTTTTACTGGAGTTTAGCATATTTGTTTGCATAAAAGTTCAGTAAATTTTTGCCTCCTGAGTTGGCAACCCTGCCTGTCACATATTTCAGAAACAAAGTTCCAATGCATGGTAAAAGAGCACATTAAAAATTTGGAGCTTTTTCTGAGTTCTCTTCCATTTTCAGTTAAATTGACGCATTGATCTTGAAAGTTTGAGAGACATCACAAGCAACACTATTTTGGGATTCAATTGTTTAGATTAGCATTTATGTTTTATCTATTTGTGATGCTCGGGATCAGTTGGAGACAAGAGACATATTTCATTTATTTCCCCTGTAGAAAAAATTATTTTCATTTACATTTATTCCTGTATATAACAGCACTTGAAGCTACAGTAATGTTAATGAAAAGGAATACTCAATTACAACCCCTATTCTTCCTCACCCCCTCCTCCCCTCCACATACACATCGAAAAAAATTGGCTATAATAGCTTTCATTAAATACAAACTTGGAGATCTGGATAGCTCAGTTGATCGAGAACCGATATTAATTCTGGGTGCAGTAGAGAAGTTCCTGACTTCCCAGTCCACCTTGTAGTTATTGACTTGCAGGGCCATAATTTAGATCTGGCAGAAAGTACTTTGCTTTAGCATCCTATCCAAAGAGAAGCAATCAATTGTTACTATTGGTTTAATGCAACAGATATCAGGATTAACTGCAGCCCCATAGGCCATGAAAGGCAAGGCGCATTTAAGAAATAGTTTTCTTTGTATTGAATCAGCAACAAATAGATAATTTTGATAGATGGACTTGATAAATGTTTGCAGGGGAATATCTGTTCATGATTTTGAGATGATGTATGTACTTTATCTATTATCCATTACCTTTGTCAGGGTCTTCGTACATTAGAGCTTTGTGTGGACAATCTTCAGCCTGATTTCTTGTACGACCATATACAGCCTGTCCGTGCAGAGTTAATGCAGGTAAGAGTGAAACTATGCTTTAAATATTTCTCAATAACTTGTGATTTAAATAATCATTTATCAAATAAGTTTGATTTAGAAAATATTTTTTTGACTTAAAAAAACAATAACTAAATGCCCAAAGTGGATCAACTCTTGCAGTGATAAAGAATGATTATTTGTTTACACCAAGGACAAATTATCTGCTTTACAACTGTGCATCATTTGTAGTCTCTTCCAGTCCTCCTTCTAATAACAATTAAGCACAATGTCATTTCAGGCCTTGTGGAGAACATTGAAAAACCCCCAGGATGCAACAGCTGCTACCGCATTTAGAGTTTTGGGGAAATTTGGAGGAGGAAATAGAAAAATGCTTCGTGAACCACAAGCGGTAGGTTCTGTTCTTTCAAACTTTCAATTATCATTGGCCAGATGTTTCTTAATCAATTAACTGTCATACTCTGGAAAAACGTGTATTTAAAAATTTGGCCAGAAAACTCTTTATTCAAATATTGACTGATTTAAATGACCCTCATCTTGAAAAAAACTCTCAAACCTGGGACTGAGATAGACTTCGCAAAGTCCCAGGTTTGAGAGTTTTTGCCAAGATGAGGGTCATTTATATTGATCGAAAATTGAAGGACGAGTTTTCTGGCCAAATTGTTAATGACGTGTTTTTCCAGAGTACGGCAGTTAAGAGTGCAGTGAGGCCATTAGAAATTATTTGTTTGTTAAATGAGGATATTTAGACATTTGTTTTTGTCTTGAGGCATTTGAAACATTTTTTCAGTCTTTCCAAAAAGTTTTTATAACCCACACTAAATAGTGCATTTTATTTTGTTCCACGAAAATATGATAGTTTAGATCTATTATATATCATTAGTTTGGATCTATTATATATCATTAGTTTAGATCATTATGTATCATTAGTTTAGATCTATTATATGTCATTAGTTTATCTCTATTATATATCATTAGTTTAGATCATTATGTATCATTAGTTTAGATCTATTATATATCATTAGTTTAGATCTATTATATATCATTAGTTTAGTCGATTATATATCATTAGTTTAGGTCTATTATATATCATTAGTTTAGATCTATTATATATCATTTGATTAGATCTATTATATATCATCACCATTTTGCCCATAAGAATCAGTCAAAATATTCCACCAAAAAACGTTTTTACTTCATCATACGACATCTATTTTTCACATATGGAAAATATTCGATTTATTTCGATGGGAAAAATGGATTTATTGTGTTATAGTTTAAGGCCAACTTTAGTTAATCTTTCTTAAAGGTTATGATAGTTTTTGACAAATTCTACTCATCAGCTCCAGTACAATGAAAAAGAGACGGTGGGCCCGTGTATCAATATTCAATTCTTTGAAAGCAAAGGACCCATCGGACTGCCAGTGGAAAAGGTAAGTTGGTGTTTCAATGAATTTTGTAACATTCGTTTTACAGATGATATGACGTAGATTGGTATGTTGATTGAGCTGCTGCAGTATGACATAGTGTAGGGATTTAAAATCTAAACTATCATCACTTATAATTTCCTCTCAGCTCTCTTAGGATGTGTGCCTCAAACAGAGGATTTTAAATTTTAACCTGATTTTACCCTCTCGGTAATCTCTACTTGCTCAGCCTACATCTTTTCTTTTCTCTCCCCTAACTTTTTTTTTATCATCATAATGTCTCAGACCTGCCAAGTACTCATGGGTGAAAGTTCGCCGGAAAAATCCGGCATGGCCGGATTTTTATTTTTGAAAAAGAGGTCTTGCCGTTTTTTTTTTGTCTGGCCGGAATTCGAAAATGAAAAAAACCGGCAACTGTATAATAATATAATTAACCGCACTTCTGTTTTTTCCTCTTATTGGTAGTTGCAGGATTTTTTTTTCTGAGCACCTGCCTTTGCAGGATTAATATCATTAAGTAACTGTCACCCATGCAAGTACTAAGAAAAATTCGTAGAATTACTAAATTGTGGCTCCAATTTCAGAATTCCGTGAACATTTCTGAGTCATTAAAACTTATTGAAAATGAAAGTTTGATGCCAAACTACATCATTTTAAAGATGTTGAAGTGGTATTTAATCCTTGTCAGGTTAAATTGTTGATCTGGCAAGTCAACCATGGCGACTACAATTTTTATCTCATAAAAACTACAAATTTTTAGATTTTCAAGTAGGCGGGTGTGATGTCTCTATATCCCTTTCGTGTTTCCTGAGTAGTGATAATATTAGAGGCTGGGTGGGGATCCTGACCTCCCATAGTGGGCAGGGAGGTACATACTGTGTCTTCTATCCCCTGATATCTATTTTCCAACATGCTTTCTGTCTTTGTCTTGGAATGAGATTACTTGGCCCTGTTCGGAGTCCTGGCTGGGAGGGAAACAGTCAAATGCATAGTTATTGTTTTGGGAGATGATATTTTTTTCCTTGTAAATCATCTCTCTGTTATGTATTATTATATTTATTTTTAATGTATTATGTAAGCATTTGAGTGTATTCCTCTTTGTTGGATTTTGTGCTTGTGTCCGGATGAGACTTATAGGTGATCTCAAACTAAGTACATAGGTGGTATGCTCTTGGATTCTACATCTGATCCCTATTTGTTCCTTGTTCCCCTTTTGCCTTACTTTTTCTTGGGTGCTTTAATTGTAATTCCAGAACTTTTTACTATCCCATTTTCTTCCTTTTTACTGGCGCTGATATAACCAAATGTGTTGCAAGCACCGTAAAACCCTTAAAAACAAAACAACAAAAAACAATATTTGAGGTTTTTTTTCAGGTTATGATCTGTCCAGCCCCGTATTCCCATTGTAAGCCTCTCTCTCTCCATTAGTTTCTGGCCTGATATTTTCTGATCTAATCTTTCTAATCTAAATACAAAGATATCTGAAAAAGTGTGTATGAAACAGTGCCATACAAAGCAAGAAGTAAAACTACAAGAAAAAAACCATCCCAAAAAATCAAGTCTTCCTCAAGATTTTTTTCTTGTATTTTTCTTTCTTGCTTTGTCTGGCACTGTTTCATACACACTTTTTCATATCTAAATTTTACACCAGTGCCTTCTCCCTCACTTCTCGGTTCGATACAATCTAAATACACAGGGATAATTTTGGAGAAGTCAATCCATTTAGTTAAAATACTACATATATCGGATTCTATGCTTCATTTTGTACCACGATGAATTCTTTTGATCTTTCACGCTTCAATAAAATTTATCTCCCATCAGGCAATAGAATCAGCTCTGACAACACTGAAGAGTTCCATGATTGACTCGTACAACCGTCACCAGGCGTACAATCTGATTCGTTGTTTCCTCATCGCTGTGATGAATTTGGAGGATGATGTTCAAACCATGATGCATCTGTTCTCTCATCCCAGGTATGCGTAACAGCTTATTTTTTTCCATTAAGGCTAGTATTTATGAAATTCAAAAAGCCTCGAAACTTTTCCTATTTTGTTTCACTGTTTCATTGATGCTCGTCATCTCCTGATCTATACTTTTTTGGCTGTCTTGTCATGTTCCTTTTACCTGGTGCTGTAATGACCTTTAAATGCTGAAATTACCATTAAACTCTTACAAACAAACAAAAACATCACTTTACACTTCTTGACATTCATAAAATCACACGATATGTAAAGTAGTCCGACAAGGCCATATTGCCCGTGGAGCTGGATGTTATCTTGCTTTATATAGCGGTAAACAGACAAAAGCATTTGCTTGCTACTCTTTCCACCAGATCTAACAGAGACCGATCATGTCATCTGGCAGTGATAGGATTATCACTGCTGGATAACGTTATGCCCCCAAACCCCCCCCCCCCCCCCCCCCCCCAAAAAAAAAAAAAAAAAAAGAATGATATGTATTCCATTGTATTTGTTAGTTTCAGAGAAAAAGATATCGTTCACCTGTCATCGCAGTCCTACAAGAATCCAGACTCGTATTCCAGAAAAGTCCACCAGGAGGCTCTCACTGGAATGTTTGGTAAGATCTAAAATAAGATCTATCTAAAATAATCAAAATATCAACTTTATTCTAACATTTCTGATATCTACTATTGATTTGCCAGGGATAAAGTGTAAAATAATGCAAACGAAAATACATAAATCGGATAGAGAAACAAAAAAAAAGAAAAAAAAAGCGCAAACTTTGACAAACCTAATAATATATTTTAAAAAATTAATAGATAAAACTTGAGCTTTTATATAGCACAATATTCACTATCCACTTATTATAAATAAGATCAATATATTTCTATATTTTTACATATTTTTTGTCCAGTTGCTGCTGCTATAAAGGAACTGAGACCAACAGCCTTGCCCTTCATGGCTTGTATGGTTAGACATTACACCCTCATCACCATCTCACAACAATGTGGTATGTCCAAATTATTTACTCATACCTTGCAGAATGCTTTCCTCGTCCTGTTATTCCTCACTTTCACGGATTCCTCGTACAAATCTTAATATATGAAATTTATAAATTTCCCTATTTTCTTTGTACAAAGTTCAACATATTTCTCGTTTTTACGGATTCCCTGTCTTAATTATTTTGTCTGAGCAAGGATGATGAATACAAGCTGCACTGTTTATCTTTAAATTTTAAGCTTGTATTTGGTCCAGCTTTGAATTTTCAGCCATGTGCATCTTTTTTTACAGACTGATGCAAAGACCTGCTTGATGCTTGGAAATTAGCGATAAAATAAACTTGAACGTTGTAGTGAACTCATTGCATTAGCTACAGCAATTAATAAGAGAGCATTTTGTTGTATAAAGATGGATCTGAAATTGTCTTCATTATTTGTAATTATTTTTGATATCCTATAAAATGTTGACTTTGGTATAAATCAAAATGAGATGGCACGTAAACTTATAATTCCATTGTACCCCCTTTTCATTAATTAGCATTGTTGCCATGATGCCACTGTACCTTCATAATATAATCCATAAATTGCACGTCTCTTGGGAGTTTCTCTTCAGGATCAATGAAATGAGGTCATGATGCAAGTTTGATGTCTTTCCTCCAGTTCTACAGAATTGATGAAACAAAAACTGATGCAAATGCTTTTTATTTGATCATTGCAGAGAATATAAACAATTAAGCAATAAAAATAAAGATGCATGTAAAAATTCCTCAACCCAAAGTAAAATGTGTCAACTGTTCATGCAACAATGAGACTTATTCTTTTGACTTAAATTAATAGGCAAATCATCGAGAAAAATTCATTATTCACTGAAGACCAAATGCAATGGAAGCAAAAGCCCGTTTATAACCCGTTATCTCCATCCAGTAATCATTCTACAGCTTACTAGGTATAAAAATGTCCAAAGTAACGCTTGATTTGTCATATAGATTAGGCATGATAAAGGAAAGCTATTGAAAGCAACCGCAACATCCACTGGTTTAAAATCTCTGAATCTTTCTCTGTCATGAGCTAATTGCAAAGCAAAGGAGTGTCACAGCTATCAAGTATAAGCACAACTTTCCTTTTCCTTTGTGATTTATACTTTGCATCTGTCAATTAAACAGATCTTTATATTGAAAAAAAAACTTTTGAATGTACTTGGATCTTTAATAAAAATATCGCATTTGTAATTAGCAAATTGAAATAATCATTTAAATCTTCCCAGGCCCTTTTCCAGTGGGCGACAAGCAGACCAAACTACAAGGCATGGACACCCAAATTCTGGTGGATGCCCTGAGCACCATCATGGGTCACGAAGAGAAAGAACTCTGTAAACCTGGCAACTTTTCCCTGTGTATTATCATCGACACAGCCACCACTATTCTTGGCACCAAAGAAAGAGTGAGTTGATTTATAAACATCATGTATAAATGTGAACTTAATAGAATTGATGCCTCTCCCTATTATGAAATTTTCCTGTGTGAAATAGTTCTATTCAAATCATGAAAGTCAACTAATGGTCTCTCCTAAATGGTAATTTCTAGTTTAGAAGTGTCCATTTCTAGTTTTATCTTGATATGTAGATCAGTTCGGTATATGCCAAAGTTAATTATATAGTCAGTTTTTTCTCTCCAGTTTTTCTTGAGGATCATGTTCTTAGATTCTTCAGCAGCTGTCTTTTCATTTTCTCCTGTTAAAACCATGATTTCCTACGACAAGATACAATTATATATGAAGATATGAATAAAGATAGAAAATCAGTGCAAATAAGGGTTTGTGAAGAAAATGTTTTTACCTGTAAAGTTTATTAAAAGTTGGAAAAAATTGTGTAATTGAGCAGTTAAATTTTAGTGCAGTAGAAGTAGAAATTATAACTCCTAAGCATTAGAAAGTCTAAGGAAGGACATAATGATGATGAATATGACGACAGCGACGATGATGATGATAATGATATTGATGATAATAATTATGATGATAACAATATTCTTAATAGATAACATTTAAGGATGCATTCCATATGCAATGTACAATAGTGTGCAATGCTATAAGGCTATAACAATTAAAAGTAAAAGCTTCATTGTTTAAGTAAGTTGAAACAATGCCTATATATCAATATCAATGCAACTATACCTTAAATTTATATAACTGAAAATGTAGATTTTTAACAATGACAAAGACATTTCGGTATTCCTGGCCTCTCTATTATTATAACATGTCAAATGAAACTGTATTTCTGGGTGGGGATCCTGACCTCTCATAGTGGGCAGGGGGGTACATGCTGTGTCTTCTATCCCCCCATACCCGTTTTCCAATTGTTTCCTGTCATTGTCTTGGAATGAGATTACTTAGTTTTGTCCTGACCCTTGCCGGAGTTCCTTGGCTGGGAGGTAAACAGTCGAATGTCTAGTTATAGTTTTGGGAGATTATATTTTTTTCCTTGTAAATCATCTCTCTGTTATGCATTGTTTTATGTTTAGTTTACATATTATATTATATGATTGGTAAACATTTGAGTGTATTCCTCTTAGTTGGGACCTGTGCTTGTGTCTGGATGAGACTTTTAGGTGATCTCAAACTAAGTACTTTGACGGTGTGCTCTTGGAATCTATATCTGTTCCCTATTTCAACCAATTCCCCTTTGACTTACCTTTTCTTTTGTGCTTTAATTGTAATTCTAGAACTTTTTACTATCCCATTTTCTTCCTTTTTACTGGCGCTGATATGACCTTAATGTGTTGCAAGCGCCGTAAAACCTTTAAAAACAACGAAACTGTATTTTTGATTGGTTTCCTCCTGTCCCAGGCTTGCCAATTACCTCTGTTTGAGTATGTGGCTGAAAGGATGTGTCATCTGTGTTATAAAAGAGCCTGGTATTCTAAATATGGAGGGTGAGTTGGAACTTTTCTTTTTTTTATATATAAATCTTACTTTAGATTTAACTCACTCAATCCTAGAGATTTTGCTACTTTTCAAAATTGGAAAAAAAATGTATTAAAAATGAGCATGTATATAGATAGTTCTATTCAACTATCATTAACAATGTAAAAACTAAAAACATAAGCTTTGATACTATGCCTATAATTTGTCTCAGAAAAAAATGTAAAAAAATAGGCATGGGGAAACTAGGGATATAGTCGATGTTAGGGTTGGGTGAGTTAATGCAACCATTTAAAGGCAGGGTTAGATTTTACTGAAATTTGAGCCTTTTTGTTGAATAACTCGATATATTATGTGAAAAATTATGTATGATTTGAACGACTCCCTTAACAGTCAAGCAAATATTAATAATATAGCACATACTTCTCTAATTCTGTCAACTATGTTGTATATAATTTTTCTAACAACAAGATATGAAGTGAATAGAAAAGTGCCAGAAGACAATAGAGAATGAAAATTTTTTCGCGGCGGTGGTGGGTTTGAACCTGCGACCTTATTGGTACGACAACTCCGCCTGGCAGGTGAGAGCGTGGCTCTACCGTGTGAGCTATCAACGAACACAAAAATATTCGTTTCAAACTCAAAGTCATTACTAGATCCCTCTCTCACCCACTTCTTGAGACCGCCGATTCGTTCGTACACCACCATCGCGAATAATTTTGACCAGCAGTTAAGCTTAATAGCCAATATTCTCAACACAAACATATAACATAGAAACGATTGAGACATTGAGTATGCTCCGGTGTATGGGGTGAATTTTTAATTCAGAAAAGTGAGTGGAGCAGGCACTTATGTTGGTAACAACAAGATATGAAGTGAATAGAAAAGTGCCAGAAGACAATAGAGAATGAAAATTATTCAAAAATTATTCGCGATGGTGGTGTACGAACGAATCGGCGGTCTCAAGAAGTGGGTGAGAGAGGGATCTAGTAATGACTTTGAGTTTGAAACGAATATTTTTGTGTTCGTTGATAGCTCACACGGTAGAGCCACGCTCTCACCTGCCAGGCGGAGTTGTCGTACCAATAAGGTCGCAGGTTCAAACCCCACCACCGCCGCGAAAAAATTTTCATTCTCTATTGTCTTCTGGCACTTTTCTATTCACTTCATATCTTGTTGTTACCATCATATAATTTTTCTCTGCTTTTACTTTGACTTAAAAAAAAAAAAATAAATAAAGAGGATCTTGTTCCAAGCATTGGAGGATAAAACAAGATTGAAAATTATAGAATGCACATTTGATAATGCATATTCTTGAAAAGTTGATATTAATGTTATCACTTATTATTGAATTCATCTATTTTGCTAAAATTCCAGATGTCTGGCAATCAAGTCGTTGTACGATAGAATGAGTTTCAAATGGGTGCTTGATCATCAATACACATTCCTCAAGGCCCTCCTCTTTGTTATCAACGATCTTACAGGGGAGGTAAGTTCACACAATTTTTAATTTAAAACAGAAGGGAGGAGGGGGTCAATGATGACGTCATGTTAGAAAAATAACCTTTGGAACTGTTTGTAATTTGCATCATCATCCATTAGGTTTATTCCGTTATGAGATTTACAGGTTTCATTTTATTTTGATACAGTTAAATGTTGTCTGAGAAGAAAACCGCAAAAAAATATTATTTCTTTATTATTTTACTTTTTTTTTCATCCTTATGAAGTGTTGGTAAAGGGCTTTAGGAATGAAAACAAGGAGTTGAAAACATATTTTCAAAATAGATTCTGAGGCTGTTGTGGAATATGTTAAAAAATACCCAACCCCCCCCCCCCCCCCCCCCCCAAAAAAAAAACCCCCCAAAAACTTGAGCTTTTATATATATAGCGCAATATCCACTAAACATGCTCAAAGCACTTTACAAGGGGTTCCTGTCCAACAGCAACACTTAACATGAAGGACGTTAAATGGCGCCTGTTAGGCAATATTATAATGTGGTACAAAATGTGTCGCAAAAAATTGAAAAACAAAAAAAAAGTCATCATCAGCCAGGCATTTTATGGATTTACTATTTTGATAATCATCTTCTTTAGGTGTCAAGTGGAGCTGTGGAGCTTGCCCAAAAATGCATTGAGGAAATGTTGCGACTTTGTGCTCGTCCTTTGGAAGGAGAGGAAGCCACAGAGGAGCTTGTAGCCGCCCAGAAGAAGTCTCTGCATGAAGTCGCCCAAAAACTCATTCCTCAGATTACGTCGTCTAATACTCTGGTCAGAAAACAGGTGGGTTGTGTGTCTGTATCTGTATGGTTGGCGCTGAAGAAACCAATGGTCTGGTTGTATTTCAGCGGCGTCCTCATTGGGCGCCGGCCCATGTCAGTCGGGCCTTGAAATCATTTAGGTGTGGTGCCATGATGACCAGTTCATCCAGCCCATTCCACTCCGAGATAGTTCTTTTTTACAATTCTTTTTTTACAATTTTTTTTCGTTCTTTTTTCTTTTCTTTTTTAATTTATTCTCTTCTGGGATTCTTTAACGTAACACACTGATGCAGCAAACATGTTAAAAAAATATGTTTTCTTTTTTGTTTCATGATTTCATTTATGTTTTGTTCATATTTGTCACTGCTTTATGTAAAAGTTGGTGATTGATCGTGGTCATTATTTTATTTTATTGGTTTAAAAATAAGTCATTCTTGTTGTTTTCTTCAAAACCTATCCAAATCCAGATAATTAAAATGTCATAATAGAACATAGGGGCTGAGAGATATAAAATATGACCTTCTTAGTTGCATATTACAATTGATTTATGCTATTTCAGGCCATGAAATCCTTGCAAGTTTTAGCAGAAGTGACCAAGAAGACAGTGACAGAGATAATGGAACCACACAAAGAATTGCTGCAGGATATGGTCCCTCCCAAGAAACATTTATTGCGGCACATTGCCTTGGTTACTCAAATTGGACTTATGGTGAGAATCGTGCATTTGACTTTTATATTTTTTTAAAAAACCCAACAAAATTGAAATTGATTTCAACTTGCTTGAAATCCATTGATATATACTTTTGCATTAAAAATTATTTTTTTTGGGATGTGTTTATTTTACTAAGTCCTAAATTGCAGAGCCATTTTAGACTACGGCTACAGCACCAATAAACTTTCTTTCTGTCTTCCTTAATGAGATATTGGAGAAATAACTGACAACTGGGTACAATTGTCAAAGTTTTATTTAATTTTTAAAAATTTACTGGGTCTATTTTTAAGATGAATTTCAGCAGCATTTATTCAAAAGCGTTGTTAGTAAATTTATTTATAAACAAGAGGTTAGAAAGTCAACCAACAGGTCGAAACAAATTTTCCATGAAATTTAGATATTTTGCTATGAATATACAGGTTTTGTATATTTTATCAAGGCAATCATTTGTGCAAATCATATTTGTGCAGCTATGTGTAGTGGCATGAGAAGGTCCTAGGTTCGAGTCCCACTCTGAGCAGATCATAGTTGAGTCCTTGGAAAAGGCTCTTTACTCACATTCTCTCACTATACTCAGATGGCCGTTAACAATGTTGTCTCTGTCTGAAAATGATTGTAATATCGGCTAATCGATGTCATGTCTCATCCTACATGTTAAATGTTGCTTTTGGCTAGGGACCCCTTGTAAAGCGCTTTGAGCATATTATGTGAATATATCTTCATATAACTGCTCGAGTTAAAAAATTATTTGATATGATTGGATTATTTATTTTTTCAGGAGGGTTACACTTTCTGTGTTACTCTAGAGCCAAGACTCTTCAGTTTTGATACGAACCAAGTGGAACACAATGTGTTTTTCTGTGAGGTGAGAACCTACATATTCCTTATAGTTATTGGATATTTGTCAAAGGTTTTAGACAATGATATTGTAGAGTTTGATTAAATTGATTTAAAAGTCATCGTTTTTTTTATAATCAGTTTTACTTTGAACACTTTGGACTGATAAGAGTTTTTACCTTAATTATAATAGTAGTGATGATGATGATGATGATGATGATGATGATGATGATGATGATGATGATGATGATGATGATGATGGCATCCTCATCTCACCATCAACAATAACAACACCAACTGCCGCTGTCAGTCACTACTTCATTGTGCAGCTATGTGGTCTAGTGGTATGACACTCGCTTTCGGATTGAAAGGTCCTGGGTTCGAGCCTCGCGCTCGGCACATAGTTGAGTCCTTGGAAAAGGCTCTTTACTCACATTCTCTCACCGAACTCAGGTGTGAAATGAGTACCTGGCCGTTAACAGCGTTGTCTTTGTCCGAAAAATTGTAATATCGCCTAACAGGCATATGTCCTGTCCTACATGTTAAATGTTGCTGTTGTAAAGCGCTTTGAGCACACTTAGTGGATTTTGCACTATATAAAGCTCATTTTAAGGGAACCATAACAAAATACTAGAAAAGAATAATGAAAAGCTACTTAAAAAGGCTAACACATGGCATAAAATTCTCGATTGATTCTAAACAGGTGCTGAATATGTGTGATGCTGAAGAAGCTGTTCTCTTGAAACAACCGTGCTACAAGAATTCTACCAATCTGGTTGCTCTAAAGAAAAGCGCCTTACGTAAGTAATCTTTGATTTTCCTCTCTTGATGAGTGCTGATGGTTTTCCTCGGATCTGTGGAAATTTGTGATTTTGAAGTCAGAGGGGGAATTTCCTCCTTTTAAAAAAATACCTTTCCCTCCAATTGAATGTATTGGCAGTAGGAGACTTGGATTTGTGGTGGAATGAACAGGTGCAATTTTCCACTCTCCAGAAGTTAGCTAGAGTATCAATGATAATTTATCATCTCTCACTCTAAAAGTGGGGGTGTTAGTGCAGTAAAAATGGAGCTTAAATGCTGATGCTTACATTACATTATTTTTACTGTGATATTTTAAAATAAGACATTTTCTTTCATAAACAAAACCGTTTAGAATTGAAGAAATTTCATTCATATTATGTTTACGTGATAGAAATAGGGTAGTAAATATCAAGACATCAAGAGTCAATTCCCCCCCACAAAATGCATTATTTTAAGTTTTAAATTTTATAACTTTAAATTAAAATACATTGGTGCCTTAGAACAAGTACCTTTGTCCATTCTTGGAAATAACAGACATAAGTACTTTTTGTTAGTCGCCATCAACATGTCCTTTTCCATATTCCTTCTAAATCCAACCTATACAATTTTATCTGGTTGTTGTATTTTTCCTTTTTTTTTTCATCATCCTCTAAAAGGACAAGTAGTTTTAGCTCTGACATGGTTCTTACTGATATGATTTTTATACAAATGTAATGATTTTTATTTTCTAAAGGAGCTCTGGCCGCATGCAATCTGGTGTTGAACAAGAAAGAGAAAATCTTCAATACCCTTTACAATGCCCTTAACAGTCAGAATTCGGAAATCCAAGAAACGGCACACGAAGCCATGAAAATGGTGAGGATTTATGGCTCGACCATTTTATCTTGTCAGATTCCACCGTTCACAAAAAGTAGTAAAACAAAAATGATTATAACAGCTTCAAAAAAGAACGTAATACACAGAACATTTTGGGCTCAAACAAAACTTCTTCAGCCAACAACAAAGAAAAAATAATGAAAACATAAAAACATTACTAAAAAAACAGATCAAGGGCAGAGAATTTCTGAATGTGAACGATTTTATTATGAGACCATGTCACTTTTGGAAGAAAATTTTAAAAGGTGTGTATCGTACAATGTCAGACAAAGCAGACAACCCTTTTTGTGAATATTCAATTGTGGGTCTGCGCACATTTGTGTGTGTGTGTGTGGGTTGTGGCAGAAGAGATGCATTTTTTTTTCTTTCAACCAATGTAAAGTGCATTGAGCATTATATAATTTTGAAAATGCGCTATACAAATGCCAACTATTATTATTATTATTATTATTATTATTATTATTATTATTATTATTATTATTATTATTATTATTATTATTATTACTATTATTATTATTAAAAAGAAGAATATAAGAATAAGTTTTAATAATTATTGTGATTGTTTCTGTTCGCATCTTCATTCTGCCATAGATATATTCATATCTGACATCTCATTAATGAATTTTTCTTCAGTTCCTGCAAGGCTGTACGATTGACAAGGACATGGCCTACACTGTCATGAGACCTCTGTTGAACAAGTTGGGAGATCATCGCAGTCTAAACCTCAGCATCATCAAGAGATTGTCATCTGTAGTACAGCTCTTCCCCAACACGTTTAATGAGAAGCTGTGCGAGTCAATGCAGGTATGCCTAGGAATATTACATGATCTATTCTTTTTTTAAAGATTTAAGTTTGCAAAATATAAACTCCAATTTATAAACTTTTTGAGTAAATTGATTTGATTGCCTTTGATTAAAGTTGTTAAATTTGTTTATTTCTTCCTCTCTCTCTCTTAAACAAAAAATATCTACCACCACTGTATGTCATATACAAATTATTTTAGTTACCCCAGCCCCTTTTGTAACTGGATGAAGTGACTTGTTGTATTGTAATTAGAGATAATATTACATTCCTTCGATATTTGGAGAATGTGTTTATTACAGATTCTCTCCCATAGTTGTGTCCAAAACATTGAATAGTATTAAGAAGACAACACACATGTAAAGACTATTTTCAGGGGCTCGATGGTTTCTACGAGTGAACAAAACTTACATAATCACACAATTCATAAAAACAAGCTACAACGCTGAGATAACAATCCCTTATGGAAAGGTCTTTGTAATTTATTTTTTGTCCTCCAATCAAGGGACTGAATTTGGTAGATAATGCATTCACTCAATACATAGCAGATTTTAGTTCAGAACATTTCAATATATAACCATATTTAAGCTTGAAAGTGTTAGGCAACTAGCTCGAATAGAACGTTTTGTTAAGAATTTTACAAATTTCAAATCCAAGACATATCATTATTTTTTTTACCAATTTTGTTCTTTTCTTACAGGGTCACCTAAAGAAATGGCTTGAGACAGCAGCCACCAATCAGAAGACAGGACTGCCAAAAC
>NC_088361.1:11696159-11778659 GCF_034508935.2 Berghia stephanieae | reverse complement strand
GGTTTAGTGGCAGATACTGTTTGGTTGGTAGGTCAAGGAAATATGAATGTAATCAAAGAGATCATAGTACTAAAATATTGGATAAATTTTAGAATCCCCCTAAAAATCTCCTGGATTTAATTCCTTCTAAATTCTCATAAGATGGCAGACTTGTCTTCATCTTCTGGAAAATACCAATCTATGTTTTGTTGTATAATATTGTGAAATAATGACCTTGCCTGAACCACAAATTTAGCTTTATTGATAAATAATAAAAAAAAAAACAACAAAAAATGAAAAACCAACCCTATGAATAAACAAAAGTGAAAAAGAAAATTCTAAGTGAAATAATAAACATATTTCTAAACTGTAAACCTCATGCATATTTTGCCTTAAAAACATAACTTCCTATTGTGGGAATCATCCAAATTATAATTTTATCATTTTATTATTTCAGGCACCACACGGATGACATTGAGCTTCTCTTTCACATCTTGAGATGTTTTACAACCAGATTCATCCCACAGTTTCAGTTCATCAAGGATTTCTTGGAGGATACAGTTGCCAAGGTATTACATCTGCCATCAAATGGTGAAGCTATCTGAAGCTGTAACAAATAAGTTAGAGGGTTATGGGAAACACTGGCATGATAACTCATAACAATAATAGTTTTATTAGTTATGATTTCAAACAGGGCCCAATAGCTCAGTTGGTAGAGCTGAGCACTCTCTTCACAGTTAAAGGGACTGAGATCGATCCCAGGTGCAGTCGAGATTTTTTTCCGACATCTCCTGTCCACCCAGCAGTGATTGGGCAGCTGGGTCTTCTAGATCTGGTGGAAAGTACTTTGCAATAGACTAGTATCCTATCCAAAGGGTGATGAGCAATTGCTATTGTCCGTTTCACGCTATAGAAACTGGGATAAACATCCGGCTCCATGGACCAAATGGCTCTGAAGGACTACTTATGATTTCAATATTGACTAATGGTCTAAATACTGAAAGTATAGCTGCCGTAGCTTCTTAAAGTGTCTCTGGTTAAGTTAGTCAAAGTGTAAGTCGAAGGTTTATCACTAATTAGCTGAGAAATTATGGAAATGTGACTTAATTACTTGTAGTATACAGGGGTCTTTCAATTGGCCTCTGCAATTCCCTACCCATATCCTGATTTACTATAAATGTTTGTGTGCTTGTTGGTTGTGCTTTTTCTCCTTTTCTTAATTAGGATTTGATTCATTCAACATTTTGCTTGATTTCAGACCTATTCGGCTGAGTGGAAGAGAAAAGCTTTCTTCAAATTTGTCTCCATCTTCCACGACCAGACTTGGCCCCAAGAGTTAAAGGCAAAGGTACATTTCTCCAAATGATTTTCAGTTTCCTGCTTCAGAGGCACTTAGCGATAATTTTAGCATCTTAAAGTATGTTTAAACACACCAAAAAAAATAATTAAACAACGAAAAAAAACCCCAAAACAACTCCATCCTCTTGAAAAGAATATACAATAAAAATAAATAAATTAAGAAGTTGTTACAATCGGTAGATGATGAGAGACAATAGTGAGAATTCTACAAAGTGTGTACTGTAGCCGCTTTCTGTTTTCATGAACATGAGAGAAGGGGCAACAGCTGCATGGTTTTCACTGTGTAACCTGAAGGTGTGTCTGACACTCTTATGCGGCTTTATGTGGCCTAGAGCAAGTCACCTAACTCGAGGCTTTTGTGTTTTGCTCTTCTTACAGCAATTTAGATTGACTCCTATTATTGAAAAGAAAATTTTGCTCCTGAAGACTATTTAAGTGTACAAAAACAGACAAAAGACAAAAAAATACAAACCAAACAAAAAAAAATATAAAATTACTTTTTATTCATTATTATTTATTGTAAATTTCAAGGCTTCCTATCTTTTGTTTATTTTTGAATTAATCTTGCATCAATTCTCAATCACTCTATTTTGATTTCTATCAGATTCTACAGTATCTATTGATTCCATGCTGCTATCACTCCTTTGAGAAAGGAGAGGGTGACAAATTGATCGGTGGACCTCCAGCCCCAGACCAGGATAGTGAGGACAACGTCATCAGCCTCTTTATCAATCGCATCATCGACCCGGAGAATCCGTTTGGCACGTCGGATGCCGTCCGGATTTTGTTGCTTCAGTTCTCATCACTTCTGGTGGAGCAGGCCTCCTCTCACATCCACGATGCCGCCAACAAGTAAGCCTGATTCTACTGCACCTACAAACCTGCCAATTATATCAAAATGAAAAATAAATAAATATTTATACAAACAAAATATTATAAGCAAAATAGCCAAAGTGTGGAATTTGAACCACAAACTTTCTGTTATCAGGAGAAATGTGTTTTGTGTTACTTTTACATAATAATAATAATAATAATAATAATAATAATAATAATAATAATAATAATAATAATAATAATAATAATAATAGATCTTTATTGTCCATAAATATGGCAATTTGTCATTTAGTTACACTTGTTATAACGTTATATGATAACTATATCATTGAACAGATATTTCACTTCTACTTATTCTCTCTCTCTCTCTCTCTCTCTCCTCTCTCTCTCTCTCTCTCTCTTCTCTCTCTCTCTCTCTCTCTCTCTCTCTCTCTCTCTCTCTCTCTCTCTCTCTCTCTCTCTCTCTCTCTTCCTCTCTCTTCGACAAACATTGAGACAGCTCTAATCTTATATATGTTAACAATTTGACAAACATTGGGACAGCTCTAATCTTATATATGTTAACAATTTGACTCTCATTGAGACAGCTCTAATCTTATATATGTTAACAATTTGACTCATTGAGACAGCTCTAATCTTATATGTTAACAATTTGACTCTCATTGAGACAGCTCTAATCTTTTATATGTTAACAATTTGACAAACATTGAGACCGCTCTAATCTTATATATGTAAACAATGTGACTCTACAGGAAACAAGGAAACAAGCTTCGACGTCTGATGACGTTTGCCTGGCCATGTCTTGTGACCAAGAATTGTGTGGATCCAGCCACCAAGTACCACGGCCACCTCCTTCTGGCTCACATCATTGCTAAATTTGCCATTCACAAGAAGATTGTACTACAGGTGATAGAATTTTGTCAATACATGAAAATTTGGTACTTTCTTTGTCAATTAATATGTGTGTGACTGTTGTGGTGATTTGGTAGTCGATTGAATGAACCTGTGTGATACCAAAAACTATTGTAAAGTGCCTCAGAGCACTATATTTGGATACCAGGGCAATATCTAATAATAATAATAATAATAATAATAATAATAATAATAATAATAATAATAATAATAATAATAGTAATAGTAATAATAATAATAATAATAATAATAATAATAATAATAATAATAATAATAATAATAATAATAATAATAATAATAATAATAATAATAATATTTTTGATTAAATAAAAAAAAAATGGAACTATTTTATTTAAAAGCAACAGTTAAGGGAAGCTACATGGATATGAATCATTTTCTTTGGTTTTAGAGTGATACTATTTGATGAAGAGAAGCTTGCATGAAATATTTTCATATAATATGGTCTTTACAAGAATAATTTCAGGCTTTTAAAAAATGTTATCAAAGGGCATCCCTGGTTTGCTGCCTTGTGCTATGTATGTCGATGAACTCCTTTGTTAAATGGTATCACTCTTGTCCTTGTCAGGTTTTCCACAGTCTCCTAAAGGCCCACGCTCATGAAGCCAAGATAGTGGTCAGACAGTCCTTGGAGCATTTGACACCAGCCATGCCAGGACGGATGGAGGATGGAAATGTAAGTCGTTACCATTGATGTTATATGAAAGTGAACAATTTGGGAGAAGGATATTAAAAAGATTAAAGATATGAAAAGTGGTTTGTACAACACCAAATGAAACTGTGAATAATTTTTTTTTTTAATTCTAACTTTTACTGGGTTGGGTTCCCGACCTCCCATTGTGGGCAGGGAGGTACTTGCTGTGTCTTCTAATTGTGTTATTTGGGGGTCCCGATAGCTCTGTTGGTATAGCACGCTCTATACGAAAAGGGACCAAGATCAATCCCAGGTGCAGTCAAGTTTTTTTTTTTTTTCGACTCCCCTGTCCCCAGATCTGGCGAAAAGTACTTTTCGATAGACTAGTGTCCTATCCAAAGGATAGCAAACAAATGCTATTGTCCGTTTCATGCTATAGAAACTGGGATAAACTCCGGCTCCATGGGTCTTAAGGCTCTGAAGGACTATATTGCGTTCTTTTACGATAAGATATAAGATAAGATATACTTTATTGATCCTGAATGGAAATTATCATATTTTATTAATTTGTCTTTTATACAAATGGTTTTATGCATTTATTTATTTAATTGATAGAAAAAAATAGCAATGTACTTTATCAATGATTATTTTTGTGTCCGTATGTGTGTGTTTTGTAGGGAATGCTTACTCATTGGACAAAGAAAATCATCGTTGAAGAAGGACACAGCGTTGGCCAACTCGTCCATATTCTGTAAGTAAT
The DNA here is from genome assembly GCF_034508935.2 of Berghia stephanieae. NCBI lineage: Eukaryota > Metazoa > Mollusca > Gastropoda > Nudibranchia > Aeolidiidae > Berghia > Berghia stephanieae. The sequence goes on along the minus strand of NC_088361.1, from coordinate 11,774,163 downwards.
GTGAAATATATTCTCATATCATATATTATACTATTGGGATTTTTCTATACTTTTTTTTGTTTTTTTAAACAAAATAAATCGAGTCATCTATATTAATTCATCACAATTACATTCTCTCTCTCTCTCTCTATCTCTCTCTCTCCCTCTCTCTCTCTCTCTTTCTCTCTCTCTCTCTCTCTCTCTCTCTCTCTCTCTCTCTCTCTCTCTCTCTCTCTCTCTCTCTCTCTCTTCTGCCCTCCCCTCTCTATCATTTCTCTTTTCCCTCCCACCTCCTAGCCTCCCATTTAATATTAAAACCTTTTTATAATTTAACTTAACAATGGCCATCATCTGTTCCCACAGACAACTAGTGGTCCGCCATTACAAGGTCTACTATCCAGTCAGACACAGTCTTCTCCAGCACATGGTCAGCTCTCTACAGCGGCTGGGATTCTCTGCCAGTGTGAGTCATTGATGGATGCCAATCAAATCTCTTGTTGCCACTGTTAAACTTTATTGATTGATTGATCGATCGATTGATTTATAACTGATTTTACCAGTTTTGATTTGTTTATTGAAAATTCTATGTAACAGTATAAAATATATTGGCAATTGCATAAAAATAAACCTTAGAATATAATTATGAAAATTACTCCTGAAATATTGGTTGTGTTGAACATTTATGTGATGACATATTAGTTTAGATTCCAAAGGTGCCTCTTTTTATTGTTTTAGTATTTTAGGACTGTATAAACATATTCATATGAATAACCCAGGAACTTTCTGATTGGTTGAGTAACAAAAGCTTTTTTTTTTTTTTTAATTAGATAGGTCTTATTTGAGATCTATTAGAAAGTGCTTTGCAGTAGATCAGTATCCTGTCCAAAAGCTAGCAAGCAATTGTACCATATTATCCAGCTCAATAGGATGACGACTCTAAAAGATTACTTCAGAACATGAAAATTTGTTATCAGAACATGAACATTTGTTATCAGTTATAGAATAATTAACAAAATATATTTGTGACATTTAAGTGGGCTTGCATTGTTACATTGAATTTAAACCTATTAAAAAAATATTTTCTCATTGAAAACAGGCCAGCTTGGAGCATCGGAAATTAGCTGTAGATTTGGCAGACATCATCATCAAGTGGGAACTGATGAGAATTAAAGAAGAACAAGAAAGCAACTCAGAGGTAAGGATACGTTTCATCAAAACATTATTATTATAATCAAACATTTCCTCATCATTATCTATGTTTTTGTTTGATGCACTCAGTTATACCCCCATTATCCGGGTGGTTGGATGGGAGCATCACCCTTGAATCATATACCTATGATGTTCGCATGGGTGTACGATCCGATAGTGATGTCGTTTCTTCTTCTCTTTACTAGCCTATCCTGCTTCTTTGGTTTGTGATTGTATTTTTGACAGGGGATATTTTTTTTCCTGTAAATCCTCTGCCTGTTTGTTCTTGGTTATTTATAATTTAGCTTATGATATCTTTAGGTTATGATTTTGATTGACATTTGTACTATTTTTGTTAGATTGCTTGTTTTTTTGTTTCAGCGGTCTCTCATATAACCTCAATTGTGTTGGAAGAGACCTAAAGCAACAAACAAACAAAACAAATACCCCCATTATCTCCATTTTACATATTAATAAGGGAACCGTATGCCTCAAGGGGGTGAATATTAATTCAGAAAAGTGAGTGGAGCAGGCACTTATGTTGATAATAACAAGAAACGAAGTGAGTAGAAAAGTGCCAGAAGACAATAGTGAATAAAAAAAATTCCACAGCGATGGGGGCTCGAACCCACGATGTTACTGGTACGACAACTCCGCCTGGCTGTGAGAACGGGAGCCTAACTAAAAAATATAAAACAAAATTCTTTTTATGAGTTAAGTGTTTCTTGAATCCCTCTTTTTGATCTCGTTTTCCTTCATTTCATATAAATAATAACGTGAAGTTGAATGTAAGCTTCAATTTAATTACAAAAACAGATCAAATGAACGTTTCGGGTTTCCCCTTTATCAACAAAACAGGATGATTGAAACACCACAGATTTATTTTTTCGAGCTTCGAGCAGCAACATTTACACTTCATTTCATATATTACCTCTACAGAGCAGTGCACAAGACGGCCCGTCTTCAAGTTCCACCGTTCAAGCCGCTGGCATCAAAAGAGCTTTGGGTGGAGCCAGTGTGCCCCAAGATCCTTCAAAGAAAGGGAGAGCATCTGGGGCAGTAAGTTGTGCCTCGAGCTGAAATTAGATTTTATGCGACAGCTGTTGATGACAATGATGGAAAAGGAAAGAATTGATGCAATGTGTTTAGTTAAAAAACTCACAATTTCCACCAGCCAGATAAAATATACCAACACATTAAATTACGTTTATAGATTAATTGGCTCACTAAAAACAATAACAAAGAGCTGAGTGATGTCAATTCTTTCCTTCTATAGGAAGGGTAAAAAATTTTTTTTAAGGTGTAGTTACCATTTTTGTGATTTATTTGCTTCCTCTGTAGCACTCTCTCTCTCTATACATAAGATTATTCTACATGTAAATGACCATTTTCAGTTAAATAGATTGGGTTCCATTTTACTCTTAATTTGATTTGACATCATATCTTATAGTTTTCTTCAAAGAAAGCAGTAACAACATTATTGAAGCTCAAGTTTCCTTGATACAGCTCTCTTGGTGAAAAATACATAGGGCTGCTGTTATGGTGGACCAAAGTAAAGAAATATAGATTTGCCCTTTAATGGATTAAAAAAACCCAAAACAACAGTAATAAAAACAATCCTCAAAACAACAGTAATAAAAACAATCCTCAAAACAACAGTAATAAAAACAATAACAATAACAAATGATAGTAACAAAACATAATGAAATAAGGTTGCTTTCTAGATCATCGTAATAATCTTCTGCGTATTTTGAAATAACTTGATGTCATTCATAAGTTAAATGACAATATTTAGATGATTTTTGTGTGTTTGCAATAATTGCTTGAGTACGATTTTTGATTTTAGTTATATATACTTCATTAAAATTTTTAAAAAATTATGCCCTTCCGCCATCATAAGATATTGTTGCCCAGGCAGACCACAAAGGAATATAGATAATTCATCAAACAAGATGTCTGATGTCAACAGGAATTATCCATGTTGTCCAAGTGAGCAAAAAATTGGGAGTTAATAATCTCTATAATAATATACTTCATTAAATTTTTTAAAACAATTTGTCAGTTTCGAAATAATTGTTCAAAAATAATTGAGAAATATTGTTTTGGATGTGATTACTCAATGACTTTAATTGGGACTGTGATAAGGACAATAATACTGTTTGCCAGGTCTCCTTGCTCAATTTCCAGGGTGGACGCAATCTGACGGATGTCAACAAACCCATTGACAAGCAGTATTGTGATGCCGTCGCCAACTTTCTATTAAGGATTGCATGTCAGGTAAATAGAAATAAAATTTCAGTCCATTTTTCGTTGTTGTTGTATTCATTAAATTGAAGTAAAATTGAAAATGAATAATATAGTGATATTTTTTTAATCACAGGTGATCCGATGGGAAATTTGTCTTTCAGAGAATTGAATAACTCAGGTGTTGGCCAAGATACAAATGTGACAAAGTTAGTAAAAATGTCGGTTCCTGCTCAAGTAAAAATATAATGTCTCAAAATCCTCCAGAACTCAGCCATCTTGCCTCCCAATTCATTGACGTGCAGGTACGATGACAAATTTACCTGACCAAATAACTAAACTACAATTGTTTCAAACCTTCATTGCCTATTTTGAAATGTTCAACTGGAAAGGTCTGTATACTATTTTAACAGGTGAATGACCCCCCAGGAGCAGTAAATCACAACTCCCAAGGCGAAATGCTGTCTAAGAGATGTGTGGCTTTACTCAAACTGACCCTCCGGCCCGACGTGTGGCCCAATGCAGATCTCAAATTGGCGTTTTATGACAAGCTGCTCAGCACGGCTACCAGTGCCCAGCCCAACATCAACAACATTGTGGTTGCCTTGGAGCTTCTGGAGTTTTTGATTGGAATATTGGTATGTCCTGGTTCATTTGATTTTATTCCATATGACAAGCTGAAATCAAACCAGGATGTTTATAGCTTTTGTTCACCAATCTTTGATGATTCTGAAATATTAGATAACTTGTTACATACAGTTGTCTTTCAGGCCCCATGGCTTAAAAAAAATTCTCTTATCTTATCCTATCTCACTTTTTAAGTGTATTATTTTGGAATGATGATTTTAAACTAATGGATTTATGACACAAATCAGTTTTAGTAATGTTTTGAAAATAAAGCAGTCCTCTGTTGTTGAAAAATAAGTAACTGACTTTATATTATCTTAGAGATTAAATCTGTGAAGGAGGCAGTGTTAATTATTCTTAATTGATATTGTTAAGTATGAATTTTGTTTATTTTTCTTGATATTTGTTTAGAACTTCATTGTGTACAATGAGAGCATAGCTTTTCTTTTCTTTTTTTTTTGGATATTTAAATATGTTTAAAATGATAATTGAAAGGTGATTAGGGAACATGGAAAAATATCACAGTGATTTGACGTCATTTTTGTCATGAACTAATTAGCTTCATTTCTTTAATATTTACAATTTGTATGACTGTTTAACATTTTAAAAACATTTGGTAAAGTTACAGTTGTATATCTGTAATATGGTTCCTGTTTTTTTTCTCTCTGATTTTAGAAAAAGGACATGATTCTATCCAGCTTCAAACCACTGCAGCGTGGAATCAATTTCTGCATGAACTGTAACAACAACAAGGTGATCCGGGCTGTCCATAAACTCCTGATGAGTCTGATGAACATCTTCCCTACAGAATCGGCAAACTGTTCTGTTGCATCCAAGTATGAGGAATTGGAGTCTCTGTACGCCTCTGTCAGCAAATTGATATACGAAGGGCTTACCAACTATGACAAGTGAGTCTGTGTCTGTGTTTTGATTGAGAAATTTATATGAGAGTAATGGTACAGCACAATGATCAAATTTTGATAAAATTATTATGTATTTTCATAGTAGATAGAAGTTTTGAAGGCCCTGTCTCAAACTGTTTTATTGCTTTCAGAAATTTTTTTAATGAATGTGGCTTTTAAAATAATCTCAAATGTATTGGAAACATATGATACTAGTAATATAGAAGTCTTTTTTAATTATAAAGGTAAAATCTCCCCAAAACTATTCTATGGGTGTTTAAATATCTGAATGTATTAGAAGCAATCTAAAACCCTTTAAGGGGAGGGGCGACACCTGAAATATCGATTTTTGGGTCAAAATATAAAATTTCAGTTTTTTATTTATTATCAAAGAACAATCCTTTTTTCACATATTTTCAGCACTGATATGGTGATTTGGATAATATAAAGTTTGTAAATCGTCTTTCATAGCCATGGAAGTCGACATGAAAATACCAAACTTTTCAATTTTTTGTGAGAATTCAACTGAAAATAATAGGACTGAAAAGCATTATAATCCATATCGATGTTGTAATTTTTGATATCGATAGTTTAGTCTACTCTTTGCCCGTCGAGTTGACACGGTTTCAGTCTCAAAAATATCAGAATATGGGCAGGGGAGGGGTTTAGAAACTGTGAGTCGTGAACGAAGATTGTGTGTCAAACAGCTGATAAGAGGTCAAGTTGTCAGGTAAATACAACGTGATCACGAATGGTGCGATCTGATTGGCTGACCTTGTTCTCGACCTCTGACTCCGCGCCAGGGATTGGATGTTGAGTCAGGGTGAAAGTTCGCCTCTCTTACTATTATATTTTACTACGATTTGTTTACATTTCGATTGATCAGTTGTTTTATCAAATTTTGACACGTATTCACGTTAATTATCTCTAAATATTTCCAATTTTTACTGGATTATTATAACTATACCTAAAGTGACAAAAAAATCCAAACGTTGGCTACAGTTATTTGCTACAAAAGCCAAGAAAGCAAGAAAGTTATGATGGCTCGTGGTTGACCCGTGACCACAAATCTTTGATTGGAATTTGGTGTGTGATAGTAAGTAGTATTATGATAAAGCGATTCCAAGCAATGCCACAGCGGAAAGAAATGAAATGGGCTATTCTTGCTGGTCTTTACCACGGTTATTACACCAATGACTTCCCTCAACATAGGTATTGTCCTCCTGAACCGGACTCCAGATGCTTTTATAAAAAATATATTGCTGCCCATGTGTAAACTGTTGACACAAGCAGCGTGTAAATACACTTTTGAATTTTGATTTAATTCATGAGCACTTGAAGCCTGTATATGCTTTGTTGAAGTGTTGTGAGATGAAGACAACACAAAATCCAAACGAAAGGTTTCATAATTCTGTTTGGTCAAGATGCCATAAAACATACTTCCATTCCCTAAAAAAAAGTTGAGTTTGGTGCAGAGTATAATTTTGGTCCAACAGAAATAACATCCCTGGAAGTGTCTTTGGGCATCGGTGGACTGAGAGAACACTCCCAGATGTTGAGTCAGCAAGCAGAGTCAAAAAGACTTGACCAGAGCATAAGGGTTGCTCAACACAAAGAGAAAAAAAAAGACGCAAAATGAAAGCTCAGACCCGTGAAAAAGCCCAGAGGGAGGCAGAAAAAGAACACGGGGGACCCTCATACGGTGCTGATATGTTTTGAGCTGGTTGTACCGTTTTGTCTTATTATTTTCATTCATTGTTATCTTTGATCTCGTTTTTCTCAAAATGACATTTTTTAACACTATTTTTTATCTTATTTTGTCATTTATCAATCAATTTGTTTAAAATTTTGCATGTCTAGAGCTATAGTGATTATCTAAAATCATACAGAAGGAATTTTAAATATCTTTATTATTTTTTGAAAAATTGACATTTTTATGTCAAAAAACATGATTTTTATCATACCGAAAAAATATTATTTTTAAAAATTTGTAAATAAAAATCTATTTAAAATATTTAAAAAATGCTCTGTATTTTTTTTAACAATATACAAATATACAACCATGCCAAATTTCAAGAAAATTCAATGGAAACTTATTGAGAAAGTAACTTTTTAAAATAGCACCCAGAGAAGAGAAAAATCCAAGATGGCGGCCGTCACCATGGCAACCGGACACGCCCACCGAAATAAATCACATGGTTCGAATCCATTGGTCATAGGCAATGTCCCAATATAAAAAGATATTGGATATAATCATTATTCTTGAAAATAGTTTCAGGTGTCGCCCCTCCCCTTAAAATAAACAACCAGATAAGACTTAAAACTCTTTAAAACAAACAAACAAGACTGAACACATTATGATTCAAAGTTTAATACGTCTATAGGGGTGATGATGGTGGTGGTACTGAAGGGCTGATTTCAAAGTAGCTACATTGAATCAACATTGAAAACAAAACTAATAAATGATTAAAAAACCAACCTCCATCGAGATACCATAAACATTTAGAGAAAATCCAATAAAATTCTTTCCCTTCACTCCACGGTTAAGGGTCTTTTTGAAGTAAGACTGAAATAGCCCAGGCATCAGTGATGGTGGCAATGCCTCAAAGGGAGACAGACATAGGGGATTGAATGAGATGCCTGATATTGAATACAGGTCACAGGTCATCTTGATGATAGCTCAAAGCCCTATTAACTCTGCCATCTTGTCATCTTTGATTAAACTTAGATTTGTTTTCTTTATACTCTGATTGATGAAGGAGTCATTAAAAAAAAATGTTGCATTGCAATTCGTCATTTGATTTTATTGGTTAATTTGTTTGTATCTTCCAGGAGCAACAATGGCGGCAGTCCTTCTCTCTTCAGCACTTTGATGATTCTTAAAGCAGCGTGTGAAAACAATCAATGCTACATCGACCGTCTGATCACCATCTTCATGAAGGTCCTCACCAAAATGACCCAGGAGCATCTCAAGACACAGGAGTCATCTCAAACCAACAGGGCAGCCCAGCCACCTCCCGATCTCGACAAAGGTATTCAGAGCTGCCTACTTGAAATTTTTAAAATTCGTAGTTTCTAAGGGGAAAAAGGAAAAAGTCACGTTAGACATGAATATTTTGCCCTCAGCATGATTCAAACATGCTCCAAAATCCTGAATATAGGATCTGAGGAGCTAGACTTTCCTTTTCAACAAGATTTATTGAGTCAAAGAGGCGAAAGCAGTCCTGCAGTTGGAGCAAAAAATTTGTATTTCTACAAAATTTTCGTAGTAGTAGGAAAGCCTGGGTATTTAATGCTTTACAAACAGGGCTTTTATTTTACTGGAATCGGACATCAAATCCAACCATTTTTACCAAAAGAGCAGGAACTGGGATAGGAGTCTCACTGCAGTTACTGTTCTCTCAGACTTGCCCTTCATTTTGGAATATACATACTTTCTAGGGACCACATTTTACCAAATTCATCTGTTTAGTTTAAATTCAGATTTTTCAAACAAATTTTTTAAAAAGAAAAATCTGTGAAAATATTTATTTATTTTTTTGTGGGTTTTTAAAATTTCGTTTTCTTTTCTTTTTTCTTTTTTTTCTAAAACTAAGAAATGGATAAGTTACTGAACTACATTTCATAAAATTAGGAAATTAAATTTTTAATTTTCTGCTTGTGGCAGGTCTACTCTCTTGTCTTGGTATAAATGCCAGGTAATCAAAAAGACTCCAGTAAAGTTGTGACGCATTTAGATTTTAAAGTTATTTAACCAGTTGTCTCTGGAAAAACTTGTATTTAAAAATTTGGCTGGAAAACTCGTCCTTCAAATATCGATCTATTTAAATGACCCTCATCTTGGCAAAAACTCTCAAATCCAGAGAATTTTTGCCGAGATGAGGGTCAATTAAATCAATTGATATTTTAATGACAAGTTCTCTGGCCAAATTTCTAAATATGTGTCATTCCAGAGTACGGCGTCAACTGGTTAAATGATATGTATTTTGCAACATAATACCATATGTTTCATCAATTTTGTTGTGATAGGTGGCTCCAGTGAGTTACTGATTCTAAGTTTAGACCTGGTCAAGAACAGAGTTGGGGTGATGAGTCAGGAGATGCGCAAGTCCTTCATAGGAAACATTCTGGCAGGCTTGATTGAGAAGACAGGCGATTCTAAAGTGATGAGAGCCATCACCAAGATGGTGGAGGATTGGATCAAAAATAAGGTGAGGAGGAGAGGGAGATGGAGGAATTTGAAAATTAATAAAAAAAAAAATTGAGCTTTTATATAGTGCAAGATCCACAAAACATGCTCAAAGCGCTTTACAAGGGGTCCCTGGCCAACAGCAACATTTAACATGTAGGACGGGACATGAAGCCTGTTAGGCAATATTACAATTTTTTCGGACAGAGACAACGCTGTTAACGGCCAGATACTCATTTTACACCTGAGTACAGAGCCTTCTCCAAGGACTCAACTATGTGCTGAGCGAGGCTTGGACTCAGGACCTTTTGATCCGAAAGTGAGTGTCATACCACTAGACCACATAGCCGCACATTTACTTACTTATGATAACCAGCGACCACCTGAGCTCTAGCCCTTTGGTCTTGTGCCATGACATAGAAGTTAGACGTCTTTTGTAGTTGTTCTAGTTGACTTACACAGTGTGTTATCGATGCTTGGATTTGGTGGGAGGAATGTGTGCATCTGAAGCCTTCAAGAGGTTGACACTCAAGCAAGTGATGTGTTACTGCTTCATTGGGAGGTGGAGGAAGGATTTTTTATTTGCTTAGTTTTTGAAAAGATATTGTATTTTTATTTATTTAATTTTTTTTTTTATTATTAAAAAAAAAAGAATAATAGGTCATAGTTTCTGAGTATTTGCTCTGAGTTTCGAAGATGAAACAGTTAAGACAGGATGGAAATTTTAGGTTCTAGTTGCTGCTGATACTGTTACCGCTGCTCTTGTTGCACTTTTGTGGTTGCTGTTTTTATTGTTTTTGTTACTGTTATCGTTGTCTTTGTTATGCTTAAATTTTCATTTAATTCATGAGACTTTCAAATGACTACCAATGGTGGTAGAAATCTTTTTGTTATGGGAAATGATTTGCGATATGAAGAGTATGTAGTAATATCGAAATATGGAAAGTCACATTTTATAATTTGTCCCCATGCAGAGCAAGATTGCCATAAACCAGTCACCTTCCACGAGAGAGAAATGTATTTTACTTTCCAAGTTGATGAGTAACATTGAGAGAAGATTTCCTGCAGACATTGAGCTCAACTCTCAGTTTTTGGATTTGGTCCTTTTCATCTACAGGTAAGGCTTAAAGACACATGCATAATGACGATGTGATTAAATGCTTGTTTACCGCATGGGTGCCAGTTTTCCGGTTCATGCCGGAATTCCGGTTTCGCGATATCTCGAAGTCAAATACCTCCGGTTTCAGTGTTTTGAGTAAAATAACCTAATAGCATCGGTAAAAATTCGGTTGGTTTTAAAATCAAATTAATTTCCTCATTGTGTCAATATGTTTGCTGTGTAATCATTTAATAATGGTATAAAAACGGTGATGAAATAAGAGTATAGTTTAGGCCGCATTTTCAGTAGGAACATTTTCAGGTTTGGCAAAGTGTCGAGATTTTAGTTTCAGGTTTCAGTACTTCTTCCTGCTATTACAAAAACTTTGTACAATGCATTAAATTACTTATAGAAGTAGCAATAGATTAATACCAAAACTAAGTCAATGTTCAAATTAGGCAGTTCAGATGTTCAACTTTGACCAGATTTAATTGTTATTTGCAGTTTTGTTTTCGAGGGTGGGGGGACATTTGGTCAAAATTGGAATGTTTTCTTCAAGATTTAGATTTTTAAACCCAGTTTTTTTTTTTAGAAAAGAAGTGATTATTTTGCTGAGAAATGGATATGTTGCCTAATGGATCACTTTACATTTAAAGTTGATTTACATGAGAAGGTTGGAAATTTGGAATGTTGGGTCAATACAGATTTTTCTCTCTTGAAAATTGGATTTAAAAAAAATATACAGAGTTTTTGTTTGTAGTCTGAGGCATGTCTGTTTTTCCATCTTCTTTTGAATGTTGATGGTCATTGGTACTAAGTTCTTTTTTTGTTAATGATCCGTTTATGGTATAACTTATTCCGGCTCCTGTGAAAATGACAATCTTTGACAATTAGAAAAACCCAATAAAATATTGTTAATTTATTTTAACCTATATCGATCGAAATACTTAGTCCTATCTCAATTTAATTTGCAGCAGGGTTGGGATGTTATAACTCTCTCTCGAGTTCACTTTGATTGAAAATCAAACAAAATTTGTTCGATTTTCCTTTCATATGAACTCAAGAGAGTTAATACAGATTAACATTATAGTTTTTTAGTTTCCATACATGGAATAATATATTTCTATTTTTCTTGTCTTTCACTTACTTATTTTAAGTTATATAACACTGAGAACTTAAAAGCTTTTGGCAATTGGTGTAACCATCTGTCACCAAAGGGGGAAGTGTGTTGAATATGTTAGATTAAAGAGAACAATTTCATGAATCATGTTAATACAGGCCATAAAGAGTGCAGTGGATTTCATGGTTTTCGTTTTTCAAAGCTTGTGATTGAATAAAATCTTATTCTATTTACGTTTATCGATTTCTTTTTGGCATCCAGAGACAAAGATCTTGAACATTCAGATCTCACTACCAAACTGGAAAATGCTTTCCTTGCTGGCCTGAGATGCAACCAACCTCACATTCGTCAAAAGTTTTTGGAGGTAATATTTAGCTTTTAGTTTATGTTTTGATATTGATATTTTGCTTATTAAATACAAACTCAATTGAAAGTCCTTTGTGTTATCTTAACTGTCTTTAAGAGCATTTAACCTTCATCTTGGTGATGAATTTTCTTTTGGGGGGGGGGGGGGGGAACTAGTGTGTTGGAGAAGATGCTGATCTATCGTAAAATGTATTGTTTTGATCCAGCTACCTATCTCCATTTATTGATTAGTGGACAAAAGAGCCTTGAGAGGGGGGGAGGGGAGATAGAGAGAGAGTGAGAGGGGGTGGGGGGAAGGGAGAGAGAGAGAGAGGGGAGGGGGTTATAGAGAATGAGAAAATTAAAATTAAAAAAAAAAAATAAAAACAACAAAAGACGTCTATGTACATTAGATGTAGGACCATTTTCCTTTGTGTCAGAGTCAAGATTCCAGGAGTTGAAAAACTGAACTCCATGCATCATCATAGAAAGATTTATAGTCCTCTTTTCTAGTCATTTTATAATGGCATCAAACCTAATTCATAGAATAAGACTTATGATTTTTTAATAAACAGAATAGAAGATTTAAAAACAAGTGGCTTATTATCAGATTGTGTCATATAGTGATACAGACCTGCCTACTTGAAAATTTAAATATTCGTAATTTTTTTAGGAGATAAAAATTGTTGTCGCCAAAGTTAAAAAATCAACAATTATTTAATCTCAGAAGTATTAAACAATACTTCAAAATCCTTAGAATTATGTGGGCTGGCATCAACCTTCATTTTCAATGTTTTGATTACTTAGAGATGCTCACAAAGTTCTGAAATTTGAGTAAAATTTCGTAATTCTACGACTTTTTTGTAATAGGAAGCAGGTCTGGTGATATGTGATTTTTGTTTGTTTTTGTTTTTTTTTTGTCCTACAGACTATGGAAAAAAGCATCCCAAAGAAAGTGTTTGATCGTTTACTCTACATGATGTGCTCACAAAACTGGGAAAATATGGGCACGTACTTCTGGATTAAGCAGGCCCTTGAGGTATTTTTGTAATCTCATTGTAAACATTAGACTATGAGAGTTGCTCTCTTGTATAATGATTTCAAAGATAAATTGATGATTCAATAACATTATATTACAAACTGTACATGAAACAATATCATTTTTTTTTAGTCTTATCATATGGAACTGTGTGTTATGAAAAATAGTTATTTGCCTAAAACGTTTATCTCTGTATTTTATTTGGAGCTTTTCAATTGGTCTTGTACTTGTTTGAAGTTCACAACTTTTAACATCATGAATTTCTTTCATTGTCACTAATGAAATTTTGTCACAACTATGACATTGCATGAGTAATATATATTGCTGTAGTGTAATGGTACAGTCTTGGACACGCAAAGTTTATATTGGCATCAGGGCACCTCTGTGTTATGCTTTTAGAAAAGGCATTTTGTACACCTTTATCTCATCTTTTTGGAAATGGACATTAAAATCCGAAAGAAATCTGCTGTAAAACTGTGACACCTGTCTGAAAATTAAGTTACTGCCTAACAAGCTAACATTATACGTTTTGTTAAATATAATAAATGTAAGCTGTTCATTCAGAGATTAAAAAAAAAAATTGTTATTATCGCCTAAAAGGTGTCATGTCCCATCCAACATGTTAAATGTTGCTGTTGGCCAGGGACCCCTTGTAAAGCGCTTTGAGCATATTTAGTGGATATTGCGCAATATAAAAAGCTCAATTTATTTATATTTATTTAAATGTTTAGAGTGTGTTAATTATCATAGATAAACTTCAATATAAAAACAACATATTAAAGAAAATTATATTTACATGCTTACTATTGTTTTGATTTTCAGCTTATCCTTGGAGTGTCGTCCAAGATTACGACTGTCCAAAGTTCGTCTCCAATGAACTTACTGCCCAGTGCTTGCTCTGTTGTGGCCATGGCCGACTCCAATGATCGGGCCGAATTTGCTGCTTTCATGAAAGTGAAAGAGGAACCCATGGAGGTGGACTCTATAGACACTGTGAAAGAAGAGGTAGGGAAATGGAATGTTTTTTTTTTTTTAATCTCTACACAGGCAGGGTTAGATCTTGTCTTGTCTTACTGTTTTCATTCACTTTGCAACAAGAACTGTGACAATTTAGGAGCAGGCACTGGTGTAAGATAAAGATCTGAAAAAGTGTGTATGACATTGTGCCAGACAAAGCAAGAAAAAAAATTATAAGAAAAACAATCAGCCTGCATCGACTAGAGGAAGGCTGATTTTTTTTTTTGCGATGATTTTTTGCTTGTATTTTTCTTTCTAGTTTTGTCTGTTCCATACACACTTTTTCAGAGCAACAACTATGGGATTCACTTTTCAATGAAGCCTGAGATGCATCACTGCTGTTATTTTCTCTTTTTGAAGTTAGAAGTAGATCAATAATGGGGAATTTTATGATATAAAAGATATTTTTGGTCTCGCTTTTAAAAGAATGGAAATCCATGTCTCCTTATTCCTTTTCAGATATCCTCTCTATCTTCTTTCTTGTAAAAATAGATTTTCCATTCCCACATGTAATTTCAGAATGAAGTAAACTTTAATCTTACTAGAGATATTCACTCTCATGACCCCTAGGTACTTAATGGTCTGTTGGACATACGCCCAGGGAAATAATTTTTAGATAAGCTAAGACGTGATCAAATTGAAATTATTGGTTCAGGCCATGATCAGAAATTTATCCTCTAGGTTAATATACCTGCAAGTAATACTTACAATATTTTTAAGATAATATTGCAGATTTATTTTTTAATAAATTGCGGTTTTCTTGTTCAATTTGAATTCTAGGAGGAAATGGATCTTGAACTGACATCAGAGTCTGGAGAAGAAAACCAGTCTGCTAAAGTAGTCAAGAAGGAGACAGGGCAAAGTTTGAAGACTCTACTCAGCAGAGAGGCAAAGTTTTTGGACAACTGTCGGGAAGTAAAGGTAATGTTCTTAAATCTTATCAAATTGATTTGGAGGAAGGATTGCCAGATGAAAACAGAGAATAATTCAAATATCGCAGTGTCAGAGAGCCAAAATCGGGATCAAATTGACATGGCACCCTATGCCTGGCTGAGAGAGAGAGAGAGAGATCAGCAAGAAGTTGTACTAGCCACTGAGCCATCCAGCCATATGACACAGTGATATTTTTATTCCCTGTTTTCATCTGGCACTTCTCATTACCCTATATTTCTCATCTTAGCTCCACACTATTTCTAAATTTTAATCAAATTGATTAACATAGATTTGACAATTCCCCCCCTTCTCCTCCCCCTCTGCTCTAAATCTTTTTTTCAATTGGCTTACATCTAGTACCATAAAAGAAGAGGAACATTTGAGTGGGTGATGTTAATTTCCCAAGAAACAGATTTTACTTGCAAGTTTTACTTTGTTTCATTATTTGATAAAAAAAAAACATACATTGATGATTTGCACTGGCACATCTGTCCCAAGAAACTCAGAGGTTCATAACCTAGTGAGATCTAATATTTTTTTAAAGATGATTTTGTCTTGTATTCGTCAATCTGTTTTGTTTGGAACTGTTTTACAAAACAACTTTCAGGGTTTTTATGTCCTACACCTTCGTCTGCTCGCCAGTTTTCATTTTCATGTTATCTTCTCCACCTCCAGACCCATCAGTACCTGGACTCCCTCTGCCAGCTGTCCCACAATTCAACAGACCTGGCACACACCACTTGGTTAGATCTCTTTCCTCGGATCTGGAAGGTTCTCTCTGAAAAGCAAATGGAAGTAAGTCAAAGGGTTGTAAAATCAAAACTACAAAATCCTAGATTTTTGAGATTTCCCAATCAGTGATAAATAAATCTATTTTATAGTTAGTTTAAGGACAATACAAAGATGAGGTTGAATATTAAATCATTGCTGATGATTTTCCTTGGATCTGCGGAAATCCACGATTTTGGTGTCAGAGGAGGGATTTCCTCCTTTTAAAAAAATAACTTCTCACCAATTAAATGCACTGAAAGTGAGAGACTTGATGTGTGGTGGAACAAATAGTGCAGTTTTCCCAGTCTCAAAAAGTTAGCTAGAGTATCAACAATAGTTTATCATCTCAGTTGCTCTGGGGTTAAAGTCAGTTTTTCAAAAATGTTCTCCTATTTCACATTTTGTCACCATCAGCTCTGTCAAATGGATGCTCAGATTTCTGATTTTAAGGTTCAAAATGATTTCATAACCTTATATTTTTATTTTTTAATTTAAAATCCTCATAACACCAAATATGTAATATTGTTAACACTCTTTCGATTCATTCCATTAACCTTTCATTAAATAATTTTAAACCATCCACAGAGACTGAAGAAAGAATTGGTCCCATTCCTGATCAGCGGGTCCCATGTGACTCAGCGAGATTGCCATCCAAGTTCTGTCCACTCCCTTGTGGAAGGCATTGCTCTCTGTGTGCCCTCAATCAGCATCAAAGCATGTGCCCTGAAGGTGAGAATTTAATAATGGCAGCTTTATATGATGGAGGATCTTATGGACTGAATTATGCGCTCTTGTTTGTTTGTTTTTGTTTTAGCTAGTTTGATATTCATTCATTCTATTCATCTCCAGACTCAAATTTTCATTCTAATTCTTATTTGATACGAGTAAACTTAGCATGATGTTTCATTGCTCATTTACTATTTATAATAAAATAAATTACAAGGGATATATAATCATATATTTAAAATGGACATGAGAATGATTTCACAATAATTTTGGCAAAACTGGTTGAATTATGTTTTGATTTTAGAGAGAAAATGGAAGAAATTTTGTTGTGTATATTACCCTCTTCTCTAATTTTTGCATTGGTATTAATTGTGCGGCTATGTCATCTTGTGATATTACATTCGCCTTCAGACCGGAAGGTCCATGGTTTGAATCCCACTCCGAGCAGTGCATAGTTGCATGCTTGGAAAAGGCTCTTTACTCACATTCTCTCACTGCACTTAGGTGTAAAATGAGTAAATGAATGCAACAACGTTGTCTGTCAGAAAAAATGATTATGCCACCTAACAAGCGCCATGTCTCTTACTATATGTTAAGTGTTGCTGTTGGCCAGGGACCTTTGTATAGGGCTTTGAGCACTTTTAGTGGATATTGTTCTATATGAAAGCTCAAGTTTATAAAAAAAATTTTTTTCTTCTGTTCTTTATCATTTAGTATCTAGCACGTACCCACAACCTGTGGCACAGGAGTTGTTTGTTGTTGGAACAAGTGGCCTTTGACTCGGCCTCAACTAGTCAAGCAGTGGCCAGGACGGCCGCCAATGAGTATGATTTTGAACCACCCCCTGTGTTTCCTCATCAAGTATGTACAATTTGCTATTTTGGTGTTGTCATCAATTTGTTTTTTTTTCTTCTGTTTTTATGATGACAACCACTAGTAATGGTTACTATGTAATATGGTTACTCAAAAATTAAACAAGTCCTTCAGAGTTTATCCCAGTTTCCTTGTGAAATGGACAATAGCAAATGCTTGCTACCCTTTGGATAGACGCCAGTCTATTGCAAAGTACTCTTTACCAGATCAAATAGACCCAGCCTCCCAATCACTGCTGGGTTGACAAGGGTTCAGAAAAAGTCTCTCGATTTCAACTGGGATCGATCTCAATCCCTTTAGGTGTGAAGCGAGTGTTCTACCAACTGAGCTATCGGGTGCCCCACTCAAAAGTTAAGTGTTAGAGAAAAAAAGGATAAAAAAATACAAAAAGAGGAGTAAATTTTCTGTTGTGTAGAGGTTTATTAGTAAAACAGAAGTCAGAAACATGTTATATTGACAGGTGGTTAAAGTATACCTATGCGGGTGGTTGGATGGGATCGGGAGCATCACCCTTGAATCATATACCTATGATGTTCTCATGGGTGTACGATCCGATAGTGATGTCGTTTCTTCTTCTCTTTACTAGCCTATCCTGCTTCTTTGGTTTGTGATTGTATTTTTGACAGGGGATATTTTTTTTTCTGTAAATCTTCTGCCTGTTTGTTCTTGGTTATTTATAATTTAGCTTATGATATCTTTAGGTTATGATTTTGATTTACATTTGTACTATTTTTGTTAGATTGCTTGTTTTTTTGTTTCAGCGGTCTCTCATATAACCTCAATTGTGTTGGAAGAGACCTAAAGCAACAAACAAAAAAAAAAGTATACCTATAATGCTTTGTTATGATTAAAATTTAAAATCACCATGATCTGCATCCCAAAGTTCTGCCTTTTATGCCCTCTCTCGCTGAAACTTATTTTCAATAATCGCATGTGTAGCATAGGAAACATATTTGGAGAATTTTATTTACTACTTGTATTTTTTCCATCAATTCTTCCTTTTATGCTCTACCTTGCTGAAACTTATTTTTGGTAATCATCTATGTGAAATAGGAAACAATTTTGGAGAATTTTATTTACTAGCTTGTATCAATTCTTTCTTTTTTATTATATACTTTACTTTAATTCTTATCAATGTTTAATACAGTGTAGTGGATTTGCATCTTTGAATATTAACAGCGTATTATTTTGATGAGATTGACTTCCTTCTCTTCACAAAGATAGGGAAGAGTTATCATCTGGCACCAGTACTGTTTTATGCCAAGCAATTATGTTGATATATTTTATTTTAAAATGAAAATTAAGAATATTTTAAAAGATATTAAGTATTTAATAACCCTGTAAAAATGGATTATACACTGTAAAGTTTGGTAATAAATTCCGTCGCTCAGAGGATAATATAAGAACCAATGTTCATGAGGTTAAAACCCTTTTGTTTGGAGAGAAATCTGTAAATAAATAAATTTATAGTGAACGAGGTATTCTACATGATTTTGTCACACCTGGATCACTTCACATTTCATGCTTGACATCTCTTTGTATTAGTACTTGAAATAGTTTTTTTTCATTGCCTCCAGCCAGGTACTCATTCACACCTGAGTTGAATAGTTACATCATTGAGTGGTGAAAGTGTTTGCAATCATTAGTATCCATCCAGTATATGATCAGGCACAGCATTACTGTGACTTTGCAACGATTTGTCATCACCGTTATCATATAAATGAACATTTGGGTCATATTATCCCTGACAAACAGATTAAACGAGCATTAATTCGAAGAATAATCTTACAAAATTGTCATCCAAAGAAATATTTGTCTCCCCTTACCAAGGAAACCATGGATTGTCTGCTAGAGTTGTATTTCCTGTTGAAAGAAGAAGACATGTACGTGGGACTTTGGCAGAAGAGAGCCAAATATCAAGAAACAAACACGGCCCTGGCTTACATGCAACACGGCTTCTTTGAACATGCTCAGACATCATTTGAAGGGGTGAGTACATAAATTCTTAAAACTTTTTTTTAGAATTATTAATTTATTAATTCAGTTTATCAGCTTTGAATGTCAATGGCAATTGTTGAGTTCGATGTAAGCTTTAATTTTATTTGATTGGCCAATTGAAGAAGAACTGGGATGGGGTCTTTGACCTCTCATAGTGGGCAGGAGGTCACTTGCTGTGTATTGTATCCCCCTATATATGTTTTCTGAGTTGCTTTCTGTCTTTGTATTTGAATGGGATTACTTGGTTTTGTCCTGGCCCTTTCCAGAGTACTTGGCAAGGAGGGAAACAGTCAAATATATGGTTTTCGTTTTGGAAGATGATATTTTTCCTATTGTATATCATCTCTCTGTTATGGATTGTTATTTTTTTTTCTCTTATAATGGTTTTGTAAACATTTGGGTGTATTCCTCTTGATAGGATTCTGTGCTTGTGTCTGGATGAAACTTATAGGTGATCTCAAACTAAGTGCACTGATAGTATGATCTTGGAATTTGCATCTGTTCCCTGTATGAACCAATTCCCCTTTGTCTTACTTTTTCTTGTGCGCTTTCAATTGAAATCTAGAATTTTTGGACTATCCCATTGTCTTCCTATTTACTGGTGCTGAAATGACCTAAATGTGTCGCAACGCCGTAAAACCCTTAAAAACAAAATAAAACAAACCAATTGAAGAAAACTTGTAGGGTTTACAGTAAAGAGAAAAATTCATCGTTTATATTATGTAGAAAAGGGAAATATTATTGCAGTGTACTTTCAACTTTATAACTTTTTACTTTTTATTCCCTCCACCTCTTCAGATTTAGTTTACCCTCAAGCAGCCACCATACTATTTAAAGATAAATGATTTTATGTACATGATGTATTTCAGGCCATGTCCAAAATAAGAATGGATCACAACTCATCTCCGACCCCTCGAGATGGGTGGCAGGAACTCAAACTGATTGAGGATAGCTGGATCAAGTGAGTTCAATCAGAACAATATTGTTTACACGTCTATTTAGCCTTTTGCTCTGTTTTATTGGGTAATATAAATATGTTACCCAATAATATCACTCGCTTTTATAATAACAATAACAGCTTTCGTTTCTCCCCGTGTTGTTAATTACTATGGTTATTTGATTTTTTTTTAAATAAAAGAAGTCACAAGGTATGAGTCCAATATTTTCCCTTGTTATTTAATGTTTATAAGCAGTTATATCATCATTTGTTCTATTCTCGGAAGACAGAGCTGCCAACTAGATGCTTTAAAACCCGACACGTTCCTTGTTTGGTATTTTGTTATATTTTTTAAAGCTGTTATATTCATTTTTGTTTAAGAATGTTTATTTTAATATTTGTATGTCTTACTCTCCCCCTCCTCCTCCCCCCCCCCCTCTTTTTTTTTTCGTGATGACAGATGTTCTATGGAATTGAACCAGTGGGACAACCTCCTGGAGTACGCCAACTCCAGAGGCAACGTTATCCCAGAGCTGATCCTGGACTGTGCGTGGAGGGTACCCAACTGGCCCCTCATGAAGGACGCCCTCAGTCGGGTGAGGAAACTGGTTGGGTGTCATGGGAGTTTTATTGATTAAGGGATTTTAACGTGTATAGAGGGACGACATATAATGGGCATCAGGGTGAATTTGAAACCAAAGAAAATATAAAAAAAGAGCTTGAAAGGTTGTTTTTTAAATTATAATAATATATTTTACTAGCCTAAGCTTTTATGTTTAAGTCTTTTAGTTTAAATAGAATGAGAAATCTTATTTTCATGAAATGCAGACCTGCCTTCTATTACAGTCATTAAAACTTATTGAAAATGAAAGTTGATGCCAGACTACATAATTTTAATGATTTTATGGAGTTATTTAGTCATTTGTTGTTGTTGATTTTTAAAGTTAATTATAGCGATTACAATTTTTATCTCCTAAAAATTATGAATTTTTAAATTATCAAGTAGGAGGGTCTGAAAATGTGATGTTCACCATATTATCTTACAGAAAGAAAAGAGCATTGGGAATTTCCCCACTGTTACGTTTATTATGGAAATAGAATCAAAGCTACATTGAGATTTGTTGACATGATGGTCAGATGTAGAAAAATGAGGTTTATGATCTTAGAGTCTTCAAAGTAAACTTAGATGTATTGTTTTTAATTAAAATTTAATATTTATTATTGCAAGGCCTGTCCCCAGATTCCCAACACACTCTCATTCCCATTTTCCCTCTTAAAAGTTAATGTATTTAGTGTATAACAATGATACTTTTAAAAACTTAGACCTGTAAATTCTCAGTCAATTAACTGAAATCAGTCAATTCGTCAAATTCAAATATTTTTTAAAAGGGAAGAAAGAAATGAATAAAGAAAGAATTCATGAATCGTAGTCGATTGACTGTAAGTTAACTAGGAATGTTCCACAGCCCCACGCATAGCTCATGGGCCGTTTATATTAATGATGGATATAAAGCTAAGCGACGCTTTTTAGAATTGCCGTGTCTGAACACACCCCAGTGTATTTTCACACAGCCTTCGTGAAATTATTTTTTCACTTTCGAAACCTGTCGTAGCCAATTTTAACTGAGCCGCCGAGCGATAAATTTCACTGTTTCGTCTAAGCCAAAATTGACCACATTTACTTGAAGGACAGGAAAAGTATGAGAAAGAAAAATTCGAAACACCCG
This sequence comes from Berghia stephanieae, assembly GCF_034508935.2. Lineage (NCBI taxonomy): Eukaryota > Metazoa > Mollusca > Gastropoda > Nudibranchia > Aeolidiidae > Berghia > Berghia stephanieae. The sequence goes on along the minus strand of NC_088361.1, from coordinate 11,752,449 downwards.
AAGTTCGTTATTTAGACACCTTCAAATCGAAAGTTAAATGATTGCTACAAGCACATATCTACTCATGTTGTAAACAAACTGGTTGACATTGACTGTTTCTAAGTTTCTTCACTGATTGGGTACCTAATTACAAGGAACAATGGTAAGTAGCCTAATTAATTCCCTCGCAATTTAGTTTTCTGCCATTGCTTTGCTCAAGTGAGCTTGCTGTTTACCTTTCATTTTGATTCTTTGGATTTTACCGCTACGACGAATTACGAAGACAAAGAGTTTCAGTTTCAGTCAATTTTTATAGAGCTCATTTACAGGTTTAAAAACTTAACAGCAGGACAAATGCAGCATTATCACTTTGACTTTTAAGAAAAGAGGAAAGACTGGCAAAAGAAAGAAGGAAATACCCTGTTTATTTTTTAGATTTTTTTTTCTTCTCAGGTTGAAGGCAATTTCAAGAGGGAGATGCAATGGAAAATCAATTTGTATAGAGGTTACCTTGCCATCTGCCATTCTGATGAACACCACGTCAACCCACAACAAGTAAGCATTGTGCTTCAATCACTTTTCTCTCATTACTCCTCCCTTCATCCCTCCCTATCCAAACCTGCTGCTTATATTGTCACTTTTACCTATATATTTAAAGTTGTTTTACAAATTTATTTTTTGGTCAGTTTTAGAAAGATAAAATGGATTTTTTTCCATCCAAATTTGGATTTTTGTATGAGTACAGTGGAAAGAAATTTCCTAAAATATACTCATGTAACTTATCAAAAGGTCTATTCCCCAATTGTAATTTCTTCTTGTATATTTATATTTTAGAATATTTTCACGGTATGCCTGTTTTAATAAGAATAAAAATCATATATATATCTGAAGTTGAAATACTTTTTTTAAAGGAGAAAAACTACAGATTAAAAAAAAAAATAGTTTGAGGCAGATGTGCTTATTATACTTAATCTTCTCAATCATAATATATGATTATTTCAAAGAATTTATTCGGACTATTAGCGATTTATTCTGTCTCCATTTGGATTACTGTACCTGTCCAGTGAAAGACTTTAGCTAAAAAACTGTAATTTTGAAAATAAGCTAAAAGCTTTTTGGCAGCCGCAATCCATTAAAAATGGACAGAGACTAAAATGGAGTTCTAACTGTCTTTTTATCATGAGATATGAAAATAGTTGATTGTTTAATTATTAATTATTTTAAAACTTGACTAGATTGAAAGAGTGGTGGAGACGTGTGGCAACCAAGTCATCAAGGAATGGAGACGCCTTCCCAGCATCATCTCCCAGATTCATGTACAATACCTACAGGTAAATCAATCATTTGTTAACATATTAACCAGTTAACTGCCGTACTCTGGAAAGTAGTCCTTCAGAGCCATTGGGCCATAGAGCTGGAGTTTATCCCGATTTCTATAGTAGGAAACAGACATTAGCGATTGCTTGCTATCCTTTGGATAGGATGCTAGCCATTGCAAAGTACTTGGCGCCAAATCTAACAGACTCAGCTACCCATTCAATGCTGGGTGGACAGAAAAAATCTTGACTGCACCAGGATTGATCTTGGTCCCTTTGCGTGTAAAGCAAGTGCTCTACCAACTGAGCTATCAGGACCCGCAGTACTCTGGAAAGACCCTTATTTAAAATTATTTACAGTTCAATTGGGGAGGTCTGAGGTTCAATCCCCAGTTGAGGAAGATTGATATTTTAAAATGTTTTTTTTTTTCTTGTATTTTTATTTCTTGCTTTGTCAGGCACTGTTTCATAGACATTTTTTCAAATTTTTGACCTGTAGCTTGTTTCAGCTGTTTATATTTTCCCTGTAATACATTTCCACCCATCAGGCAGCCCAGATGATAATGGAGCTGCAAGAAGCTGCTCAAATCAACCAGGGTCTCCAGCCTCCCAATCCAGCCAGGAACAACAATCTTCATGACATGAAGGCCATTGTAAAAACTTGGAAGTAAGTTTGTCTATCTGTACGTCTTGTCTTTCTGTCTATATGTTTTGTCTGTCTGCCTGTCTGTATGTATGTCTTGTCTGTCTGTATGTATGTCTTATCTGTCTGTCTTGTCTGTATGTCTTGGCTGTCTGTCTTGTCTGTATGTCTTATCTGTCTGTCTTGTCTGTATGTCTTATCTGTCTGTCTTGTCTGTATGTCTTATCTGTCTGTCTTGTCTGTATGTCTTATCTGTCTGTCTTGTCTGTATGTCTTGGCTGTCTGTATGTATGTCTTGTCTGTCTGTATGTATGTCTTATCTGTCTGTCTTGTATGTATGTCTTGTCTGTCTGTGGTTGGATGGGAGCATCACCCTTGAATCATATACCTATGATGTTCGCATGGGTGTACGATCCGATAGTGATGTCGTTTCTTCTTCTCTTTACTAGCCTATCCTGCTTCTTTGGTTTGTGATTGTATTTTTGACAGGGATATTTTTTTTCTGTAAATCTTCTGCCTGTTTGTCCTTGGTTATTTATAATTTAGCTTATGATATCTTTAGGTTATGATTTTTATTTCCATTTGTACTATTTTTGTTAGATTGCTTGTTTTTTTGTTTCAGCGGTCTCTCATATAACCTCAATTGTGTTGGAAGAGACCTAAAGCAACAAACAAACAAACAAAAAATCTGTATGTATGTCTTGTCTGTCTGTATGTATGTCTTATCTGTCTGTCTTGTCTGTATGTCTTGGCTGTCTGTATGTATGTCTTGTCTGTCTGTATGTATGTCTTATCTGTCTGTCTTGTCTGTATGTCTTGTCTGTCTGTATGTATGTCTTGTCTGTCTGTATGTATGTCTTATCTGTCTGTCTTGTCTGTATGTCTTGGCTGTCTGTATGTATGTCTTGTCTGTCTGTATGTATGTCTTATCTGTCTGTCTTGTCTGTATGTCTTGGCTGTCTGTATGTATGTCTGCTTTTATCTGCCTGTCTATTTTGTCTGCATGTGTATTTGTTTTAACTGTTTTGACTGTTTGCTATGTGTTATGCCAGGTAAATTGTTCTGCAAGTTTAACGTATTTGTGGAAAATTGAGTAAAGATGACATTAGATGACAGAATCAGACCTGCCAACTAGTATGAAAAATCCGTAGAATTACGAAATTTTGGCTCCACTTTCAGAACTTTGTAAGAATCTCTAAGTTAGTAAAAACTTATGTAAAATGAAAGTTGATGCCAGACTGCATCATTTAAAGGATTTTGAAGTGTTGTTAAATCCTTGTGATCGGGTGGTTGGATGGGAGCATCACCCTTGAATCATATACCTATGATGTTCGCATGGGTGTACGATCCGATAGTGATGTCGTTTCTTCTTCTCTTTACTAGCCTATCCTGCTTCTTTGGTTTGTGATTGTATTTTTGACAGGGGATATTTTTTTTCTGTAAATCTTCTGCCTGTTTGTTCTTGGTTATTTATAATTTAGCTTATGATATCTTTAGGTTATGATTTTGATTTACATTTGTACTATTTTTGTTAGATTGCTTGTTTTTTTGTTTCAGCGGTCTCTCATATAACCTCAATTGTGTTGGAAGAGACCTAAAGCAACAAACAAACAAAAACAAAAATCCTTGTGATGTGTAAATGTTGCTGCTCGAAGCTCGAAGAAATAAATAATATGAAGTTGAATGTAAGCTTCAATTTAATTACAACGTTTCGGGTTTCCCCTTTATCAACAAAACAGGATGATGAAACACCACAGATGAATCATTGATTATTCATCTTAACTACGCCAATACCACATCATCTCATTCATCTGTGGTGTTTCAATCATCCTGTTTTGTTGATAAAGGGGAAACCCGCAACGTTCATTTGATCTGTTTTTGTAATTAAATTGAAGCTTACTTTCAACTTCACGTTATTATTTAATCCTTGTGATGGTAAATTGTGATTTTTAAAGATAACTATAGTGACTACAATTTTTTATCTCCTAAAAATGACGAATTGTGGAATTTTCAAGTAGGCAGGTCTGCAGAATGTTAGAAGTTGGATAGACTGACTGCCTAGTTTGTATATGACTTGACTTCACTCGATATTGGTATACTCAAAACCGACCTTTTGGCACAGCCTTGTATCACTATATGGGCAGCTAATCCTTTCTACAGAGTTGTTATTTTTAGCCCTATCCCGTACTTCATGATGAGGTAACCATCAGTGGTTACTATGAGGTATAATATTAACCTTGAAAACGGTCTTTATATGTATATTTATTTTAATTCTTTGTGGTAAGTATGAGGTATAATATTAACCTTGAAAATGGTCTTTATCTATGTGTATAATTATTTTAATTCTTTATGATAAGTAAGAGGTATAATATTAATCTTGAAAATGGTCTTTATCTTTATGTATAATTATTTTGATTATTTATGATGAGGTATAATATTAACCCTGAAAATGGTCTTTATTTCTATATACGCATAATTGTTTTACTTCTTTGTACTACAGGAATCGTCTCCCAATGATCTCTGATGACTTGTCCCACTGGAGTGACATCTTCACCTGGCGACAGCACCACTACCAATTTATCATACAACACTATGAGAATCAAGCCCAAGTAGAGTCGGTAAGATGGTTGTACATTTGATTGGAGTAAATTAATATAGATAGTGTGCGCTTGGCTAAGAAAATCACAACATTACCATCCTGAAGTATAACGGACCAACACACAAAACTATGTGTAACTGTGAAGTTTTATAGTCTGGTTCGTGCAGTTTAGTGAGAATTACTCATAAACGTGGATGGCAAAAAACAATAACAAAGACCTGAGTGATGTCATCTTCGTTCTATCTATAGATGATATTAACCTAAAATCAGTTCCAAAATAATTTGATGCAGTTGAGAGCACCTACCTCTTACATGAGAAAGGTAGTTTCTTCAAGAAAATAAGATAATTTATAAGTCATCACAAGTTACTGGTCTTCAACAACTGAAAGGAACAGCAAGACTTTGTAAAGCACCTAAAAAAAAATAAAAAATTTCCAACCCTATTTTTCTTATTTACAGAATACCAACTCGATGCTTGGAGTCCATGCCACAGCTCAGTCAATCATACATTTTGGTAAAATAGCACGCAAGCATGGAATGGTAGGGGTTAGTCTGGACACTTTAAGCAGGTAAGGACCAAGACAGTCTGCAATAGCTGTTAAACAATACTGATAGATTTCCTCCGATCTGCAGAAATCTGCAGTTTTGGAATCAGAGGAGTAATTTTCTCCTTTTAAAAAAAATACATTTTCCCCCAATCACTGTATTGACATTTATAGTGTTGATGTGTGGTAGAATAAACAGGTGGTTAGTGTATCACTAATAGTTTATCATCTCAATTGCTCTAAAAGAGGGGGTTACAGCAGTTAAAAGCAATCAATTTTCCACCTTTTTTAAAGTTTTTGTCTCCATCAGCACTGATTAAAATATTGAAAAGAAACAAAACAAAACTCACAAAATAACTAATTTAAACAAGAAACAGTTTGGTCAATCTGGTTTTTTTAATTTTAATTTTTAATCATGGCATGGGAAGGGTAGCCCTTCAGGGTCATTAGGCACATGAAGCTGGAGTTTATCCCAGTTTCTATAGTGTTAAACGCACAATGGCAACAGGTCTCTCTGGGTTTTTTCTTTTTTTCTTTTTCTTTTTACACAAGCTAAATTAATCATCTGTATCTGTATCTGTATGGTTGGTGCTGAAGAAACCAATGGTCTAGTCGTATTTCAGCGGTGTCCTCATTGTGCGTGGGCCCATATCAGTCGGGCCTTGAAATCGTTTAGGTGTGGTGCCATGATGACCAGTTCATCCAGCCATTCCACTCCGAGATAGTTCTAATGAAGAAAGAATTTCTGTAGTTTTGTGTAGAAAAGAAGTTTGTTTAAGACTGTATGTGTTGATTGTTCAAATGTGATTCCAGGATCCACAGCATCACCAGCGTGCCAGTCGTGGATTGTTTCCAGAAAGTCAGACAACAGGTCAAGTGTTACATGCACATGGGAGGATCTCTCAATAAAAGTGAATTTACAGAGGTAATAATTCTCTCTCTCTCTCTCTCTCTCTCTCTCTCTCTCTCTCTCTCTCTCTCTCTCTTTCTCTCTCTCTCTCTCTCTCTCTCTCTCTCTCTCTCTCTCTCTCTCTCTCTCTCTCTCTCTCTCTCTCTCTCTCTCTCTCTCTCTCTCTCTCTCTCTCTCTCTCTCTCTCTCTCATCAATTTTAGAATGGGTTTTTCCTTGTATGTGGATTTACGAATTATGATGCGCAATTGTTCTGTACATGAAAATATTGTGGTGTGTGACATTATTTTATTGAACAGAAGAGCTTTAAACAGTTTTTAATTTTTAAAATTGTATTAGTTGGAAATAATGTATACAATGTTTTATCAAACCATTGAAAAGTAACATTTAGTTCTATTTGTTCATCTCTTACCTCAGGGTCTGGACGTGATTGAGGTAACCAACTTTAAATTCTTTACCAAAGAGATGATGGCTGAACTCTATGCGATGAAAGGATACTTCTTGCAACACCTCAATCGATCCGATGACGCCAACAAAGTTTTCTCAGCCGCTGTCCAGCTTCACGACTGCCTGGTAAATGCCTGGGCCTTGTGGGGAGAGTATTTAGAAGCCGTGTTTACAAGAGACAGGTGTGTGTTTGTAGATTGACTTGAATATGAGCTCTTTTTCTGTCATCAGTGATGGAAAGTCTGGAATAGTTTATTAATTGATTTGAATAATATTGTTGAGAAAAAAGGTCCAGATTTATGAGCTTTTGTTTTTTTAATATTAATAATTGATTATTGAATTGACAGTCTGGTACCAAAATTATCATATTACAAAGTGTAATAAATACTTCAAAATCATCTCTTGTGTGAATTTGCATCTGTCAACACTCACTTTACAAGTATCATGTTTATCTTTCAACTATGAAGCTGTTTATCTTTCAACTTTGAAGCTGTTTATCTTTCAACTTTGAAGCTATGGCAATTTTGTGATGATTCAGCAGGAAAATTGTGTATTGATTATTACACAGCTAATTATCTGTATTTGATAAACAATTATTAGTAATATAGATTCAAGCTTTGATCAAGTTTCACCTGTTTGTTTCTCTCACTTCTGATTGAAATTTAGCTTATCCTTGCATATGAAAACATTTTTCCTGGAAGCTTTTTTTCAAAATGATAAGTGATTTTATCCTCTCATCGCTTACAATAAGCCACAATATTTTGTCAAGAGTTTCATATACATAAATTTCGCTCTGGCAACACCTATATGGAAAAGACTGAATTTCAGTCTCAAATCATGAGACCCATTTGCCCTTTTTAAAACATATCTTAAATAAAATTTTAAAATGAAGTAAATAAATCCTAATAATTTTCAACCAGATGAAGTTGATTTTTTATCTCTGTTGACAGATACAACCATTACAATTTACAATGTTATTTGTGTTCTTTTTGTTCTTTGTTCTTTTATTTTATTTTTGCATCCCCCCCCCCCCTCTCTCTCTCTCTCTCTCTCTCTCTCTGGTGTTATACTTTATTACATTTCCCTCCATATTTAAACAAAAAAACCTGTATCACGCCCTTCCAAAATCTTCATTTATTGTTCATTTTTATAACATTTGGAAAGTGATTTCATCATTGCCTCAATTTAGTAATAGATATTGTAACGAAATAACTTCTGAATCTCAAACATATTTGTTCGAATTGAATTTTAGACATACAAATATAAATTCAGTGATAAAAGATGAAAAATTTGGGGTAATCATGAAATCATCTGAACATGAAGGCAATAATTAAAGAATGACCTAAGCCGTGGTTTTTAATAGGAGGATGGTATATTCCAGGGACATGGAAATTGGAGAGGGTGCGACCATCTGCTACCTTCACGCCTGTCGGTCATCCATTGAGGGTCGAACTCGCAAGTACCTGGCAAAGGCTATTTGGCTGCTGACGTACGACGACGCTAACTTGACCATTGCAACCACTCTGGACAAACACCATCAAGGAATTCCTGCCATTCATTGGCTCTTGTGGTAATGACTTGAAAACACTATTGAAATTTCCTTAACGAGTCTTAACTCACTCAATCCTAGAGATGTTTGCTACTTTTCAAGATTGGAAAAAATGTATTAAAAATGAGCATGTACATAGTTAGTTTTATTCAACTACCAATAGCTTTGATACTACGCCTATAATTTGTCTCATAAAAATGTAATAAATAGGCATGGGGTAAAAGTAACCCAGATAAACAACGGATATTGTCGGTGTTAGGGTTGAGTGAGTTAAGCTTTAACCAGTTAAATGCAGGCTTGTCAACCATTATGATTTCTCATATTTTCATACGTCTGAGGTCCAAAATATGATAATATGGTAATGTTCACTAAAATAAATGCTATGTGCAAAAAGTCAACAATTTGTAACAAAAAGGGGGAAAATGATAAGAGTGGAATAGATGAAGTCATGAAATATCGTCTCCCCCTACACGAGAATCTGAGTAGCCAGACAGATGATTGTCATCGGAATTTCAGGATTTTCTTACTCTCTACTAGCTTGATAAGACTCCATAAATCAACGAATGTTAAATACAATTTTTTGGATTGTTATGCATGTTGAAAATATGATTTTTTAAAAAGAAATATGAAAGAATGAGCATAAATAAATAAATTGGATGGTTATGAAAGTTGAAATTATGATTTTTTAAAAAGAAATATGAAAGAATGAAGATAAATAAATAAATTGGATGGTTACGAAAGTTGAAATTATGATTTTAAAAAAAGAAATATGAAAGAATGAGCATAAATAAATAAATTGGATGGTTACGAAAGTTGAAATTATGATGTTTAAAAAAGAAATATGAAAGAATGAGCATAAATATTGGGAAAAATATGGGAGATCTTTTCAAATGGTTGGTTGGCAAGTCTGTAACTGCCGTACTCTGGAAAAACATGGATTGAAAAATTTGACCAGACAACTCATCCTTCAAATTTTGATCGATTTAAATAACTCTCATCTTGGCAAAAGCTCTCAAACCTGGGACTTCGATGGACCTCACGAGGTCCCAGCTTTGAAAGAGAGAAAGGCTGATTTTTCGTGATTGTTTTTTTTCTCTTGCATTTTCTCTTTCTTTCTTTCTGTTTCATACACACTTTTTCAGATCTTTATCTTGTTTTCTCTGCTCTATAATTTTTAATAGTTGTGGTCTTGGGTATGTCCTGCGGATTAACTCACTCAATCCTAGAGATTTTTGCTACTTGTCAAAACTGGGAAAAAAAGTATTAAAAATGAGCATGCACATAGATAGTTTTATTCAACTATCATTAACAGGCAATAACTAAAAACATGAGCTTTGATACTACGCCTATAATTTGTCTCAGAAAAATGTAATAATAAATAGGCATGGGGTAAAAGTAATCCCGGGTCTACTGCGGATATAGTCGGTGTTTGGGTTGAGTGAGTTAAGAGGTCCTTAGTTCAAGTTTTGCTCTGAGTAGCACATAGTTAAGTCCTTGGAAAAAGCTCTTTACTCACATTCTCTCACAATGCTTAGGTGTAAAATGAGTACCTGGCCATTAACGGCATTGTTTCCGTCAGAAAAACATTGTAATATCGCCTTACAGGCATCGTGTCTCGTCCTACGTGTTAAGTGTTGCTGTTGGCGAGGGACCCCTTGTAAAGTGCCCGTTTTGTGGATATTACACCATATAAATGCTCGAAGTTTTAAATATTAAAATTTTAACTTTTTTGTTGTTGAAATCATCAGTTGGTTCAGGGTTTAAGTCGTGAGATATTTGCCGACCATTCAGTTTTTAATAGTTCATAGAATCAGTTGGTTCATGATTAACGTCCTGATAGTTTTCCAAACCATTTGAGATTTCTCATAATTTCTGATTTAAATCATGAGATATTTCTAAACCTTTCAGGATTCCTCAACTGTTGACGTGCCTGGTGAGGAAGGAGGGCAAGCTGATCATGAATCTGCTGACCACAGTGGGCAGGATGTACCCTCAAGCTGTTTACTTCCCCATCAGGACCCTGTATCTCACTCTCAAGCTGGAGCAGAGGGAAAGACGTAAGGAATAATGTTCATTAATTGTGACCTTGTATAATAGTAGTGGCATAGCACCGCCTGATATCAGAAGACAAGAGTTAAACCAAAGAATGCATGCCAAAATTGAGGAGGTCACTGACAGGGTCCCATTGAAGGAGGTCCTAGAAGAAGCCCCAACAACGTCAAGACTGAAATCAAGGAAACCTTTTAAAACTTCAAGACAACATTTCAACGTGAAAGAGGAATGGATGTCGATGTGGAACCAAGACAGCCCCAGGGGAGGCGACATCATACCCGACCCAACAGAAAGAACACCTGGCTTTCCCTGCAATAGCTGAAAATGCTGGGTCACCTCCAACTGCATTTTGACAGGACATGGCAGAACCGCAGCTAACATGCATAGATGGAATCTGAGAGAATCAGATGCATGCCGTCATTGCCAAGGAGGCCCTGAGACAATGGACCACATCGTCATCCACTGCCCAGTGACAAGCCTATCAGGAGGCTACGAAAAGAATTTGAAGAATGGATTAAAAGATTCAAAATAGAGGTGTAGCCATTCGATACTACTACTAGTAGGGATTTGGGTCTCGATAGTTCAATAGGTAGAACACTCGCTTCACACGCAAAATAGAGGTGTAGCCATTCGATACTACTACTAGTAGGGATTTGGGTCCCGATAGCTCAATAGGTAGAACACTCGCTTCACATGCAAAATAGAGGTGTAGCCATTCGATACTACTACTAGTAGGGATTTAGGTCTCGATAGCTCAATAGGTAGAACACTCGCTTCACATGCAAAATAGAGGTGTAGCCATTCGATACTACTACTAGTAGGGATTTAGGTCTCGATAGCTCAATAGGTAGAACACTCGCTTCACAATCAAAATAGAGGTGTAGCCATTCGATACTACTACTAGTAGGGATTTGGGTCTCGATAGCTCAATAGGTAGAACACTCGCTTCACAATCAAAATAGAGGTGTAGCCATTCGATACTACTACTAGTAGGGATTTAGGTCTCGATAGCTCAATAGGTAGAACACTCGCTTCACAATCAAAATAGAGGTGTAGCCATTCGATACTACTACTAGTAGGGATTTAGGTCTCGATAGCTCAATAGGTAGAACACTCGCTTCACATGCAAAATAGAGGTGTAGCCATTCGATACTACTACTAGTAGGGATTTAGGTCTCGATAGCTCAATAGGTAGAACACTCGCTTCACAATCAAAATAGAGGTGTAGCCATTCGATACTACTACTAGTAGGGATTTGGGTCTCGATAGTTCAATAGGTAGAACACTCGCTTCACACGCAAAATAGAGGTGTAGCCATTCGATACTACTACTAGTAGGGATTTGGGTCTCGATAGTTCAATAGGTAGAACACTCGCTTCACACGCAAAATAGAGGTGTAGCCATTCGATACTACTACTAGTAGGGATTTGGGTCTCGATAGTTCAATAGGTAGAACACTCGCTTCACACGCAAAGGGACCAAGATCGATCCCGAGTGCAGTTGAGATTTTTTTTCTGACCCCCCCCCCCCTGTCCACCCAGCAGTGAATGGGTAGCTGAGTCTGTTAGATCTGGTGGAAAGTACTTTGCAATAGACAAGCAATTGCTATTGTCCGTTTCATGCTATAGAAACCCAGGATAAACTCCGGCTCCATGGGCCGAATGGCTCTGAAGGACTACTTTTGATGACTTTAGATATTTGTTGCTGTGAATGACATAATTAGTCGGTGGTGAAAAGGTCTGAACTGAGATAGTGCCAAATTTAGTTAGATGGTTATTTATTTTTATCAATAATGAGTTCTTGTCGTAAATGATTAAATCAACTCTTTTTGTACATCTTCAAGAAATATCAAAGCTTAATTTCACTTCTAAATATTTTTTACAGCTGGTCAAGTTGAAAAAGTATGAAATTTGAGAAACGTTGCTGGATACCTTTCCCATACATCTGACGATAACTTCATGAAAAATCACCCGATTTACTTCAAATAAAGATTAAAATGCTCTGGGGGGCATATTCTTTCCATGCAAAAAAAAAAAAAATGCACATCCAAAATTTTCACCTTTCGACTGATTTTGTCATGCACTGACATATAGTTTAAATTATAAATTTCAGATAAAAGTGCCGGTGTAGACCCTAGCCAGTCTTCCACCAACACAACCACCAGTGGAGTGGCTGGCATCAACACCACTTCCAGCTTGTCATCATCTTTGTCCACCACCGGCAGTGGAGCTCTGGCAGATGGTAAGACATTTTGTTGGTCTTCGATTATTTTTGTTTTGTTTGTTGTTTGTTTTAAATATTAACTTTGATCTTTGACTGTAAAAAAAAAAAAATTTAAAAAATTGAGCTTTTTATATTGCGCAACATTCACTAAATGTGCTCAAAGCGCTTTACAAACTGTACTAGGGAACAATAGTGTCAAATATTGATTTCAATCTCCCTGGAAGTGTGAAACCAGTCCTCCAGAGGACTGGATACATACCTTGTGCAACTGATATTCTGGTTTCAGAGTGATGGGCGTCTTATTTCTAGCCTAAATAAATGCTGGACGTCTATAAATATCATCCATCCTTTCTCTTATACGCCTTAATCATGAGAATCATAAGAATCTGCCTAAACATCCAGCTACTAAAATTGTTATGCCACCTTTTGATTCCATATGTAACCTATTCGTTGTTAGTTAGTCCCTGGAGGACTGATTACACACTTCCAATGAGTTTTTAACTGGAAGAGAGGAAGTTGTGACAACACAAGTTTTGCTTCCTATTGATCATACATGAACAACATTTATAATGATTGCTAAAAGTATTGAATGTTAAACTACAGTTTTAAATGAAGCAGTGAGAAATATAAAGTATCCAAAAATTGTCACATCGAAGGTTTGATCTCCAGTGAAGAAAGGCATTTTTTCTACTTGCTTCATTTGACTTATTTTGCATCCGTGCCTTCTCCCAAACTTATTTGTTATTAATTAATCTCCCAGATTTCCTGGCCAATGCCATTGGGACAAGTTCTACCAACCCGTCTACTACAACCACCACGTCCAGCTCTGCAGGGGGCCCTTCAAAGACGGGCAGCTTGTCTGGAAGTGAACCAGGGCCCATCAAGGCCCCTGAACCGATGTGGAGATGCTCTAAGATTATGTCTATCCAAAGGGATAACCACCCGACAGTTCTCACAACATTAGAAGGCATCGCAGATCAGGTATGAACCTTTCTTGAAAATAAGATAATATAAACAGTAATGCCAAAACTCCAGTTTCACCGGAAAAAACTCCGGTCTGGAGCAAAAAATTCCGGGCTCTGGGCAACTTCCGTCAATTTCCGGTGAGGTCAATTTGTTCCAAGGATAACCCCCCTTCCAACCACCACATCATCATCATTGCCACTAGTATTACAACCATCATCACTACCACTACTATTGCAACCACCACCACATCATCATCACTACCACAATTACTACTGCAACCACCACCACCACATCATCATTACTATCACTACCACAACCACCATCACTATTACAACCACCACCACCATATCATCATCACTACCACTACTACAACCACCACCAAAACATCATCATCACTACCACTACTACTTCAACCACCACCGCCATATCATCATCACTAACACCAGTACTACAATCTCTACGATTAGGTTTTGGCGCTTTACTTCAGTTAAAATAAGGAAACTTTGGGATTGTATTTGGCAATGTGTTTATGTATCATAAAATACTAACGAAAGAGTGAAAATGGAAAGGCTTCGTATGGGAACAAAACAGACAATGGACGTTTCGGGTACAAACCCTTCGTCAGCACAACAATACACAAATAAACGTGGAAAACAAATAAAATATAATGGAAAATAACTTGTGTCGTCTGTACTCAATGGTGGTTGCAGTATGAATGAAATGTAAGCGTGGCGTGGGTAGAGGATAGTGTGCCCCAGGGGGCTGATCTAATTGATAAGCAGAGGTCAGCGTCAGGGAACAGAACTTTCCAGACTATAATGGAAGATAAAAGACATATTGGTAGTAGTAGTAGTAGTAGTAGTAGTAGTAGTAGTAGTAGTAGTAGTAGTAGTAGTAGTAGTAGTAGTAGTAGTAGTAGTGTAGTAGTAGTAGTAGTAGGTAGTAGTAGTAGTTGTAGTAGTAGTAGTAGTAGTAGTAGTAGTAGTAGTGTAGTAGTAGTAGTAGTAGTAGTAAGAACGCTGTAGTGGAACAGTAGGGGGGGGGGGGGTTTGGAGGGGGCGAGGTGAAAGGTCACGGCGGAGGTGGGGGGGGGGGGGGGGGGTTTGTTGGATGAGCGAAGGTCGAATCTTCGCGAAGGAACGATGCGATAGTAAAGTGGAATACACCAATAAATAGATAGATGGATAGGCAGATAGATAGGTAGATGGTCAGAAAAGAGGAGGAGAGAAGGAGAGAGAGAGAGAGAGAGAGAGAGAGAGAGAGAGAGAGAGAGAGAGAGAGAGAGAGAGAGAGAGAGAGAGAGAGAGAGATTAATAAAAGAAAAAAATTTAAAATAAAAATATAAAAAAAAAAAAAAAAAGGGGGGGGGGGGGGGGGGGGGGGGGGGGGGGGGGTTGGTTTGAGGCGGACCGGTAGAGAGGGGGAATCAGAGAGAGAGAGAGAGGGGGGGAGGGAGAAAGAGGGAGGGGGGGACAAAGAAAGAAAGAAAGAAAGAAAAGAGAGAGAGAGAGAGAGAGAGAGAGAGAGAGAGAGAGAGAGAGAGAGAGAGAGAGAGAGAGAGAGAGAGAGAGAGAGAGAGAGAAAGGGTGGAGGGAGGTGAGAGAGGGCGAGTAAACAGCCGAGTGATAGCTGGGTCTATATGTATATTAATGGATGAAAAAGTGGATGATTGGACACAATGAGAGAGAGCTAGGAAGGTAGATGACTATGAATCGGTGGATAATCAGTAGATAGATTGCTAGCTAGCTAGCTAGCTAGCTAGATAGATAGATAGATAGATAGATAGATAGATAGATAGATAGATAGATAGGTAGGTAGGTAGAGTTGTACTTTTAGTAGTATGAACAGTAGTAGTAGTAGTCGTAGTAGTAGTAGTGGTAGTAGTAGTAGTAGTAGTAGTAGTAGTAGTAGTAGTGGTAGTAGTAGTAGTAGTAGTAGTAGTAGTAGTATGTATCATAGTATAATTCTAATCAGTTGTCTATTTAGAACTATATAATTTGTAAACACAATGCCAAATACCATTCCAATTCCTTTTTCTTGTGTGCGGAAATTCCTCTTTCGACCTTGAAATTCCTACGAGTGGTGTCTGAAACTCCTGTGAGCCAAAATTAAAGTTGGCGTCTCTGTATAAATATGTATATGTATATGTATATATATATATATATATATATATATTATATATATAATATATATATATATATATATATATATATATATATATATATTATATATAATTGTTATATTTATATTGCTCTTTTTCACTGTTTGTCCAAGGTGATTATCTTCAAAATGCTTTATTGCTCGTGAACAATTCATAATTACTCTATAAAATGATTTGACACATGGAGGCAGAGATGTTCCCATTTTCTGCCCCATTCTTGTAGTATAAAATAGATGTTAACATTTACCATCATTTCACAAGTGGTAGCTCAGTGATATTGTTAGCTAAATCTTATTCAGATAAAACTACTAGTTTCAAGATTTTAAAATATAATTATATTTTAAAATATTTCATCTGCTGCGATGAAAATGCTTTTGACATATCTTATAACCTTTTCATTCTCATTGCAGATGGTTTGGTTCCGAGAGAATTGGTATGAGGAAGTCTTAAGACAACTGCGACAAGGTTTGGAAAAATGTTATGGAGTTGCTTTTGAAAATCGAACCTCTGGTAAGTTAATAATCTACCCTCACCAACACTTATGTACTAGTTTTTAAAAAAAACAAAAAAAATCCCTTTATTCATCCCATAGGGGAAATTTGCCTCTAGGGTCTATTCCAAGGGAAGACTGGAATAACCCAGGTGTCAGCCGCAGTGCAGTGCCGCAAATTGAGCTAGGGTGAAGTGACTTGCTCAAGGCTACACAGTGCAGCGGCAGGTGATCGAACTCGGTACCTTTCGAATACGAAGCAAAGTCCGTACCGCTGAGCCATGCTGCCCTTAATAATATAAACAGTTCTCGAGCCTGAAAACATGTTGGAGTTCTTAGAAGTTTTATTGATGGGAAAAATAAAATATTTATGTAATATATTTTTTCTAACGTTATATGCAGCAAGGTTTGTTTATTTACATTGCAGTTACATAGGTAGCATGTCAGTTAAACAAATGATTGCTTTACAGGATTTTTGATATATGACATTCTTATCTTATCATCATAACTATATTTGTTTGTGTGGATGTTTTACATGAGGTAAAATCATCAAAAATAAGTTTGATTTGTTTTCCATCCTTTTAGGTTAAAATTTTCTAATATGGTATTTAATGTTGGCAATTTTAAAAGCTCACTTTTCTTTCTTTTTTTCTCTTTTTTTATTTCAGTGACAGAAGCGACCATCACACCCCACACCCTGAATTTTGTAAAGAAACTGGTCAGTACATTCGGTGTAGGCGTGGAGAATGTCTCCAACAATCCAGCCTCCAACTTTTGTGGGGCGGCTTCCGAGTCTCTTGCCAAACGGGCTCAGGCCACGGCCCAAGATCCCGTGTTCCAGAAGATGAAGAGTCAATTCACTACGGATTTTGACTTTAGGTACTGCACAATATCATTAATTAAGAATATCATTTTCATTCAAATTTTGGGGTTGGATTTGTATTAGTTTAGTCAAAGCTGTCCTTTATGTATGTATTTATATATATATATATATATATATATAATGTGGGTCCCGATAGCTCAATTGGTAGAGCACTCATTTCACACACAAAGGGACCAGATCGATCCCGGGTGCAGTCGAGATTGTTTTCTGACCCCCCCTCCCCGTCCACTCAACAATGAATGGGTAGCTGTCTGATAGATTTGGCGGAAAGTACTTTGCGATAGACTAGCATCCTATCCAAAGGATAGCAAGCAATGGCTATTATCCATTTTATGCTATGTAAACAGAGATATACTCCAGCACCATGGGCCTAATGGCTCTGAAGGACTACTATTTGTATACAATTGTGTTATGAACCTAGGTGTTTTAAAAAAGAAAGAAAAATAAACTCATCTTTAAAATTTAATTGAAGTGACATCAAGTCATTTTGTTGATTTCACAAATGGAGAATCGGGTGTTGGATGGGAGCATCACCCTTGAATCATATCTATATGTTGCATGGTGTAAGATCGATAGTGATGTCGTTTCTTCTTTTCTTTACTAGCCTATCCTGCTTCTTTGGTTTGTGATTATTTTTGACAGGGGATATTATTTTTTCTGTAAATCTTCTCGTGTTTTTTGGTTATTGTAATTTAGCTTATGATATTTTTAGGTTAGAAATTGTTTTACATTTGTACTATTTTTGTTAGATTGCTTGTTTTTTTGTTTCAGCGGTCATCTATATAACCTCAATTGTGTTGGAAGAGACCTAAGCAACAAACAACAAAAAAATCATCTTTAAAATTTAATTGAAGTGACATCAAGTCATTTTGTTGATTTCACAAATGGAGAATAAATGTGATAATCATGTTTAGTTATAAACTGAGTATCTAGTGTTTGTGAAATGATCAGGATATCACGTGGTCTTCTGTTTTGTTTTTCAGTGTTCCTGGGTCCAAGAAACTGCATAATTTAATAAA
Source organism: Berghia stephanieae (assembly GCF_034508935.2). Taxonomy (NCBI): domain Eukaryota; kingdom Metazoa; phylum Mollusca; class Gastropoda; order Nudibranchia; family Aeolidiidae; genus Berghia; species Berghia stephanieae. Next base: position 11,734,668 of record NC_088361.1, on the reverse strand, counting down.
CAAACTGAAGAAGTGGATCAAGATACTGGAAGCTAAAACCAAGATGTTTTCTAAGTAGGTCTACATACGATGCTATATTTTTGCATTTCATTCACAGACACTAACTTCAATATTTGTTCACTGGAGAATTGCTTTTAAAAAACACAAAAAACTCGAGCTTTAAAAAATAAACTAGAGCTTTTATATAGTGCAATTTCCATTTAATGTGCTCAAAGCGCTTTACGAAGTGTCCCTAGTCAACAGCAACACTTAAAATATAGAACAAGACATGACACCTGTTAGTTGATATTATAATTTTTTTCTGACAGAGACAGCAGTGTTAACGCCAGGTGCTCATTTTACAGCTGAGTACAGTGAGAGAATGTTAGTAAAGAGCCTTTTCCAAGGGCTCAACCAAGCGCTGCTTGGGACTAAAACCCAGGACCTTCGGATTTGAAGGCGAGTGTCATACCACTAGGACACATAGCCGCGCTTAACACATTCGTTTTTGGTAAAGGCCTTGAATTTTAGATTCAGCTAAATTCCTGTGAGGGTGCTAGAGAACGACATTTTATTCGTTTCTATCAAATTATGTAACTAATAAACTATGCCCTTTTTATCTTAACTTAACTTGATATGGCCTAAAAGTGTCATTGGGTTAAATTCATGAAAACGAACTTTTACAAGCATTGGTGTATTCTAAATCTACATAATTTTCCAAAATGTTATCTTTCTCTTTTTAAAGGGCTAATATTATCTGAAATCACATTTGGGAGGGATCTTTTGACCTCCCATGATGCGTAGGAGGTCACGCTATTTCTTATACCCCCTTATATCTGTTTTCTGAGTTGCTTTCTGTCTTTGTTTTGGAATGAGATTGCTGGTTTTGTCATGGCCCTCGCAAGTCTTTAGCTGAGAGGGAAACAGTCAAGTGTTAAGTGTTTGTTTTGGGGGATGATTCTATTTTTCTCCTTATAAATCATCTCTCTTTTATGTATTGTTGGTTATGTATTCTGTTTTGGATATTTTCTCTTAACATTTGAGTTTATTCCTCTTTGTGGGACCTGAGCTGGTGTCTGGATGAGACTTTAAAGTGATATCAGACTAAGTACACTGATAGATAGTGTGCTCTTGGAATCTACTTTATTTCCCTATTTGAACCATTCCCCATTGTCTTACTTTTTCTCATGTCCTTTTTATCGTAATTTTTTATCGTAATTCTAGAATTATATTAATATCTCATTTTCTTCCTTTTAAATTTTTACTGGCGCTGAAATGACCTAAATTTGTCGCAATTACAGTAAAACCCTGAAAAAACAAAACAAAACAAAAGTTTCACATGCCTGGTCAAAATTTTATTTCCTTTCCAGATCCTTCCTGATAGAAGAGAAATGCTCCATGTTAAGCAACTTTACCATTAATACAGCTGAGATTGAAATGCCAGGGGAATTTTTGATGCCAAAGGTAAGTTCAATTCAATAGATAAAGGCTGGTCGACCATGTAAGATATAAGAGGGATCCTCTTGTGATTCATTGTCTCCCTTTCTAAAATGGAATTTGCGGGTGGTTGGATGGGAGCATCACCCTTGAATCATATACCTATGATGTTCGCATGGGTGTACGATCCGATAGTGATGTCGTTTCTTCTTCTCTTTACTAGCCTATCCTGCTTCTTTGGTTTGTGATTGTATTTTTGACAGGGGATATTTTTTTTTCTGTAAATCTTCTGCCTGTTTGTTCTTGGTTATTTATAATTTAGCTTATGATATCTTTAGGTTATGATTTTGATTTACATTTGTACTATTTTTGTTAGATTGCTTGTATTTTTGTTTCAGCAGTCTCTCATATAACCTCAATTGTGTTGGAAGAGACCTAAAGCAACAAACAAACAAACAAAATAAAATGGAATTTGGATGCATTCATTCATTATATATACACACCTGCCAACTATTACCAAAAGTTTGTAAAATTCCAAATTTTGGGTCCAATTTCAGAACTTCGTGAGATCTCTAAGTCATTAAAATTGATTGAAAATTAAAATTGATGCCAGACTACATAATTTTAAGGATTCTTAAGTGTTATTTAATCATTGTGAAGGAAAATTGTTGATTTTTAAAGTTAAATATAGTGACCACAATTTTTATTTTTTAAATTTTCAAGTTGGCAGGTCTGTATATATTAACAGACTATGCATCTAGTATATATGGGTGTAGTGTAGGGAGTTCACAGTAAGCCTCAAGTGCGTTGGTTTGCATCCAGTTTTCCAAATTGATAGGATCAGCGAGTTCTCAGCTTCCCTTTCGGATATCCTTTCATATTTTATAAAAGTCTAAAACTATTGTATTCTATTCCCATTTTATGTATCCATGACATTTGCAAATGTTTAAAATCGTACGATCAACAAGTAAATCAATGAAGTTCAATTTTTTCTCTTAATAATCTGCTTTTGTTTAAACTTTACTCGAGTGTGTTTGGAAACCATTGCATCCTTTATTAATTGGAATAGGTTGGAGTAATAAGTACTTGCTGTTATAATGCTAATTTTTAATGCCTCATAAGCTTAAAGCTAAAATCTTTTCTTGTAAATCCCAAAACCTTAAACATTTTTACACATCGATGACATCTGAGGCAATTACTCCAATGGCACGATTCAAACAGCAAATAGAATCAGCTGTATTGTTAAACAATCCTTAAGTCATAATATTATGATGCATTTATTTTTTCAACACGCCATAATAATTTTTTTCCACAATGCATTAAAAAAACAAAACGAATTAGCCATGGCTACTGATGTCATAGATTGTCCTTTATGAAATATGATAAATAATATTATCTTAAGTCCAGTTTTAATGCCTTTGAATGTTAATGCATGTGTTAGGTTTTGATGAATACAAAGTGATTTTTCAGCTGAATTCTTCTTTGAGGCAAACGTTTCCAAACAGACCCCAGATAACCAAAGGGTTGTTGAATGAATGATAGGACAGTGTTATGCCGTTATCTTTAGTTTTATTCCACTGATTCTGACTTGGCCATGTTACAGCATAACCACTACTATGTGCGGATTGCCCGATTTATGCCTCGTGTGGAGATTGTTCAGAAGCACAACACAGCTGCCAGACGGTTGTACATTCGAGGACAAAATGGAAAGGTATGTAAGGACGAAATGTCGTTCACTTTGTTTTGTATTTTTTTAAAGAGTCATTTTTACTCCCTTTATTTTATTGACTCATTTAGGCACCTCTAGATTAAAGTTTTGTTTAAAAGGGGAAAAAAAAAGGATGGAAAAAAATAAAACCTAACCCCCCAAAAAACGAACAACCATAGTAAAATAAAAAAGAAAAGAAAACAAAAGAAAACAAAAAAAAGTAACATCCACTAGACAGCCACAATTACAGTAGTTAGTGCCACTATTTAAAGTACTAGATTTCCTGTAAAAGTGATTTATTTCAATTTGTTTCTTGATGACAACAGGAATATCCGTACTTGATCGTCAATGACGGATGTCTGACCGAGTCCAGACGTGAAGAGAGAGCTCTACAACTTTTGCGGATGCTCAACCAGTTTCTGACTAAACAAAAGGTAAACAATCAGGGCTATTATGATGTCATGTCAGTATTATTGAAGTCTTGGAAAATGTTCTGATAATCCTGGGTGGGCAGGAGATCACTTGCTGTGTCTTCTGTCCCCCTTTATCTGTTTTACGAGTTGCTTTCCATCCTTGTCTTGGAATGAGATTACTTAATTTGTCCTGGCACTGGCCGGAGTCTGGAGTCCTTGGCTGAGAGGGAGACATTCAACTGTGCTATATTAGTTTTGGGAGATATTTTTATACTTGTAAATCGTCTCTCTGTTATGCACTATTATTTGTTTTGTTTTGAACATAATTTGTAAGTGTATTCCTCTTAGTGGGATCCTGTGTTTGTGTCTGAATGAGACTTTTTAGGTGATCTCAAAGTACACTGATAGTGTGCTCTTGGAATCTACATATGTTCCCTATTTGAACCATTTCCCCTTTGACTTACTTATTCTCATTTGCTTCTAATTGTTTATCTGAAGTTTTCGATGATTCCATTTTCCACCTTTTTACTGGGGCTCTAATGATATAAATGTGTCTCAGCGTCTTAAAGCCTTCAAAAATATAACAAAACAAAGAACATGTTCTGATCATCATCTCCGTATAACTTGTGAAAAATCTATGGAATTTGTTGTTGGTGCTGGAAAGGTGTGATATGGGTTACATGAATCTGTCTGTTCGAGAGAAGGAATGTTAAGTGACTAATTTGAAATACTGTCTTTGTTTCATGGGAAAATAATTCATCATCATTTTAAAATAACTGAATCATAAAAGTGCAACAGTGTTTGATTGATTGGTAAATAGTTAGTTCATCATCATTTTAAAATAACTGAATCATTAAAGTGCATTTCTATGTTCACTACTCAATCCAGACCTACCTACTATTACTAATAAATCGTAGAATTAGGGCATTTTGGCTCCACTATCAGAACTTCATGAGCATCTCTAAGTCATTAAAACTTATTGAAAATGAAAGTTGATGACAGACTATATAATTTTAAGGATTTTGACGTGTTATTTAAACCTTATTTTTGGAAATTATTGATTTTTAAAATTAACCATAGCGACTACAATTTTTGGAGTCGACCAAACTCCACTCACGGAAATTCACCAACAGACAGAGACATAGCGATAGTTTGGCCATTGACATATTGATAAACATATTTTGACGAATATCTATCTCTATCTTTATTTCAGGAGACAAGCCGTCGACTGTTGTATTTTACAGTCCCCCGTGTCCTGTCCGTCTCACCACAACTCAGACTCATTGAAGACAATCCAGCCTCTGTCTCTCTCCTTGACATCTACAAACAGGTACCTACCATTAACATATTGCTTTTACTTTTTAAGGGGGGACCTGTAGTCAAAAATCCATTTTTGATTGTAATGCTAATATTGCTATTCCCTTGTTATTTTAAGGTGGTAGGAGGTCTAATTTGATGATTAACACCAAAAAAAGCCAAAAAAAATAAAAAATTTTAGACATAGTGAGACTAAATAGGCTAAAAATAGACCAAAAATCCCAAAATTTCTTACAGTAATGCAGCCAAAACCAACGAATAGATCTCTTCCAAATTTACACACAATGTTTCTTACAACAAGAGCTATACCATGACGTAAAGGTTTAGCAATAGTCCTGAAAATAAATTTTTAAGAATTTTTTTTCGATTTCGGCTGAAAATTTGGCGCGAAATTACAGTAAAAATTCGATTTAAAAATTCATAAAACTGCTCAATTTTAGTTTACCCCAAAACCCCTACGTCATGGTACAAAACACATTATAAGAAAGATTCTGACCAAATTTGAAGACAATCTCATGGAAAATAATCCAGATATGAATGTTAGAAAATCAGAAAATGACGCAAAATGGAGTTTTGAGAAAACGCAAAATTTGTCTTTAATTTGATAATAAAGTTAATTTTGCAGACAAGCAAAGGAAAACATCCATCAAAATTTCAAAGTATATTCAATATAGAACAAGAAAACAGTTAAATTTTGTACATTTATCAAATTCTGAAAAAATTATGATCGATTCGCTAACCCATACCCCTAAGAAAAAATTTGCGGAAAAATTGAATGATATCGGTTTTTTACAAAAAAATTAATTTAGCGATCAAATATGCTTTATATTTATAAAATTCATCAATTAAATCTCATAAACTAATAATATGATGTATAATTTGATGTTAAACACCCAAAAAAAACTCAGAATTTTTAAAATAAAATTTTTAAGGGGCATTATAGGCTAAAATTAGACGTAAAACCCTAAAATTTCTAACATAGATGCACCAAAAACTAGCATATAAATTTCTTTCAAACTTAAACACAATGTTTCTCACATAAATAGTTATATCGTGATGGAAGAATTTATCAATAGTCTGGAAAATAAAATTTTTAGAATTTTTATTTGATTTTGCCTGAAAATTTGGCGCGTATCGACAGAAAAAAATGAATTTAAAAAATTATAAAATTGCTAAATATTAATTTACCCCCAAAAACTTCCATCATGATGTAAAAGACATCATAGAAAAGATTCTGAATAAATTTGAAGATGATCTAAAGGAAAATGGCTAAGATAGGATTGCTAGAAAATCAGAAAATGACATAAATCGGAAAATTGAGAAAGCGCAAACTTTTTTAATAATTTGACATTGAAACTGATTTTGCAGGCAAGTAAAAGAAATGATCCATCAAACTTTCAAAATATGACTATTATAGGACAAGAAAACAAGAAAACTTTATAATTTAATCTAAGTCTAAAAAATTTATAATCGATTCGCTAACGCATACCCCTAAAAAAAAACAAAAAACTATAAAATTCAATTTTTTCCGTATTCAGAGATAAAATAATTTTGAGGTCAAATATGATTTATATCTTATGAATTCATTATTGTAATCACAAAAACTAATTATTTACTGTATACAATAGATTATAAAGAGATTTCTAGATATATTAAAAAGTCTCGAAATATGATTTCGTAAAATATGATATGGCGCGCTACCCTCATTTTTCAATGCTGCTTGAGAGACAAGTCATATAAAATTAGATATCTAGTCAATTTTAACTGCAAAATCAATTCTATTTTAGACAATAAAACAGCTAAATGATGCAAATAGATATAGCTCAGAATAAAAAGCAATTTGCTTTCCCAAACCCCTTGGAAATAAATTCCTTTCGCCTCAATGCAGGAAAAATCAACACCACTTGTTTGCCACCGCTTTTTTAGTACCGTAGTTCCACAAAGAGGGTTGATCTTGCTCTGGTTGGTAAAAAAAAAAAAGAGATATTTCATTAGCAATTTTTGGAAATACATTATAAGTCATTGACATAAAATGCATCTGTCAAAGAAAGACCAATAAATAAAATGGTCATCATTCACACCAACACAGTTGAAATTTCATTGTTTTTACATCCGCAGAACAGAACTCTTGGCGACAAACAATTTTCTGTTATTAAGTTAATATATTCAATAGTAATTCATTTCAAATGATGTTTTATCATTTCCATTTAGAAAAATGAGTATTTACTTTATTGATCATTAATCAAAAATGTAAAGGCGCTATGGAGATTTGGAAACATTACTAACCAGTGTCAAAAAGTACATGCAGACACTCTGCTGTGCTGGCCCAGATGATGGTTTGCTGGTTGATCAGTTTGCCACAGGAGGGCCTCAACACACCTTTCCAGAATAGCCCTTGAGCCAGCATCTTTATTTATTGTCAGGACACCAGTACATTCAACTGAATTCTTTCTTGTTAGCTGTCGATGAAAACAAAAAATTAAATTAAATTCACTGCAGTGAAAATGGCATATATGCCAATGCCATTGCTAAAGTTTAAAACAACAACAACAACAATAATAATAATAATAAAATGATAATAATAATAATAATAATAATAATAATAATAATAATAATAATAATAATAATAATAATAATAATAATAAAATAAATAATTTGGAAAAAAAAAATTATCTAACATTGTCATTATCATTATCCTAGACATTTCAAACACTACTCAAACTGCTACCACTACAGACCTTATCATTATCTATCATATAGATATTTACTCTCTCTTCTCTCCCTCTCTATCACTATCTCTCGAACATAACATACCAAACCCAATTTTCCGATATAAATCCCCCCCCCCCCCCTCCAAAGAAAAAAAATTGAAAAGTGTGGACGATGTATGCAGTATCAGCCAAAATAAAGATAATTACAATAACTGAATGAAAAGTATTTTTTTTAAAAGGGTCCTGATCCTGAGACTGAGAATGTCTTTTCTTCTTGTGAGTCGCACGAACTTCACGAACCCTCTTGACAGTCTTGATCTTGACAAATTTGGAAACATATTGACTGGGAATCGAACCTTGAAACATCTGATCAGGTCTAGGTTTTATCGCCTGACATGGAGGGCTGATTTTGTTTGGGGAGGGGGGGGGGGAGTAGTATTTTATTATTGTTTGGCCGTTATTTTTCATAAAATAAAGTTAACTTGCGATAACAACGAGTGTGTCAGCTGATGCACAGTCGAACAAACACACAATCTCACAAGGCATGTTTAGTATTAGTTATAAAAATAAGCAATAAATTAAAATGTGGTGTATTTCTTATGCTTACCTTGTAAACTGAGTATTCTGTGACTTGAATAGAGTGAAGAATTACCAAAGTTCATCAAAATCAACTTGTAATGCGATGAGTGAGGTCCAAAAGCGAATGAATTCATAATATTGTAAACAAAGGCAGGGACAGTCAGGGAGCGGCCATTGACGCTATCGTGGTGCATTGTGGGTCACTATTGCCACGTTCAAGGATAAATTTAGATCGGAATCATGTTTTGTTACTAAATTTAGACGCACCGTGACCTGACCTCTCAAATCAACCAATGAGAGCTCGTGACATTGTATAAATGGTATTCACTATTTGACCTTGTGATAATTTATGTCTATAATCATGATGTCGATGTTGCCAGATTGAAAAAGAGAAATGGCTAAGCTTTCCATCGATATGCGCCATGACCGGGTGGATAGGCTTTGAATAGCTGTTGTCAAGACCCAAACATTTGACAATATAGACCTTTAGAAAATAAAACGTGGATACCTACGTTATAAAACTGCATCAAAAACACGTTTTTAATAGAAAATATGAAATTTTCTTTATATTTTAGGATTCTAGAATAATTAAACTACCTGAAAAGTGGACTAGCCCTATTTGGCCGAAAAAATTTTTTTTAACCAAAAATGACTACAGGTCCCCCCTTAAAAAAAATTCTGGTTTTTAAAAAACTTCTTTTAGATAATTAGCCATTTAAAGACAAGTCTGGATGTCTTTTATTTGGTAATGGATGTCCTGATAGAGCACTTGCTTCACACTCAAAGAGATAGTGATCGATCCCAGGGGAAGTCAAGATTTTTTCTGACCACCTGCGCCACCCCCTCCCCCCCCCCAATTCACCCAGTAGCGATGGTAACTGGGCTGGTTAGATCTAGTAGAATGTTCTTTGCGGTATAGTGGCATCCTACCCAGAGGATAGGTGTAAAATGAATACCTAGGTGTTAACAGCATTGTCTTTGTCTGAAAAATATTATAATATTGCCTATCAGGTGTCATGTTTCGTCCTATCTATTAATTGTTGCAATTGGCTGGGGACCCTTTTTTAAAAGCGATTTTTAGCATGTTTAGTATATTTCACGATGCATAATTTCAAGCTCAAGTTTTAAAAAAAGTTTATGATACATATTGTCTCATCATCGTTATCATCATCGCAGTGATGCCAAAACTCCGGTTTCACCGGAAAAAACTCCGGTCTGGAGCAAAAAATTCCGGGCTCCGGGCATCTTCTGTCAAATTCCGGTGTGGTCAATTTGTTACAAGGATACCTCCCCCCCCCCCCCCCCCCCCACACACACACACACACACCCAACCACCAAATCTTCATCACTGCCTCTAGTATTACAACCATCATCACTACCACTACTACTGCAACCACCACATCATCAGTACTACAACCACCACCACCTCTACATCATCATCACTACCACTACCACAACTACTATCACTATTACAACCACCACCACATCATCATCACTACCAGTACTACTACAACCACCACCACCACATCATCATCACTACAACTACTACAACCAAATCGTCATCACTACCACTACTACTGCAACCACCACTACCACATCATCATCAATACCACTACTACTACAACCACCAGCATCACATCATCACTACCACTACTACTACAATCACCACTACCACATCACCATCACGACCTCTACTACTACAACCACCACCACCACCACATCATCATCACTACCACTACTACTACAACCACCACCAACACCATTTCATCGTGATTACCACTACTACTACAACCACCACCATCACATCATCATTACCACTACTACTACAACCACCACCAACACCATTTCATTGTCATTACCACTACTACTACAACCACCACCATCACATCATAATTACCACTACTACTACAACCACCACCAGATCATCACTACCACTACTACTACAACCACCACCACCACATCATCATTACCGCTACTACTACAACCACAACCACTACCACTACTACTGCAACCACCACCACCATATCATCATCACCGCAACTACCACTACTACTACAACCACCACTACAACATCACTACCACTACTACTACAATCACCACCACCACATCATCACTAGCACTACTACTACAATCACCCCCCGCCACATCATCATTACCACTACTACTACTACTACAACCACCACCACCACCACATCATCACTAGCACTACTACTACAACCACCACCACCATATCATCATCACTGCAACTACCACTACTACTACAACCACCACTACAACATCACTACCACTACTACTACAACCACCACCACATCATCACTAGCACTACTACTACAACCACCACCACCACATCATCAACACTGCAACTACCACTACTACTACAACCACCACCACCACATCATCACTACCACTACTACTACAAGTACCACCACCACTTCATCTTCATCACTACCACCACCACTGTTACTACAACCACCACCACCACATCATCATCACTACCACTACTACTACACCATCACCACCGCATCATCATCACTACAACTACTACTACTACTACAACAACCACCACTTCATCATCATCATCACTACCACTACTACTACAACCATCAGCACCACATCATTATCATGAGCACTACTACAACCACCACCACCACCACATCATCACTACCACTACAACCACCACATCATCATTACCACTACTACTACTACTACAACCACCACCACCACCACATTATCATCACTACCATTTGTACTACAACCACCATCACCACCACATCAACAACACTCCCACCACTACTACAACCACCACCACATCACAACTACTACTTCAACCATCATCACTACCACTACAACTACAACCACTATCAGATCTTCATCATCACTACTATTACTACAACCACCAACACCACATTACCACCAGTAGTACTATCTCTACCATTAGGTTTTGGCCCTTTACTTCATTTGAAATAAGGAAACTTTGGGATTGTATTTGGCATTGTGTTTATGTATCATTATGTAATTCTAATGTTATCTATTTAGAACGATACATTATGTAAACACAATATCAAATACCATTCGAATTCCTTTTTCTTGTGTGCGGAAATTCCTCTTTCGGCATTGAAATTCCTACGAGTGGTGTCTGAAACTCCTGTGAGCCAAATTTAAAGTTGGCGTCTCTGTCATCGTCATCATCATCATCCTCATCATCAAAAAAATGCAATTTACCCAAGAATAGTTTAATTTGTGGTTGGTGGTTTTAAAAAAGTTTATGTGATTTCAACTCATTTTATTGCTTGAATGTGTACTTTTACAGCGCACCAACAAGAGAGGCATTGAGCACGATGCCCCCATCGCCCGATACTACGAGCGTCTGGCTACAGTCCAGGCCAGAGGATCACAGGCATCCCACCAGGTGTTGAGAGACATCCTGAAGGAGGTTCAGACCAACATGGTACCCAAGGGACTTCTCAAAGAATGGGCGCTGAACACTTTCCTGGATGCTACAGATTACTGGACCTTCAGGAAAACGGTAAAGCTGCTTCATTTTATCTACAGCAAATTTTAAGCTCTCATCCCTTTTGTTTGCACATTCAGGAACACGGTAAAGCTACTTCATTTTGTCTATGTCCATTTTAAGCTCTCATCATCCCTTTTGTTTGCACATTCAGGAATACAGTAAAGCTACTTCATTTTTTCTATGTCCAATTTAAGCTCTCATCATCTTTTTTGTTTGCACATTGAAAAACAAGATCTTTACTGTAGGTAGGACACTGGTCTATTGGATTTGAACCAAAGTTGATTGCTCCATCAATAATAATAATAATAATAATAATAATAATGATAATAGTAATAATAATAATGATAATAATAATAATAATAATAATAATAATAATAATAATAATAATAATAATAATAATAATAATAATAATAATAATAATGATAATAGTAATAATGATAATATTAATATTAATAATAATAATAAAATAATAATAATAATAATAATAATATAAAAATATAATAATATAATAATAATAATAATAATAATAATAATAATAATAATAATAATAATAATAATAATAGAACTAATTTGTCTAAAGAAATTATGAAAATTCATTTTGGTTCACATTGATGCCAATATAAAATACAATGATAGTACAGTGGAGACATAACGTACACACCCTGCACTCACGTAGGCTACATATACATGTGCTTACAACCACACACACACATACATACACATATCGAGCTCTTGTTTCATTTGTATGGAGTTGAAATAAATCCCTATTATTTATACATCTATTTCCATTCAGTTGACCATCCAGCTGGCATTGATGGGTTTGGCAGAGTTTGTCTTCCACCTGACCAGAATGAATCCAGACCAGATGTATTTGCACCAGGACTGTGGCTATCTAAGCGTCTCCTTCTTCAAGTTTGACGTGGATGACCAATCTGGTAATATTTTAACCATTTCAAAGCGCTGATATATTTTGATGTTTGATGATGATTCATATGTACGTAACTAAGAATGTTTCAGGTCTGGGCAGTCTCGTCTTCACAGAGTTTGAAGTGTACCGCACATACTCAAGATAAGAGGAGATTCATCATTGGAATGGTTTACCATAGTCTTTAGTAATAAACAAAAATGAATAGAACAGCTTCAACATAGAACAAATTACTAAACACAGAACGTTTCAGGGTCAAAACCCTTCTTCAGCCAACAACAACAAACAACTGTTTTGTTTTTTTTTTTTGTTGGCTGAAGAAGGGTTTTGTACCCGAAACATTCCGTGTTTAGTAATTTGTTCTATGTTGAAGTTGTTATATTCATTTTTGTTTATTACGTTTTACAGTCCACAGCTTCTAGCAGCTTATCTAGTATCACTTTGACCATAGTATTTGACTTGTTCAAAATAACTGATAACAAAATGTTTTCTGGAGTCGCACGATTAAAAATAACCGATTTTCATAAATATAGATTTGTAAGATGACGAGGCAGTGGAAAAGATCTGGCCACCTGGCGATCCAAGTTATCACCATGCTGAAAGGGCTCAGATTTGTAAATGCATCAAAGTTGATACTTTTAGATCAAGTCCTGTTTTGACTCAGTTGTTCAATTTTTAACTCTGTAAAAATCATTGTAATAATCATACTGTCTGTTTCTCTCTCTCTATTTCTCTCTCTCTCTCTCTCTCTCTCTCTCTCTCTCTCTCTCTCTCTCTCTCTCTCTCTCTCTCTCTCTCTCTCTCTCTCTCTCTCTCTCTCTCTCTCTTTCTCTCTCTCTCTCTCTCTCTCTCTGTCTCTCTCTCTCTCTCTCTCTGAAAAAGAATACTTGATATTTATAATGAAAATAAATGAATAAACAAATAAAATAAAAACTGATACTAATGGTCTTTTTTGAATTGATTTAATCTTATATTATATCTATAACAATGAAAATATAGTGAATAATATGTGAAATTCCAATGTTTTCACAGGTGATCTGGACGCCAACAGACCCGTCCCCTTCCGACTGACACCCAACATCGCTGAGTTCCTGACCTACACAGGAGTTATAGGTCCTCTCACGGCAGCCATGGTGGCCACAGCCCGATGCCTGGTACAGCCTCAGTACAAACTACCGTCCTTCTTGCGTACAATCCTGAGGGATGAATACATCGCCTGGCATAAGAAGGTAAAACAGGTTTTAATAAATGAGTACAAGTGGCAGGATTTGTCTTTTTTTCTAGAGATTTTCTAGAGTTAGAATTTATAGGAAATTCTGATTTTATCCTCTAGATTCTGATTTATTTAGAGGTAAATCTGTAAATTATCTTGAATTTTAGTTGACTACAGTGCAGTAAGCAATTCTCTTCATGGATTCCTTGCATAAATCTCAATATCTGAAATGATAAATTTCCTTATTTTCTTTGTACAAATTTCATGTTTTCCCCAATTTCACGGATTCCTTTCTTAAATATTTTGTCCCAGCAAGGAGACGAGGAATACGTGCTGCACTGTATGTCACCAAATTGAATTGCAATACAGCAATTCTTAAGTTATTCGAAGTGACAATTCATAGAAATTATGAGGGTGGAAATCGTGCATTTTAGAGGGATACAGATTTCTTTTGAAATTTAGACTTAAAAAAAAAAAAACCCCAAAAAACCCAAAATTGTTTTGTTTGTTTGCTTATGGCAGATCTGCTTCAACTGGAAGCTACAGATTTTGCCTTAGCACATTCCTCATTAAATTTTTTATGTGTGTTAATTTATTTATTAATATATTAATTTAATTGTATGTTTATTCCTGCATTTATTTATTTATTTAATTATGTGTTTATATATTTATTTTAATTATATGTTCTTTCTTTCTTTCTTTATTTTATTTTATTTTAGAAGGAAGAAGAGCAGAAGCCTGGAGAGGAACCGGTGGATATGGAAGGAGAGCAGTTGGTGACTTTGGTCAACAAGGCAGTGTCGGCCATCACAACTAGGGTGCAAAGTAAGTTGTGTGGATGGAAATGTTTCCACCAATCGTATGATTTATGATTCTACCTGTTTACGGCAATGCCTATTCATAATCATCATCATCAGCCATCAACTATCGTCTTTGCTGTTGTCGTCATCCTCATCATATTTTTATTGTTGTTGTTATTATTATTATTATTATTATTATTATTATTATTATTATTATATTATTATTATTATTATTATTATTGTTATTATTATTATTATTTATTATTATTATTATTATTATTATTATTATTATTATTATTATTATCATTATTATTATTATCATTATATAATTATAATAATAATTATTATTAATGTTATTATTATTATTATTATTATTATTATTATATTTATTATTATCATCATCATAATCATCCCTCACACTTTTACATTCTTTCCCCCAGATTTGGCCTCATTTGAAGGAGCTGAGAGTCGTGTGAGCACCCTGGTGACTGCCGCCACCAATACAGACAATCTCTGCCGCATGGACCCGGCCTGGCATCCCTGGTTGTAAACAAGTGGACTACTTGAAACTCTTCGTTAACAACGCAAAAGGGTTGCTAAGTCTAATGAATCACACACTTACGAACACACACATATCATAGGCTGACTAAATTATAAATGGTATTTAGTTGGAATGATATAGGTGAAGAAAATTAACTGAGTGGAGTCTTTTGATTTCTGTTTTCTGAGTTGCTATCTGTCTTTGTTTTGGAACGGGAAAACGGTTTTGTCCTGACCCTTGTCGGAGTCCATGGCTAAACATTGATGGTATGCTCTT
This sequence comes from Berghia stephanieae, assembly GCF_034508935.2. Lineage (NCBI taxonomy): Eukaryota > Metazoa > Mollusca > Gastropoda > Nudibranchia > Aeolidiidae > Berghia > Berghia stephanieae. The sequence goes on along the minus strand of NC_088361.1, from coordinate 11,719,255 downwards.
GTAGTGGTACTTTTTTTTCGTATGCTTTCAATTTTCAATCGTAAATCTAGAACTTTGGGCTATCACAGTTTCTTTCTTTTTACTGACACTGAAATGACCTAAATGTGTCGCAAGCGTCGTAAAACCCTTAAAAACAAGCAAGAAAATTATTAAGTCAAAATGGTCACTGATACAAGTTGAAATTGAACCAAAAAAAAAAATTCTCTCTCTTTTGATGAATACATTTATTTTAACTCACAATCCTCATGGTTGTCAATTTTCAGTATATTTAATGAATTCAGTATGTTAAAAAACCTCAGTATATTTTTCTAATCCTGCTGAACGAAAAAAATGCAAGTTCTAAATGTCTTTTTACTGGAGTTCAACATTCAGATAGTGGTCTGTGCATGTGCTCGGATAAAAGCTCAGTAAATATTTTGCCTCCTGAATTGTATAAATCAAGCTTAAATGAAATATGAATCATCATGTTCACTCGACAAAATACCATTTAGATACAACAGGTCACATATAGTGATAACCTTGTCCCTTGTAAACTATCATGAAATTAGGATGTTGTCAATAATTATTTTTTCTTTTTTTTTTCCTCTTTTTATAATACGGTTTTTAAATTCTTTTTTTATTCATATATAAGAACTTCTAGCAAATGTAACAGTTTTTCACAATGTTGTAATTTAGAAACCTCCGTATTCATTGACATGTGATACAGGTGGTAGGACTATAAACATAGAAAATTTGGTGGATACCGAGCATGTGTCACTGAGCAAATTTAGTTTTCTTCTTGGTCGTCTAATTTATTCCCCCCCCCCCCCCCCTTTAAAACTATGATTTTCTATTCCCATTTATCTTTATTTAAAATTCTTTTTTTTTACAAAACTGTAACATAGTTTATACTGTTTGATAATCTGATTGTATTGGATTGTACCATGAAAATATCATTGCTGTTAGTCAGATTGTAAATATGAAATAAACATACTTGAACAAAGTATTAAAGTTCAAAGCAGTTCTCTGAATTTATGGGCTCATGGAATTGTTTCCCTGTCTTATTCTACGTCTATTTAAGTAGTCGAAATAAAGAATTTGTTGGGTTTTTTTAAAAATGTGTATAATTTGTTGAAGGTTTACCAAAACATTTCTATGCTTTGTGTAAATAGGTTTACCAAAATAGTTCCGTGCTTTGTGTAAATAGGTTTACCAAAAGTTCTTTGCTTTGTGTAAAAGGTTACAAACTTCTAGCTTTGTGTAAATAGGTTTACCAAAATAGTTCCGTGCTTTGTGTAAATAGATGTATCATTATTATAATAATAATGTAAAATTGCGCATTATTGTATTTGAAAATGAAACAATAACTGTGGCTTGGTGAATGGCAATGTCATTTATAGTGGGTGGTCCCCACTGCTTTGCCAATGTTATTCCACAATAATGAATGTCTATTGATTTTGTCTTTCCTAATCTATGAATATGGTAATTAGTGGGGCCTTTCACTCAATTTGAGCCGTCAGCACATTATTAACTCAGCCATATAGTATCAAAAATCATTTTATCTATCATCATCATAATGTTCACGATCAAGATTAATGTATAATTTTCTCACAATTATAATTGCTAACATTATTTCAAATGTTTGTCTTTTGATCTGCTTTTTATACAATATCAATTTAATTTTACTAATTGTTTTGTTGTTTTGTTTTGTTTTGGAAAAACATTCCAATGTTTGACCACCATGTTGCAGATTTCACGTTAGTTTTCTTCCACCTCTCTTCCTTCTAGAATTGAGGAGTCTTGGATTATATGCAATATGCTTCTTTGTAAAATAATTGGTAGTTCTGAAATAATTGGTAGTATTGAGTGATCAATTATATAAATATAATTTATCTTGTAGTTGGAAATATTTGACATCTCAATGTTAGCTGACTCCAAATATTGTTATGCATATTGAAGAAGGAAGAGAAGAGACAGATTATATATAAGTTCATCTTGATGAAGAGATTAGATCTTATTTCTAATTATCATTATTATTATTAATTTTCATTGGTGTTATTATTATTATTACTATTATTAATTATTATTGTTATTATTATTATTACTATTATTATTATTGTAAGTATCATTTTCATTCTGCTTCTCTTCTTTTCACGGGCACAATCAATGAAATCTGGGACAGAATCATTTTAGATGTCTGTTCAGATATTATTATTATTACACCCTAATCTTTTTTTCTTTGTCTATCATGTCCCTTGTTACACAAGCAAGCATTAAAAACCCATACTTGCAGCATCATGAGTCATCAATCGTGCTTAATGATTTGCGCGAAAAGTGATGACGTCATTAAGGAAGTGAGAGAGAGAGAGAGAGAGAGAGTCGCAAGTGCGTAAAACTTAAAAACTTAACTTATCTGAATACAGTAAGACCAATAATAATGTTAGGTTTTTTAAAAATCTCTAACATTTGACTTTTTTCATAAAAATCTTTCAAATGAATAACTGATTATTCAACCTATTTGGACCATTATTGAATATGTAAATTCATGCTCTTGTGTAAATTTCATTGTAAAAATACATTTGCATTTCATATAATCATTTTGTGTAAATAAAAAACAATTTTACTATTGTACCCTTTGAACTTGAATGTTTTTCATTTTCTTATATATGTAACTCTTAGCCTTGTAGAGAAGACACATTGCCTTGGAGAGAAGCACACATTGCCTTGTAGAGAAGCACACATTGCTTTGGAGAGAAGCACACATTGCCTTGTAGAGAAGCACACATTGCCTTCTTCAGACCTGCCGACTACTACGAAAATTTCGTAAAAATACGAATTTTTGGCTTCAACAGCAGAAATAAATAGACATTTTTGATTTGATTCAATACAATGTTTAAAAGAAAACGTTTGTGCCGAAAAGCAACCATTCAGGGTTTTGAAGGCAGATTTAATACTGATGAAGGTAAAATATTGATTTGTAAATCTAATTATAGTAACTTTTATTTCTTCTCTTCCCTCTGAAAACTACGAATTTTTAACATTTCAAGTCGGCAGGTCTGCTTCTTGATGATGAGGGTCTGTTGACCTCCCATGGTGAGCAAGAGGAATACACTAAAACGTTTACAAATCATATGTTTTGGGTGGGGTTCCTGACCTCCCACATAGCAAAGGAACTCTTGAACGTTTTTGTTTAGATATAGCAGTTTTATGCTACTCGCACATTTAATAGAAATTTCAGTAGCATTAAATAGATCGTTCACGGTATGGTCCATAGATAATAGATGTATAAATAGTTCCTGACCTCCCATAGTGGGCAGGGAGGTACTTACTGTGTCTTCTATCCCCTTATATCTGTTTTCCAACATGCTTTCTGTCTTTGTCATGGAATGAGATTACTTGTTTTTGTCCTGGCCCTGGCTGAGAGGGAAACAGTCGAATGTATAGTTAGTTTTGGGAGATGATATTTTTTTCCCTTGTAAATCATCTCTGTTATGCACTGTACTGTTTTGTTTACATATTATATATGTTTTGTAAACATTTGAGTGTATTCCTCTTAGTGGCAGTGGGGACCTGTGCTGGTGTCTGGATGAGACTTTTAGGTGATCTCAAACTAAGTATTTGATAGAGTGCTCTTGGAATCTACACCTGTTTCCTTTTTGAACCAATTCCCCTTCGTCTTACTTTTCTTGGGTGCTTTAATTGAAATTCTGGAACTTTTTACTATCCCATTTTCTTCCCTTTTACTGGCGCTGATATGACCTTAATGTGCTGCAAGCACCGTAAAACCTTTAAATTTAAAAACACAAAAACATAGCTGGGAGGGAAACAGTCAAATGCATAGTTATTGTTTTGGGAGATGATTTTTTTTTTCCTTGAAAATCATCTCTGTTATGTATTATTATATTTGTTATTTTGAATGTATAATGTAAGCATTTGAATGTATTCCTCTATGTTGGATTTTGTGCTTGTGAGACTTATAGGTGATCTCAAACTTAGTACATTGGTGGTATGCTCTTGGAATCTACATCTGATCCCTATTTGTTCCCAGTTCCCCTTTTTCTTACTTTCTCTTGGGTGCTTTAATTGTAATTCTAGAACTTTTTACTGGCGCTGATATAACCCTTAAAAACAAATAAAACATACAAATAGTTCCCTCAAAGTACTGCTGCAAATTAAATTGCCAACAAAATTCATATAGTATAATATAGATAAGCATATCAGTATTAACATATGAAACAGAAATATAAATTTGTTTTGTTTCAAGGGTGTAAACGTTTGTTTGTTTTTAAGGGTTTTACGGCGCTTGCAACACATATAGGTCATATCAGCGCCAGTAAAAAGGATGAAAATTGGATAGTGAAGACATTCTAGATGTACAATTAAAAGGACTTGAGGAAAAAGTAAGACAAAGGGTATGGTACAAATAGGGAACAGATGTAGATTCACTATCAGTGTACTTAGTTTGAGATTACCTAAATGTTTCACCCAGACACCAGCACAAGATCCCATTAGAGGAATACAGTCAAATATTAACAAATCATATGTTAAAATTTAAAAAATAACAATACATAACAGAGATGATTTATAAGGAAAAAAATATCATCTCCCAAAACTATACATTCAACTGTTTCCATCCCAGCCAAGGTCAGGACAAAACTAAGTAATCTCAATTCAAGACAAAGATAGAAAGCAATTTGGAAACAGATATAGGGAGACAGAAGATACAGTAAGTACCTCCCTGCGCACTCTAAGGGGTCAGGAACCCCACCCAGGGTGTAAACGTTTCATCCAGCCACAAGCACAGGATCCCATTAAGAGGAATACACTTAAATGCTTACAGTATAAATTCAAAACAACAAATATAGCAGTACATAACAGATGGTTTACAATGAAAATAAGATCATCTCCCTAAACAGTACATAAACTAAACGATTGTTTCCCTCTCAACCAAGGACTCCGACGACGGAAAGGACAAAACAAAGTCATCTCATTCCAAAACAAAGAGAGAAAATATGTTGGTAAACAGATATAGGGGTATAGAAGACACAATAAGTAACCTCGCTGCCCACTATGGGAGTCAGGAACTCCACCCAGCAAAAATAAAAGGAAAAATAAACAAGTCAAGACTTTTTTTCTTCAAAATTTTGATGGCAATGCAGATCATTTATTTCATAATTTTAGTCATAAACATTTCATAATGATAAAATTTGAATAACGAGATACACCACACAGCAAGCTGCATGTCACGAGGGAAAAACAAAACAAAAAACAATATGTGGGAGAAAAATAAAACATTGTGATAAAAGTTGGGATAACATACAATATCATTTTGCAGACAATGTCAAAATCTTTTTGATATTCAAATCTTTCCATTCTCTAAACCTTAACCCTAAATATGCATGATTTAATTCGACTCTGATTTGACAATGACAAGTAATCTGACTGTTCTCACCAGGAAAGTCATAACAATGATGTGACTTCAAACTTATTTGTCTTAAAAACTTCCCAATTAATTGGATTCAATGAGGCCTGAATCGTGAAGTCCAAGTCATTAATGCTTTCTCAATGAAAACAGTACTATATTATGAGTCTAATCAGCCTTGACCTACAGGTATATCTGCTCCATAGCGAGTTACCTTTCATTAAAACTATTTACTTATTCATCCATAAACGAGAAGATGACTTTCAAAACGCACCAAGTCCCATCTTCATTATTCAAAGGAAACGCAATTTTGTGTCATTTAATTTATTTATAACTTCAAGAGGAAAATACGTGTCTTGTGTGTCTGGAAACTCCAACTTATCTCTGGTGATTCTATGGAGTCCAAAAGACAGCTTGAGATTGTTACCGTTGTATCTCATTTTCTATCAGGAAGTGACCGAGGACATTCTGAAAGACAGCTACTCAAATACAATCCATAATCCTCTCCTTTTTAAATTTGACAGCGGCTGATCAGTGATTTTGACATAAAAAGAAAGCTGATGGCTGAATCGTATTCCACAAGGGTGAGATTAGAATGAAATAGAAATTTTATTCCACATATAGACATCAACCGAGAGTGTGAATCAATTCTGTGTGGGTTGATGAAAATTGTGACCCAATTTGGAGTTTTTAAAAAGCCGATTTTTGTTATCTTTGTCAAGAGAACTAGCTATGAATTGTCAAATAATTAAAAGATGAAAGTCTAACAAGTTAACAGTCATACTGTGGAAAGACACATATTTAAAAATTGGCCTAGAAAACTCGTCCTTCAAATTACCCCCATCTTGGTAAAAACTCTCAAACCTGTGACTTCACAAAGGGTCAATTAAATCGATTGATATAATTTGAAGGACGAGTTTTCTGGCTAAATCTTTAGATTCCTGTCCTTCCAAAGTACAACAGGTAACTGGTTAAGAAGATCATCTTAACACCTAAATCGTCATAAAATTGGTGTCAATTGAAATATTTTAAAAATTTCATTCACACAAAGCAAATGGCATCATACACATCTACTATAACTATTGAAAACTAAGTCTCTGTTTTGCCTCCCCTATAGCATAGCAATGGCTTTGTAAGCATATGGAATTTAAACTAGATAAAACATAACACCAGAGAGTTCAAGAAAAAGGTGCTAAAGAACAACAACAAAAAAAAAAAAAAAACCCACATCAATTTTCATCAAAATCAAAAATCCTCAGCTGCTTGCAGATGTCATGAATTTAAATATAGTAACAATCTTTTGTGGAAAGGCCGAGGTTTTCACAGTTTATTTCAAAGAAGCACTTGGGTGACAGTACAGTATAACTCATCATTCGGAAATTTCGTCTTTGTTGAAGAGGAATAGCTTCACTATATAAGTGACACTAAAAATAAAACTACCTTCGTAAATAATAAATAAGTTCACTACATAATGCAAATGAGGAAAATTTCAAAACTTAACACTACTTAATTTCAATAACGGAACGATAATTAATGCAGGAACTCAAAAGTTATGAATCGTTATCCACAAATTAAGGTCAAGGGTCAAGGTTTGAATGGTTTAAAAAATTTACAAAATTCCACTCAAGTTATCGACCCACTCACTACACAATGGTTATTTCCCACAATGTCTTTGGTATTATTTTTAAAAAATCAAAAAATCCGCCCCACTTGGGTGCTATGCGGTACCATAACATTTAGTGGACTTAAAATATATATATATATATATATACCTTCATCTGGGTGGGCCAAAATACAAGAAATGTCTCAAACTCTCCAAAAAGTCTAAATAACTCAATATATGATAACTAGCATTGTTTTGAATGATAATCATTAAAAATGTTAAAACCCCAGGTACTAGATTAAGCCAGTCGACAAATGAAGAAGCTATCTTAAATATATATGGTCTGTCGTCTATCTGGGGTTTTAAGCAATGTTTTTTTGTTGTTTTTTTTTTGGCTGAAGAAGGGTTTAGAGCCTGAAGCGTTTTGGGCTCTACACCCTTCATGTTTGGTATATAGTACTCTTTTGAAGCTGGAATATTCTTTTTTTGTCTACAGCATTTAAATCACTCTGCCACAGTACTGGTTTATAGCAATGGGTAACATTTGTATTTTTCAGAGGTTATTTCTTTTTCTCTCACTTAAATCAATGAGACCATTTGCTTAGCCTCAATAAATTTTAAACTTAGGACCATCTGATGACTTTTCTCTCTGGATCTCTCTTACTCTTACATATTATACCAATCATCAACGTTAAATCAATAAACAAAGAGAAACTTTGGCGCCCGAGTTGGAGACAGTTTATCTTTGGCCCATCCATTTTGGTAAATATTAAATGCATCTTATATTTCCAATACCTTCAGTTTTGTTTGGTATGGAACCAAATCACGTTTTCAACAGAATTTATTTTCTATTCTTTTTTTAAGATCATATCACAGCTTAAAAAAAAGCAAGATGATAGATTTTATATCAGACATGTCAACTTGAAAATTCGTCATTTTCAGGATATAAAAACTGTAGTCACTGCAGTTCACTTAAAAAATCAACAATTTTTCTGCACACGGATTAAATAGCACCTCAAAATCCCTAAAATAATACAGTCTGACTTCAACTTTCATCTGCAATAAGTTTTAATGCTCATGAAGTTCGAGAACTGGGAGCCCAAAATTCGTAATTCTACGAATTTTTCATCCTAGTTAGCAGGTCTGATATACATTGTATGAGTTTTCTCTCTCCATTTTGTGCACAAATAATAGAGTAGGTAATATTAAATATACAATGAGAAAGTTTAAAAAAAAAAAAAAATTCCAATCGGTAAAACTTCAAATCCAAACAAAAGTGAAGGGGAAATAAAAATTTTTACGACAAAAATAAAATCAAAGTCAAATCATAATCATAATGATAGCTGCTCAATGTAGACATGGACAATATCAGATCTTTTAAGTCATATGTGAAAAAAAAACAAAAACAAAAACAATGGCATGAATGTTGTCGATTAAAAAACAGATACAGGGAGATATTATTAACGCAATTAAAATGGACTGTTTCGATTAACCAAATAGTTTGGCATCCTGTTTTGTTTTTAAGGGTTTTACGGCGCTTGCAACAATTTAGGTTATATTAGCGCCAGTAAAAAGGAAGAAAATGGGATAGTAAAAAGTTCTAGAATTACAATTAAAGCACCCAAGAAAAAGTAAGACATAGGGGAACTGGGAACAAATAGGGATCAGATGTAGATTCCAAGAGCATACCACCAGTGTACTTAGTTTGAGATCACCTTTAAGTCTCATCCAGACACAAGCAAAAAATCCAACAAAGAAGAATACACTCAAATGCTTACATTAAAAAATAACAAATATAATGACACATAACAGAGCATACCATCAATGTACTTAGCTTGAGATCACCTATAAGTCTCATCCGGACACACGCACAAAATCCAACAAGGAGGAATACACTCAGATGCTTACATCATACATTAAAAATAAATATAATAATACATAACAGAGAGATGATTTACAAGGAAAAAAATATCATCTCTCAAAACAATAACTATGGATTTGACTGTTTCCCTCCCAGCCAGGACTCGGGCCAGGGCCAGGACAAAACCAAGTAATCTCATTCCAAGACAAAGACAGAGAGCATGTTGGAAAGCAGATATAAGGGGATAGAAGACACAGTATGTACCCCCCTGCCCACTATGGGAGGTCAGGATCCCCACCCAGAAAGCAAACTTTGTCATTGGCGGCCACCATTACAATTTAGCAATCGACTTAGCTATCACGGACGTGGAACTGAGTGGTAGCCTTAATTTATTTTCTCATTAAAATTGCAGTAGCACTGCGGCAAAATTGCTGTGAAATCAAAATCCATATATATCTTCCAGTTCTGTACGTCTGTCACAGTAATTGTCATCAAGTTCCTGTCACAATTGCGGATGATCCATAAAAGGAGGCGGATTCGATGCTGGCTCTTAGATTTGTTGAAACGTTAGCCCATAAGGATTTAGATAGACTGTATAAGATAATAATAATAACGGGTATTTACAGATGTATTTTGCTGTTGTTAACTAAAATATTTCAGGTCAAACTTGCCAATGTGACGTTTCCAAAATTAGAAATGAAGGTTCACAATATTTCTAAAATTAAGTAATTTGGATAAGTATATTTGCTTTTTTTGTTTGTTTGTTTGTTGCTTTAGGTCTCTTCCAACACAATTGAGGTTATATGAGAGACCGCTGAAACAAAAAAACAAGCAATCTAACAAAAATAGTACAAATATAAATCAAAATCATAACCTAAAGATATCATAAGCTAAATTATAAATAACCAAGAACAAACATTTTGCAATTATTACAATAAACCCGATCTTACAAATTGGAAAAATTAAAAAAGCTCAAAATACAACATGTAATTTTAGTAATCTAGTTAAAGGAATTCCCAATACCAATAATAATCTGAAGATCCGTGGTGAATACATCGGTTTCAACAAATTGAATGTTACATACGTCCTTATGTGATATGATGGCTGACAATAACCTCTGTACTTATTTTGTCATTAGGATGATCATCATACTGGTAATAAAAGTTAAACCATTACACGATGAAAAAACATTGTCATACAAAGAGGGTTAAATGTGAGATTGATGTAAAGTACCCGATCGACCTGACATAAATGAGAATACACATTGACAGAACACACTCTCATACTTAAGAGAAGAAAAATAATACGATAAAAACGAGTTAAATACTCCTTTTTGCTCTAAAGGATTTTACAGCGCTTGTGACACATTTAGGTCATATCAGCGCCTGAAAAAAAAAAGGTAAGAAATTGGGATAGTAAAAAAAATAATGTAGATTTACAAGAAAAAGTAAGAGAAAGGAGACTGGTTCACATAGTGAACAGAGGTAGATTCTAAGAGCAAACAACCACTGCTTGCTTCAAGGAGCTCACCTAAAATCTCATCCAGACACAGGATCCAACTAAGACTGGATGAATACGCTAAAAATGTTCATAAAATAATTTCAAAACACAAACTATAACAGTAAACAGCAAAGAGATGATTTTGGGAAAATTATAAATCCCACTACATTCATCTTACAATTAACTATTTTACCTTAGGTAGGAGTAAATAATGCTTCAAGGGCCTTAACAATCAAATGTGCTCTGACACTAAACATTCCATAAAGAATTTGAATTTAATGATGGACGGGCCTGCGACATCTGAAAAAAAAAGTGTGCACGAAACAGTGACAGACAAGACAAGAAAGAAAAATACAAGAACATCTCCTGGAGGTCTGGGGTTCGATCCCCAGTCGTGCAGGCTGGTTTTTGGGAGGGATACTTTCTTTCTTGCTTTGTTTGATACGGTTTCATCCACACTTTTTCATATATCGATCTTACAACACTGCCTGCTTCGTAATTTGTCATTTTGATACCCTGCCATAATGTAATGAGAAAATCAGTTTTAACTCACTCAATCCTAGAGACTTTTGCTACTTTTTCAAAATTGGAGAAAAAAAAATGTATTAAAAATGAGCATATACATAGATATTTTTATTCAATTTTCATTAACATACAAAAACTAAAATCATTAACTTTGTTACTACGTCTATAATTTGTCTCAGAAAAATGTTATAAATAGGCATGGGGTCAAAGAAACCTGGGTAAACTACGGATAAAGTCGGTGTTAGGGTTGAGTGAGTTAAACCTGATGAGAAATAAAACTACACACCAATGCTTGATCCTCTAATCCTAATTCTCAAGCGTGTTGTATCAATCCTTGTCCAGATTTTAGTCCAGTCGATTTGAGGAGCTAAATGATGACGACTGTTGCATTTTAAAAGGAAGAGCTAACACAACAGATAACAATGAAGACAAATTTCGAGGCGTCATAAAAAACGAAACCATTCCATTCCACAACAAAATAGCCGCTGTTATAACAAAAAACGTATAATTTTGGCCCCCGTCAACCTCCATGAAAAATTAGGACACCATCCACGTATTTGGTAGGAACGGAACACATCATAACATCCAAGTGGTTTGGGCTTGAATCCTTTATTATTCTTACTTAAAAACAGCCCGGAGAAAATAAAAAGAGCAAATACTTACAAGCCATTAAAAATTTCATATCCATAAAAATACAGAAAGTAGAAAAAAAAAACCAAACAAAAGCTTTATTCTTTGGACAAATAGACAAGTTGAAAGTTCAAAATAAAAATTAGGTTAAAATTGAAAGCTGTATGCCTGTCTAGGCTGTCCTCGTTAACCAAAAGGGAAGGGGGGAAAACGTTTCTAAGGGAAATGAAATAAATAACGACTAAAACGCAATGAACTCATCGTGTTGTGCCACGTCATAATGAATGGCCAGCATGTAGATATCTAGAGAGAGAGAGAGAGAGAGAGAGAGAGAGAGAGAGAGAGAGAGAGAGAGAGAGAGAGAGAGAGAGAGAGAGAGAGAGAGAGAGAGAGAGAGAGAGAGAGAGAGAGAGAGAGAGACAGTAATGTATAAGGCAATCAAAATGTCAATTATTACATTCTGATTTCAACACAGAACTATATGGATTTTTAAAAATTCTCCAACAGAAAGTGCTTTCTCCATCTTCAAATATCTTTGATTTTCTTTCTTTTTTAAAAAAACATGATTAGTAACATATGATGACATGACCAGTAGAGAGGAATATTTTGGAGGGCAAAATCATTGCTAATTATAAATATAAACCCTTTATAACCGAAACTCCATCAAATTGACACATATGTATTTAAATCATTGCCATGAAAATAATCCCTGGATCTATATACAATGTTTTGAAAGTGAAAGTCAGTTTTTGATATATATAAATTGGAAAACTCAAAAACACAGTATATAATTATTCTAGCTCAGTAACAGTGGGTGGTTTTTCGACTCTCCAGTAAAATCTGGTTTACTGTAATACTTATACACGGATTAGTCATTGCATGACTGACTTGCACTTGATAGAATACGGTAAGAAGGGGTTGTTTGTCGGGATAAAAATTTCAACAAAATGAATAATAAATGCATCTCCTGTTCTCTGTAAAAACTTTGTTACAATTTCCTCAAATTCCCAGTGCAAAAGCTCGGATTTCAACAGGACAGTCATATTCGTATCTATCAGTCACAGAGAATGAATACAAGTACAGAGAATGAATACAAGTACAAGATGAGGGAGCATGAGTGGAGATGGGGAGGGAGCATGAGTCAATGAATTACACATTGTCATGGGTGTACAATGAAATGAGAGAGAGAGAGAGAGAGAGAGAGAGAGAGAGAGAGAGAGAGAGAGAGAGAGAGAGAGAGAGAGAGAGAGAGAGAGAGAGATAGAGAGAGAGAGTCACAACCATTGAAAGATTACATCATTATACAAAAGCCATCACATCTGTGAGCTTAACGTTTTATACACCTACTCCCTCCAGGCATCAAAGCATGGGGAGGTGGGGAAAATGTTCAAACAGAGATCATGAACAAAGGCCATTGCATTCTGATAAATAGGGAACATTCATTAGTGACGAATAACAAACACATACGCAATTTGACAATTTTCAGATCCAACAACAGTGATTTGTAAAATGACAAATAATATTGTCCTACAATATGACATCTCATACCCACTCCTCCCCCCACCCCTTTTTTTCCCTGTGAAGAGCTAGGCATAACAGTAAATACTATTGAATTGAGTTCTACTTCCAAATTGAGAAGAAGAAAAAAAAAAACTCCTCTCATGGCCATTTTTATTTTTAGAATGATTTGTGAAAGACGTGATAAATGAGTTTTGTGATGTAATGATAAACCTTATTTTGTGTTGCCAGATTCATGAAAATATATTTATACATAGATATATTTATATACACACATGTATTTACATATCACTAGCACACTGAACTCTGGAGACGGAACTTTATGAAAGACACAACTATGAGACAAGTCTTTGAGCTGGCAAACAGTATGAGTGGAGAAAATGTGTTTCCTCGGGGGGGGGGGGGGGGGGGGGGGGGGGAGGGGGAATATAAAGCAAACCATTATACACTTCAAAAGTGCCAGAGGAAAAGAGTTAAAAACACATAAAATGTACATTCAAGAGAAGCAACCAATACTGGCCACTATGGTAAGCCTGAATTATGGATTTACCAATGATGTAAAAATGCAAATGACATAACATAATGGTATTGTATCATGAAAACTTTTGCGCAAATCTGCATGAGAGAAAAAAAACAAACAAAAAAACAATTTAACATCATGATGAGAATAATTATGCTCCACCAATACCCAGAAAACTTTAAAACAAACCCCCCCCCCCCCCCCCCCCCCCCCCCCCCCCCCGTGCCAGAGGACAGAACTTGAAATTTCAGAAAATTGTAGTCTCCAAGGGAAAAAAGAAAAGTCACCATAAAAATAGACTTACATTATACTTTACCCTCAGCATGATTAAAAAATGCTCCAAGGTCCTAAATATGGGTTGTCTGGATTGACACTTTCCTTTTCAGTAAGATTTATTGAGTCAAAGACACATTGGAAGCTCTGCAGCCAAAATTTTGTAATTCTACGAATTATAGGCAGTTCTGAAAGGGCCTGATCAGCACCAGAATAAAAGGGAAGAGGATGGACAGTCCAAAGATTTCAGATATACAGAAAAATTATATTCGCTGAATAATACCTGAATAGAAGTAAGACAAAGGGGACTAATAATTCCAAAAAGAGAACAGAATAATACCAAATAGCAATCTGACTGCATATCCGGTCTTACAACACCTAAAGATCCTTGAACAAAAAGAAACAAACAAAAAAATCCCTATCTTAAAAATTTGTCTATAAAATACATTTATATATATATATATATATATATATATATATATATATATATATATATATATATATATATATATATATATATATATATATAGAGAGAGAGAGAGAGAGAGAGAGAGAGAGAGAGAGAGAGAGAGAGAGAGAGAGAGAGAAAGAGACAGAAAGAGAGCATATTTAAGTACCAAGTGTGCATTGTTCGTTATGTCAATCTATGCCTTCAAACCAATGATTAAATAATTCAAACATCTCATTGCAGTTATTTCAGATCAAAACTTCAAAACATTCATCTACCCCTTTATAATTCAAAAATCAAGAAGAAAGAAAAAAAAATATATATGGAACAAACAATTCTATGCGATGAAATTTTACAGGAGCTTTAAAAAACAATTTTTATTTTAAATCTAAAAGGAAAAGAAAAACCGGGATAAAATGAAAGTCCATGACTGCTGTTGACACTAGAATCTAAATAAAAATGTATTGTAAGTTAAAGATGGAAAGGTTGGTTTACCAAACGAAGAGTTTACAGATTTAAAACTCAATACAAATCAAGCAACAGAGATAAATTAACGTGAATTTCATTTTGTCTCTGGGCGCGTGAGTTTCTGAAGATAAACACCGCCCCCACACTCCCTCTGAAAAAAAGATTATCCTGAATGCAGTTCAATGCGATCAATGCAAAAGAAAATTAATGAACAAACAAGCTAATGAACAAATATTTAAACAAAAAATAAAAACAATAATAATATCTGAGATGAACATACTTAAATTTTTCTCTAATATGATCCAAACTTTAAGGAGGTGCCGAAGGACTGGAGTTTGACCTGCGGGAAGACCCATCACTCCCATCGGCATCTTTCATGCGGAAAAATCCCTGATGCTGAGTAACTGGACTAGTATTAGTATCTTGCATCACTCCTCTAGGCCCAGTCTTAATCATGGACGGGTGGTAAAGGGCATGCCTCCTTGCGTGTTTCTTTAAGTGATCACTCCTCATAAACCGTTTCTCACACATTGGACATTTGAAGTTCTTTTCACCTGAAAGCATGGCATAAAAATTTCACGATGATTAGAAATTTAATAATAAAAACATAAAAATGAATTGTAAGTGTAAAAAAGGCCATCAATAAGTAATACAAAAACAAACTGTAATTGTCTCACAGGCGTTATGTCTCATCCTATTCGCTAACTGTTGCTGTTGGTAAAACACCCCTATTAAAACGCTTTATATGTACTTTGAGCGCACAAAACCTAACAACGAACTCTAATTCTGTACTATCCTTGAACACTGAGAATTGTCTTAAAAATGTTTTAAATAACAAAGGCTTGTCGTGGAAACATGGGAGTCCACTTTTCTCCCAGATAAGAACTTGTTTGATAATATATTTCTTACAGTCTTCAAAGACTGTCTAGAAAATTGTAAACTTGAAACTCACCTGTGTGTGTTCTCATATGTCGAGTAAGTTCGTCTGACCTTGCAAATCGCCTCTCACAGCCCTCCCAGCTGCATCCAAAAGGTCTTTCCCCTGAGAAAACGACATTCAATACATTATTGGTCATATGATTGAAAAGTCTTGTCTTCTGACAAGGACATATTAACTATAACTGTAAAAGACAATCAGATCAAAGTCTCATTCCTAAAAAATGCAAATAAAAAAGTTTTTAAAATAACCAAATAAGGAAAAAAATGACATTCAAAAAGTGCCTTAAAACACACCTGATGAAGTCTTCTTTGTCTAATAATGTTATGAATGGAACTGTTTGTATGTAAATAGTTCATAATATCTGAGAAGTGTAATTGCTATATGCAGGATGTATGATTTCCTCTCCTAACAATGTGAACCTAGAGCTGCGGCAACGCGGGATTGGCGCTATATAAATATATTATATCATTATTGGTGGATTTGGAGTAACAGAACATTTAAAAAAGAAGAAGAAAAAAAATATGATGTCATAGACACATGGGTAGCTTCTATAAATTATAAAAGACTTGCGGTTGTAAAACATTTAGATAGATGTAAGGACATCAGGACAAATAATCTAGAACAGACTTTGAGATTCCCTAGTAAAAAAGGAATAGAAATTGTAAAATAAAATTCATGTTATAGTCAATCTTGTACAGATTTACAGCTGCTTTGGATGAAGGAATGATAAAATAGAACATAAAATTCCCAGTGTCTCTGACATTTTAAAGTTGTGAAGATGATTAAAACTAAGATAAGGTCAAATCATTTGCAATTACAATGAGTGGTGCAATTTTTTTGCGGATCTCAAAATTCATCTAGAATTCGGGGTTAGTCTGTCGATCAAGAAAATAATTCAATGTTAAGACAATCACTTAAAAAATAATCTATTAAACTCATCATTTTATTATACTACTACATTGAATTGCCTGAAATAGAAATAGAAATTTAAAACCCATGCGATCTGAACAGCTGTAACTGTTAACGTCACGTAGCCAAAATATGATCAACAATTAGATTATCCTTATTTTGAAAGAAACAAAACGAATTACCCAAACAAAAAAGACACAGCACAATAATCGACATAAAATTTCAACTTCAACCACCAGCGGTAGCTTAGTACCACTAAATAATAGTAATACACAAATTCGCCACGCTGGATACACACAGCCAGGCTACTAAGGGCAACGCCCACTCTTCACTGGGCGAACCCCAATTTCTTTATTCAGTACTCTACATGAATATTGTGACCCTAAACCGTCTGTTCAAAAAATGAATTGTGTAATAATTAAAATGGCAAAGAGAAAAAATTTCACAAGGAACAACTGAAACGTTATGTCGAAGGCCAAATATGTTCCAAGGATACCCTGCCAAAGCCAAAACAAAGAAAATGGCGCCGAGAGATGAAAATAGCAACAGGCTCTCAATGGTCCATGAAATAAATATTTAAAAATAAATTTAAAAATTACGACTTACCTGTATGGGTTCTTATGTGAGATTTTAAATGTGAACTTTTGTTATAAGCTTTTCCACACCCTGGGTGCATACATGTGTGTGTTTTCTTTCCTAAAATGCTGCCACTGCTTTTATCTCCATTGCCGTTGTCCAGACGTTCCAGAGTAGGCGTGGTCGATCGATCCGACATTGAGTATGTCTGTTTCAGAACTGAATTTGAATCGACTTGGGAGGCATGAACATCCCATTCTTCGTGATAATTATTGTCCTGTTTAATTGTTTTTAAGTCTGTCAAAATTCTGGCAACTAATGTGTCATTAGCACAGTCATTTTTCATAGGAAATACATGATAACGATAGTCAACGTGCCCTTGAACAGTTAGGTTTTCATCCTCAGTCGTTGCGGATTCCATTTTCACAAATGTTGCATCAACACTTTTATCAATTTTTGATTGTGGTGGGTCACAGGTTAAAACGTAATTGTGATCATTTTGCCGACTGGACATTGCGAGTAAGCAATGCGCAGCCATCCTTGTATCCGTGTCCAAATCAAAACAATTATTATTGTTTTCACGCAGTGCCATGATGGCAGATCCAGAATTAGAACAAGAACCACACTTCGTCAAAGTTCTTTGAAGAGGAAAGAAAACGGTTCACAATAACCATGAAGCTGAAGGTAAATCAAACTCTAAAGAAAGATTGCTCAACACTTGTTACACTGAAGTATAAAACAATTACAAATAAATCCACGGAATGAATTTTGTTACATTTTATCCAGGGCAACGACTCTGAAAATACAATGTTGTTAGCTATAACACCGCGTGTAAATTTAGGAACAATAAGTGGGCGTGACCTACAATATGTGAAGGAAGTGACGTTTTATTTTCTGGATAAAATGATTGGATGCTATATAAAGAAGCCCGCGCCCCGACGAATGTCCAGCGTGTTGTCTGTGGGCAATCCGATTTTTTCTTTCTTTCTTCTTTTTCTTTCTTTCTTCCTTTCTTTTTTTTTTTCTTTTTCTTTTCTTTTTTTTTTTTTTAGAAGTTACAAAAACGCATTGAAGCTTATTGACCAAACAAATAATATACATCAAGCTATAATTTAAATAGGTCATTGAATAAATATAGATGTTAAAATGTGTTAAAAATTTTTATTCTCTATTGTCTTCTGGCACTTTTCTACTCACTTCATATCTTGTTGTTACCAACATAAGTGCCTGCTCCACTCACTTTTCTGAATTAAAAATTCACCCCATACACCGGAGCATACGCAATGTCTCAATCGTTTCTATGTTATATGTTTGTGATGAGAATATTGGCTATTAAGCTTAACTGCTGGTCAAAATTACTTCGCGATGGTGGTGAACGAATCGGCGGTCTCAAGAAGTGGGTGAGAGAGGGATCTAGAAATGACTTTGAGTTTGAAACGAATATTTTTGTGTTCGTGGATAGCTCACACGGTAGAGCCACGCTCTCACCTGCCAGGCGGAGTTGTCGTACCAATTAGGTCGCAGCTTCAAACCCCACCACCGCCGCGAAAAAATTTTTTATTCTCTATTGTCTTCTGGCACTTTTCTACTCACTTCATATCTTGTTGTTAAAATGTGTTGTACATATTACACAATCAGTTTGTCGACGACAGGCCCTTGGTTCGAGCCATAGATAACACAGGACTCCTAGTAGTCTGTGGTTCGAGCTACCGTAGTTGGTTCGAGTCCCGTTTTGTGTGTATTGAGAAACAAATCATTATCTACCAATTGATGCTACAATAGATAAATAAATGCATTTTAATAATCGCCGCATTTCATTTCTTTTGGAATTTACAATAGATTAAAAAATATAATAGATATAGATATATGTATGCATCTTTTATTAACATACCACTCTCGCTTCTTGAATAAAAGGACAGCTGCTTTTTTTCTTCTTCTTTTGTTCGTTTTGTTTTGTTGTTGTTGTGTTCGCTTGTTTGTATTTATTATTTGCCTTTTGTTTTTTAATGATTATTTTAAAAATTGGGAATAACTAAACACAAATTATATATGTATTTGTATATTGTTAAACAAGCAGAATTTCTGAGTGTTTTGGAAACAAACAACCAAAAACTTGCCTTCTCAAAATTTTCGATTCCCGCAGCTTCAATAAATATTTAATGCCAAATTAAAACATTAGGTATAATATTGGCATTACAAATGTCAAACTGGCAATCCTGTTGGAGTGCGCAGAGAGAAAGGTAAGTCGTGACAGGCGACAAGTTTCATTGTTGTAGCATGAACAAAGACCTGAGGATTCACAGAGTTAGCCCAAGGCTTTTTGTTGTCGTTGTTGTTGTGTTTAATGTGATACATATTGAGTTGAGCTGTTTGTCGGGTGGGTATAACTCAACCCTCCCCCCCCCCCCCCCCCCTCCCCACCAACAATACAAATACAATATCACATTCGCGGGCGACCAGACACCCAATTAAGTACCATAAACAGAGGTGAATGTGCACAAAGGGCTGACTTTAATCATTTTCCTTTGTTAAAAAACCAACGTGTTCTCTAAATTAAGTTAACATCTATTTCTCGCGAGATAAATCAGTTGCACAATAGACGATAGTTTGATATTCTATTTTTGCACACACTTACTTCACCCACGGTAGGCCTAATCTAGGTTTGAAATCAAGTTTAAAAATTTAAAATAATAAAATCAGACATCCCCCCCCCCCCAAAAAAAAAAAAAAACAAACAAAAAAAAAAAAAAAAAAAACGACTTAGTATAAGTCGGATCCTATTTGTTTATCACCTGTCCCATTCCTGATTGTTAACTAATATTATGTATTTAATAGAGAAAATTACTTACATAAAACTACCGTTTGGAAATAATTTATTTGTCACTGTTATCGTCATCCTGACATTAGGACCAACTAAGACTTGTCTTTTAAATTCAAATATGAATTCGGTCAGGTTTGTTTGTTATTGTTGTTTTGTTTTTGTTTTTTTGGTTGTTGTTTTTTTTTGGGGGGGGGGGGGGGTATGTGTGTGATTTATATTTACATTTCAGTTCTCGTATATCGTTTTTCTTTTTTGTTTTTTTTCTTTCTTCTTTTAAAAAAAAATTCTCATCAGGATGTTTCTGTGAAAATAGTGGCAATTTCCTCCTTGCCTATAATTTGTTTGAAATTGGATTCAATAGTCTGATGTCACGTCTCCCAGCAACGGCGGCCATCGTGGTTCTAAACAAAGAAAATCGGTACTTTTTATTCTTCATGCTGGATAGTTCTTTTCATATGTCTTGTGATCAGAATGTATAAAAATCAAAACATAATCATATTTATAATGTTTTTCTCCTCTGGATACACTTTTATGCTCGTAGGAGAAATATTTCATAAGGGCATCCGCCATTGTCCCGATAGTTAAGAGCCAGCTACTAAATTACCATGCGTCATTACGAGGGAAGTGACGACATGACTGTTGAAGCTTATTGCCTAGGTAATCCAACCAACGTGTTTGTCAGTTCTCACTCTCACATTCATACAGTCCAAAAACAATAATATATTATTATGTCTGTGGTCACATCTCTACGACTGAGGCGACTGCTGTTGCTGCTGCCGATGATGATTATGTTGATAACGATGTGACGATTAACTAGTCACACACACACACACACACACACACACACACACACACACACCCTCCAGAGACTGGGGTATAGATAGAATGCGCTTGGCCAAGGAGTTCACAACATTGCCATCCGGAAGTATAACGGACCAACACACAAACTCTGTGTAACCATGAACTTTTATAGTCTGGTTAATACAGTTTAGTGAGAACAACTCACTAACGCTTCCGGATGGCAATGTTGTGAACTCCTTGGCCAAGCGCATTCTATCTATGAGGGGGGAGGGGGGGTAGTCACTCTTGAACAATACTAATACACCGAGAACATTACATTATTTCGTGAATATGCGTGAAACTCAGCTCCCTCCTTCTCTCTCTCTCTCTCTCTCTCTCTCTCTCTCTCTCTCTCTTCTATCTATCTATCTATCTACTCTCTCTCTCTCTCTCTCTCTCTCTCTCTCTCTCTCTCTCTCTCTCTCTCTCCGAGTTCACGCATATTCATGAAATAATGTACTGTTCTCGCTCACCTGGTATGAGTATTGTTCAAGAGTGACTACCCCCCCCCCCTTTTCCCCTTATACCTATAATAGATGTCTGAAGTTGACGCTCGTGTCTTTGTTTTCACTAGATAGACCCACATTGCACTTGTCGTGAACGCGATTAACTAATGCAGATAAATCGACATTGTCCAAAGTTCTCGCAAAGGCACAGTCATGTTGACTCCAATGTTCTATTTTAAAAATTAAAATTTCAAAACAGAACTAAACGACAGAGGTGTCATTCATGAATACGTGGTCTCCAGGTTCAGGTAGTGTCAACTGGATTTTAAAACTTCACAGATTTACTCACACCGTAGTCTAAGATTTGAAAAAATAACAAAAACCATACTGAATTGATTTCTATTCTAGTAACGGCATTCACGGTTAACTTCACGATTTACTCACATCGATGTCTGAGTCCTAAAGATCCCCTTGAAAAGAAAACAAAACTCAAAATCCTGACTCGAACTATCTATATCTAAGTCAACGAGCATTTCCACTCGTGTTGAATTAGATTTATACATCAAGGGAGGCCTCCCGAAAGCTCCCCATGCAAAGAAAAACAACTCAAATATTCCTAACTACCCTAAGAAAGAAAAGGAAAAAAACCTGGTACCTTTAACCAACTCTAATAGGAAAAACAAACACCCTAACACCTTTACTAAAACGTATAACTAACCTAATGGAAAAAAAAAAATCCTCGACCTCGGTAACCTAATAGAAAAGGAACAGCACATAAACCCAAGGACTTTTTAATCAGAAAATGAGTGGAGCAGGCACTATGTTGGTAACATACGGTGAAGTGAGTAGAAAAGTGCCAGAAGACTAGAGAATACACATTTTCGCGGCGGTGTGGGGTTGAACCCGCGACCTTATTGTACACTCCGCCTGGCCGGTGAGAGCGTGACTCTACCGTATGAGCTATCCACGAACACATAAATATTCGTATCAAACTCTAGTCATTCATTTCGAAACCTAGGACTGCTTTCAATACTTCTCAAAACAAAATGGCGACGAAAAACCAAAACAATGGTCGTATTAGGAAAGTTTAAACTTTCACTAATAAATCAAGGTTGCTCTAGAGTTTTAAAAAAATGTTACTATATATTGACAAATTGAATAAATAAACGCATGATAAAATATCCACGGTAAAAATACAAATTGAAAGAAACGCTAGCGTGAGGAGCTTTTGGAAGGCCTCCCTAAATCGCTATAAATTGATACATTAGAGAATCTGAGTCTGAATCTGAATCTTCTTCTTCTGCCAACAAAGCTTCAGGGTGAAGATTGTATGGCCGTCTTTTCAGTAACAGGGGTTTTAGGGGGAAGCAGGGAGCGATTTTTTTTGAAGTCATCAGTAGAAAGGACTTGTTTACAAGTGGTTGATAGGGAGTTCCAAAGTCGGATGGTGGAGGGGAAGAAAGAGTAAAGATGATGGTTTGTTCTTGAGTGGGGGATTTCAAAATTAAATGCCGAATTTCTTGTTCTGTTCGGTTCTGAATGTTACTCGAAGTCAACTCAATTGGATTCAGTAGTCTGATGTCACGCCGCCCGGCAACGGGGGCCATTTTGGTTCTAAACAAAGAAAATCATTACTTTTTTTTTCTTCATGCTGGCTAGAACTTTTCATATACCTTGTGACCAGAATGTGTAAAAGTCAAAACATTATCAAATTTATGGGGGTTTTTTTTCCTATGGAAACGCTTTTATGCTCGCCGGAGAAATATTTCATACGGGCGTCCGCCATTTTTCCGATAGTTTAGAGCCAGTGTTACTAC
>NC_088361.1:11688659-11693659 GCF_034508935.2 Berghia stephanieae | reverse complement strand
TGACGTCAATTATACTTTTAAAGAAATCAATTTAATTTTTAATCTCACTTTTTATTTTTTTTGCAGGGATATTACAGTAAGAAGTTCATTTAAAAAAAAAAAAGAAAAAGAAAAAAGCTGCCATGCATGAATTACTTCCCCTTAGGACGGTCTTACTCACAATCAGCATGGCTTTTCCTTTGCCTCGAAGTTGTATGCTCTACTTGGCCACAAGTCCTAATCAATGGTGAAAATAATTTCAATAAAATCAAAATCATACACATCCATATGTAAATCTTAAAAATAAATAAAATATTACTTTTCGTCCACGATGACCAAAAAGAAGGGAAGTAAGGACGAGGATCAACGGGGGGAGGATGAGAAATCTGGATTCTGTGCGACCATCAGCGTCAATTCCAGGTAGGGAGAGGGAGGAGGGGGGGATGGGGGGGGGGGGGGGGGGGGGACGGTGATACGTCTACCATGTAGAAAATGTATAGGGAAAGAGATTAGCGGAAGAGTAGCGTCCCTTGATTTGACGTCACCCATAGTCTGTGACGTCACCGGCGGAAAAGTTATTAGAGAGAGAACGTCATGTTGGTTGTGCGCATGCGTCTCTCGTCCTCGCTTCCGGTGAAAGCGACTTGAGACCACAGAAGTCTGTGCTTGAGACACTTCAAAACCAAATTGACGTTCTCTCTGTAAGGTGACGTCCAATCAAGGGACGCTACTCTTCCGCTAATCTCATTCCCTATAGAGAGCTACTATTGGGAATAATAATATGAGAAGGCTCGAAATACGTTGGGAGAAGGGGGGTTGGGGGGGGGTATATCAATTGGTAGAGCACTTGATTCACGTGCAAAGAGAACGAGATCATGGCCTCCTAGAGAGTACTATAGTTACGTCACGAACGGGATCTATCAAATCCTTAGTAAAATCGGGATATTCTCTCTGACACTCCCGTCCGTCCACCCAGCAGTGAGTGTGTAGCTGAGTCAGTTAGATATAAATATGGCAAAAAGTACTTTACATCTGGTTAGTGTCCTATCAAAAGGGTGGCAAGCAAACTAAACGTCGATAGCCAGAAGTTGATATTGTCCGTTTAGCGCTACAGAAGCTGGGATGAACTGTCACTCCTAGGTCTCAATGAATATGAATATATTGAGCTTTTATACAGCGCAATATCCACTAAATGTGCTCATAGCGCTTTACAAGGGGTCTTTGACCAACTGCAACACGTAACATGTAGAACGAAACATGACGCCTGTTAGGCAATATTTCAATATTTTTTCTGACAGAGACAAAGCTGTCAACGACCAGGTACTCATTTTACACCCGAGTACGGTGAGAGAATGTGAGTAAAGGGCCTTTTCCAATGACTCAACTATGCCCTGAGCGAGGCTCGAACCCAAGACCTTCCGATCCGAAAGCGAGTGTCATAGCACAAGACACAAATAGCCGGTCAATGGGTCTTCAGGACAACAAGATTATATTATGTTTGATACTAGTTGTCATCATCAGATCTCCATTCCCCCTTTCTTCTGTATTTGCTAACCAAATCAGCATTCTGGTTAAAAGTCAAAACGAAAGAAGGACAAAACACTCCCATAATACTGTGTGGTAACTTTCAAAACATAAGTTTTAAAAAAAATTGAGCTTTTATATGGCGAAATATCCACTAAACGTGTTCAAAGCACTTTACAAAGGGTCCCTGGCTAACAGCAACACGTAACATGTAGAACGAGACATGACGTCGTAAGGCGATATTACAATTGTTTTTCGATAGGGACAACGCTGTTAACGGCCAGGTACTCATTTTGCACTTGAGTACGGTGAATGAATCTAAGAGCCTTTTCCAAGGACTCAACAAACAGCAACACGTAACATGTAGAACGAGACATGACGCCTGTTAGGCGATATTACAATTTTTTTTTCGACAGGGACAACGCTGTTAACGGCCAGGTACTCATTTTACATTTGAGTACGATGAGAGAATGTGAGTAAAGACCCTTTTCCAAGGACTCATATATGCGCCCAGCGAGGCTCAAACCCAAGACCTTCCGATCCAAATGCGAGTGTCATTCTACAAGAGCACATAGCCGCAAGGACAAAACACTCCCATAATATTGGGTTGCAACTTTCAAAACATAACGAAGTCACAACCAGATGAGAATGAATTAAAAACCACAAGCAAATCTACTTACCTACTGCCTATTTTACTTGTTGCATGTAGGGCAGCAACGAAGAACTTTCATCTTCCTCCGTCGGTGGCTATCATCTTTAGAGAGTTCCATGTCTCCCCCCCTCCCCCCACCCC
The DNA here is from genome assembly GCF_034508935.2 of Berghia stephanieae. Taxonomy (NCBI): domain Eukaryota; kingdom Metazoa; phylum Mollusca; class Gastropoda; order Nudibranchia; family Aeolidiidae; genus Berghia; species Berghia stephanieae. Next base: position 11,691,363 of record NC_088361.1, on the reverse strand, counting down.
ATCCCCATTTTCTCATCTCTCCATTCACACTGTTCTCCGCGTTGCCCGGGACCTTTCTTCTGGTGTCCAATATAGATAATATGCAGATGACGTCACTCAGGCCTTTGTTATTGTTTTTGCCATCCGCGTTTGTGAGTTGTTCTCACTAAACTGTATTAACCAGACTATAAAAGTTCATGGTTACACAGAGTTTGTGTGTTGGTCCGTTATACTTCCGGATGGCAATGTTGTGAACTCCTTGGCCAAGCGCATTCTATCTATAGGATAGTTTTGCTGAAGCAATATTAATATAGATAGTATGCGCTTGGCTCATAAGTTAACAACATTGCCATCCGGAAGTATAACTGACCAACACACAAAACTATGTGTAACCATGTATACTTTTATAGTCTGGTTAATACAGCTTACTGAGAATCACTCATAAACATAGATGGCAAAAAACAATGACAAAGACCCGAGTGACGTCAACTTAATTCTATCTATATTGGATACTTTAAAATCACTAGAGACAATCTAAAGTTTCCAAACATTCTGGGTATTGTTCTATGAGGCAAACAAATTACTTATTTCCCTGTATTAATCACGAAATAAATGACTCAAAATTGCACTTTTCTCCGAATGATGAAAATGCCCTAAGCACGTGTTGTAAGCTACCTCCTCATATAATGCCCCAATACCGACTTCCATCAGTGAACACAGCAAATCTCACGACACACATCCGTTAATCGTTAAATAAAAATTGGAGCTGTTATTCTGGATGTTTTAATTTTTATATATTCTTATTCTATTAATTTACAGCTTTTACTTTTATTTAACGACAAACATTACAGAAATACAAATTAAGCTATTTGATAGACCAAGCAATCCATCAAATCACGTAAAAAATATTTCGTTTATTAGGTAGCTGATTAAAAAAACAACAAAACAAACAAACAAAAAAAAACCCACCCCCCCCCCCCCAAAAAAAATAATAAAGAAATGAAAATAAGAGTAATAAAATTAAATTAAAAAAAAAAAGAAAAAGAAAACAAAAACCGCTCGACAAGAATGAAAAGAGGCTTCTGGGAATCGTTTTATAACACACAGTGTCAGTAATGCCTTACAGATTTACCTAATAATTACTAAAACCAACAGTCAAGGTCTATTTTGTTGTTAACAAAAAAAAAAAAAAAAAAAAAAAAAGAAAAAAAAAAAAGGAAACAAAAGAAAGAATGTTAAATTTTTAACCGCTGTTTTATTATCTAATTGATGTAAGATGTATATCCTAGTTCAAAGTAATAATATTATTATGCTGTCGTGACTAGCGGGCAGCTCCACCCCCCCCCCCCCCTTCCGATTGTGTTATTTGGATTTAACATGTCATTAATCAGTCAGTTAACTGCCAAACTCTGGAAAAACTCGTATTAAAAAATTTGGCCGGAAAACTAGTCCTTCAAATATCCTTCGATTTGAATGACCCTCATCTTGACAAAAACTCTCAAATCTGGGACTTATATGTACTTCGCGATTTGAAAGTTTTGCCAAGATGAGGGTCATTAAAATCGATCGATATTCGAAGGACGAGTTTTCTGGCCAAATTTTTAAACACGTGTTTTTCCAGAGTACGGCATGTTACTGGTTAAGTCGTTCGGCCATTTTGGTTCAGTTTTAGATTGTTCTCTTCGTTGCCTTCAATTCCAGGTACATGGTTATTTTTTCCATGACGTGTTCCATGCTAGGATTCGCTGTCACCACATATCTTGTCCTGGGTGCTATGTATTTCAAACCGTAAGGGACTTATCACCATCATCATCATCATCATCATCATCATCATCATCATCATCATCATCATCATCATCATCATCATCATCATCATCATCACCATCATCATCATCATCATCATCATCATCATCATCATCATCATCATCATCTCGTCGTCGTCGTCATCATCATCATCATCATCATCATCATCATCATCATCATCATCATCATCATCATCATCATCATCATCATCGTCGTCGTCGTCATCATCATCATCATCATCATCATCTCGTCGTCGTCATCATCCATCATCATCATCACCATCATCATCATCATCATCATCATCATCATCATCATCATCATCATCATCATCATCATCATATCATCATCATCATCTCATCATCATCATCATCATCATCATCATCATCATCATCATCATCATCATCATCATCATCATCATCATCATATCATCATCATCATCATCATCATCATCATCATCATCATCACACCACCACCACATCATCTCATCATCATCATCATCATCATCATCATCATCTTCATCATTATCATCATCATCATCGTCGTCGTCGTCGTTGTCGTCGTTATCATCATCATCATCATCATCATATGAAGCGGCAGCATTCGATAACACTGCTGAAAGCTATGTCAATTGTTTCAGTGTATGGTCATTTTTGGGTCATACGTAATTACTATCCAGGTCATGAGCCAGATATCACCAATCGGTCAATAATTCAATGCTTTCTACGTCACCAATAGGTCACCAATAGGTCACCAGTAGGTCAGTTATCACGTTTTATCAGACTCAGTATCTAAATAGGGACGAGAGAAAATAAATTGTTATAATTATCATTGAACGCCTCATTTCTTCTTTGTTCCCATCAAAATACGACTCAGATAAATAGTGATATTTGACCGATTGATGATATGTGGTCAAGTGATATTA
>NC_088361.1:11676159-11681159 GCF_034508935.2 Berghia stephanieae | reverse complement strand
CTCATAAACATGGATGGCAAAAAACGATAACTACAGCCTGAGTGATGTCAACTTCGTTCTACCTATATGTAACATTGCCCGAGAGGCACTTTTTCATACATAGTGATGATAAGCCGCCAGAAGCCGTGAACTGTAAAAAGTAATAATATCATTAAATGGATATAACAGCTTCCAAAAAACAAAAAAAATAACCAAGAAAAAAACAAAACAAAACAAAAACAAAACAAAACAAAAACAAAACAAAACAAAAAACAAATAAAAAACAAAACAACCCCCCCCCCAAAAAACAAAACAAAAACAAAAACAACAACAAACCCCCCCCCCCAAAAAAAAAAAAAAACAAACAAAAAAAACAACCCAAAAACAAAACAAAAACCCAACAAACCCCCCCACCTCCCCCCCCCCAAAAAAAAAAACCCCAAACAAATCAAACATGTAACGTTTCGGGTTAAATCTCTTCTTCAGACAACAACAACAAGAGCAACAACAATAACAACAACATTAACACAAACAATAACAACATAAATACGTCACATATTTTGAAAATGTCTGTTATCCGTTTGCATAATGTGAGTTCTGAGTGTTTATCAAATTATGTTAAAACCCGCCATTCTATTCAGAATTCAAACTATCATTGAGTTTTCGTTATTTGTGTGTGTATGTGGTTGGACTGAAAACTGGACTAAGTTAGAAAGTACAAAATGCCCATGGTAACGTTTATTTATTTATTGTTTTGTTTTTTATTTCAGAAACCAAAGTAACGCCAATCAATTAGGCGGTGATGTTGAAGATATGACAGGGAACTATACAATGCACTTATCGATGTCTGGGACTGAAAGCAAATCATTGCGTGACAATGTGAAAATGGGAAAGACTATACACCTGAGCTCACAACGCCAACGGAAAAGAATTTCCGGAAGATGTGGATCGTCTACAATCCAGGTTTTATCCGATATTGTGGATGGGTGCGAAGGGGGAGATGTTGACAGAAACCCCAAGAACACGATTACAGGACAGGCTGAAAAGACACGACAATTTGAGTTGAATCAAACCCGGAAGAATCAGAGACTATCAAAATGTTTGAAATTTATGAATAACGATGTCGTAAATTATGTTGACGGACCTTTCAATGATTTCGAGATTTCTGCGGGTCAGGTCTTTAAAAAAGAAAACAGGCAAGATAATCTTTTGACTTCAAACCACACTGGTCTTGCTGGCGATTGCGATCCGAATGGGTTTAGAAACGCGAATAAATCGTCGGGTAGAAAAGAGAAATATCGAGATAAAAGCGGACAAGTCTCAAGGAAAGGCAGGGATATTATATCAAAGGGGGATAAATACAACATTGGAGTTCGTGCGGATGTAGATGATGCTATTGATGATGTTTATAGTGGGATTGAAAGAGGAGACACACAGTTCAATCATCGAGTTCCACCAAATAGTGCTGTTGATGACATTTTGAATCATCTCGATCTCAAGACAAATCGTAAACACGATGACTTTTTCAATCAAAAAGACCTTTGGAAAAACGGTTGTCTTAACGACGTCATTTGTCATCGAGCCCTTAGACCAAGTTGCACAAACGATGACGTTTGGAATCAACGAGAACTTAAACCCCATTCCATCCATGATGAAGTTTTGAATCAACGAGATCTTAAACCCCATTCCATCCATGATGAAGTTTTGAATCAACGAGATCTTAAACCCCATTCCATCCATGATGAAGTTTTGAATCAACGAGATCTTAAACAACATTCCATATATGAAGACGCTTTGAATCAACGAGAACTTAAACCGCATTTCATATATGATGACGTTTGGAATCAAGAAGAACTTAGACTTAGTCATAGTTATGATAACACTTTGAGTCAAGGAGATCATCGAATGAGTCCAACACTTAATATTTTGAATCATCGAGAACTCAAACCAAATGTCACAGATGAAGAAGTTTTGAATCAAGGAGATTTCAGGTTTAATCGTAAACTTTATCGCTCTTTAAATCACCGAAACCTTAAACTAAACCAGGCAATTGATGATGTTTTGGATCCCACTCCAAATTATACTCGCATTGACGTTTTAGATCAACAAGATCCAAAACAAGCCCGTCAAACTAAAGCCGATTGTTTTGTCAATCACGAATTTAAAACAAAACACACGCCCAAGACGGATATTATTGATTATCACCCCGACTACGACATCGAGAACGTTTCATTGGACTATTGGCCTGGCCAATATTCGGCGTGTATGTCAGTCCATGATTTACCCTACAAACCATTCTATGATGATTACGTTTGCCATGTACACAATTGGTTTGATGACTTCTCCGATGATTTTAACTGTACACTGGACGATTTTGTTGTTGACTATAAACCTACCTATGAAGTTAATCAAGATATAATTGATTATAAACCTAGTTATGAAGTTAATCAAGATCTTTTTGACTATAAACCTCATTATAAAGTAGACGAATTTCTAGCTGACTATAATCCAAACTTTGAAGTTGACAGCGTCCCTATCAATGATGAGCTCAAGCGTGAACTCGGTAAAGTTCGCGGTGATTACAACTTGAGTCATAGAATGAACAAAATCCCTGCTAACCATGAGCTGAGTTACAGAATTGACAAATGTCCAGAGTACAGCAATATACATGCATATGACAGACTGAATTTTGACAATTCTTCAAACCATACTTACAAGAGCCGTATTTCTGACATTAAATCCGATCATAAACCGCAAGAAAGAACACAGGAAAACAATCATGCTGATGCTAAATCTGCAAATGATCATTACGGTCTATCTGAGTATAATGTTGATGATTTTACTTTAGAAAATTACAACAAACTAGACAATTCAACTAACCTAAAACCGAGCCATAAATTTGTCACAGAGTTTAAAAACTCAAGGACGGGTAGCCAATTATCTGACAATTCTCTTAAAAATACTTGTGTGACGAAAAACGGCCGACGGACTTTGAAACAAAATGATGATATTTCCTCGGCTCCTATAAGAGTAGTCAAAACGGCTCTAGATACAAGAAATAGGAAAATCAAAGCGTCGCACCAACTCCTTTCACAGTTATCCCGAGACGATTTTCACTCTCTTGACTACAATCAAAACTCCAAAGAGAAAAAGAAAGCGGATGACGACGAAGATCGATCCATCGACTCTCTAGACGAGACCCTCCCCCTGAAAAAAGTTCCGTTCGGCGTCTACTGCATCACTGCGTTCGTCTACACCGCATTTGGCGGAGTGTTTTTCAAAGATCTGGAACCGAAAGGCGGCTTCATCGACGGGTTGTACTTCACCTTTATAATGCTGACCACCATTGGGTTCGGGGACATCGTTCCTACCCCAGAGAGATACATCGTCTTGCTGATATACGGAGCCCTGGGTCTTGCTTTGGCGAACTTCGTGACCAACATGATGATCGACATGATCGTGGATATTCTGGAATTGATTACGTTCATGTTTGAGAACCAAATGGGAGGTTGCTTGCCTGAGAAACAAGCAGATGACTAAATATATATATATATATATATATATATATATATATATATATATATATATATATATATAATATGTGTAATACCTTGTTCATGGTTTAAACTATACTTTGTTTTTCATGCTTTGACTTCCTTTCGGTTATGCATAAAACTCACACACGCTTAGGCTAATTGATTCAGATTTGATCTTATGTAACACTAGATGGTGTTGAATGACGAATTCTTTGCTTAACTGTCGTCAGTCGAGTGGTAAATGATGATGCGGATGATGACGATAATGATAATATTCCTACATGCAATTTGCATTGTCACTCTTTCAATTTCCACAACAGTATAGTATACAATCTCCCACCATTAAAATTGAGCTTAAATTGCGCTTTATATAGCGCAATATCCACTAAATGTGCTCAAAGCGCTTTACAAGGGGTCCCTGGTAAACAGCAACATTTAACATGTAGGACGAGACATGACGCCTGTTAGGCGATATTACAATTTTTCGGTCAAAGACAACGCTGTTAACGGCCAGGTACTCATTTTACACCCGAATACGGCGAGAGAATGTGAGTAAAGAGCCTTTTCCAAGGACTCAACTATGCGCCGAGCGCGAGGCTCGAACCCGGGACCTTCAGATCCGAAAGCGAGTGTCATACCACTAGACCACATAGTCACATAGCCGCACCATTCATTCATTCTAGACCCACGCGACATTGAATACGTTCAAACTGAAGCCCTTTCTTTTACGCGCCATCGAGTGTCTTCAAAGTGGATATGAAAAATTGAGGAGGCAAGAGATGTTTTCGAAAAGTCCCTATTTTCATGTCAAGATTTTTGAATTAAGAGAAAATAGTTGTAAAAAAGACATAAGGAGCTCTATATCGAAATCAGAACATTGCAAGAAATGAAAACTATCCGTTACAAGATGTAGAACCTGGGATAGAATCATGCAGCGGTACGGTCTTTGCGTCGTACTCGAAAGGTATCGAGTTCGAATACCCACTGGACTGTGTGGCATTTAGCAGGTCATCTCGCCCTAGCTAGCTTTGCGGCGCTGCACTGCGCCCGACGCCTGGGTTATTCCAGTCTTCCCTTGGAATAGACTCGAAAAAGAAAAATCTCCTATAGGATGAATAAAGTGAGTTTAACTATTTATTTAATTATTTATTTATGGATCTGACGGTTCCAAAACTTGATCGCTTTCCTCGTCCTATCTATCGTTAACGTATAGAAATCTAACAGACATCATGTCTAGTTCTACATCTTACGTGTTGTTGTGGGTTAGGGACACTTTGTAAAGCGCTTTGAGCAGGTTTAGTGGATATTGCCCTATAGGGAAGCTCAAGTTTTTATACAATTGAAGGCCGGTTTTCCAAAACTCGATTAAAAAAAAAACTTTTTGAGATTTTCCATCCATGAGATAATTGAAATGTAAATTATATCTTAAGAATCAAATGGCGCACGAATGTCCCTAAATTTGTGTGAATTTGAAGGTTAAATATG
>NC_088361.1:11661159-11671159 GCF_034508935.2 Berghia stephanieae | reverse complement strand
TTTTTTATAACCTTTATTTTTGTGTGTTTTTTTTTGTTTGTTTGTCTCCTGAAGAAGGCCAAGGACCGAAACGTTTGTTTTGTGTTGTTCCCTTTTATATGAGTCAAATTAACTCATTTTATTTTTCTATCTAGTTCTACACACGCTTCCTTCGTCTGGTGTCTGCTACTGTAAACCGCATTCTTGGCATTGGTCTGAGAATGCACGATTTTCAGAAGTCAGTTTTTAAGCAGCCTTTAGACATAATTCACAGATGTGTGATTTTCAAATATGATAAAATATTCGTATAATGGACACTAATGATAAATCGTTTTAATACCAGAAATTCTAAAGCCACATGACAAAAATCGTGGAATATTAAACTTTTCAAAAAATTGCAAGTTTACAGTAAAATTGGGAAAACTGCGAGATTGTTGTGTCAAGTGTCGAGCGGAGAGACGGTGAGATGGGTTTTTTTTTCCTCTTCTTTTCTTTCATGAGATTCCAGATTCTCTCCCTTGGTTGCACGTGTCTGGCTTGTGTTGCCAGATTGTGCCACACCGCACATTATTTTGAATTACGATCCTCCCTGCGCGATGTGGGAAACATTCTGTGGTAGATAACGATGTCGTTATGATAGTCTTTCCTTGGCAAACGTTTTAAAGCAGTTTTACTGTAAATCTTCATAATATTCACTTCGCGTGATTTTTGTTCGTGATAGCTTGTTTTAATGATGATTCTATTTTCACTTGGAGGGGTATATTATTGTTGGTGCTGTGCGTTTAGGTAAAATACTCACAACATTCGCCACCCGGATATACCGAACCGACACACAAAAACTATGTGTAACCTTGAACTTTTATGCAGACTGATTGATAGAATTCGGTGAGAACTAATCATTAATATGGCGGTCTTATAACTGTAACAAAGAGCTGAGGGACGTCAATTTCGTTCCTTCAATAGTCTGATTAATATAATTTAGTGAGAATTGATAATTAAGATGCCTGTCTAAAAACAATAATAAAGAGATGATTGACGTCATTTTCGTTTCTTCCATACACATCTCTAAAGGATAATAAAGACAATGCTAATAGTTGCTTTGTGTAATTGACACCAAAAACGTTTCGTTATTACGCCTTCTTCAGGAGACAGATAAAACACACCCCACCACCCCCCCCCCTCCCAAATAAAACCGATGATAAATGAATTACATTTAAATGATGTGTAACCTTAACCATTTATAGTCTGGTTAATACAGTTAAGTGAGAACAACTCACAAACGCGGATGGCAAAAACAATAACAAAGGCCTGAGTGACGTCATCTGCATACTATCTATAGATAGTTCGAAGATGACGTCACTCGGGCCTTTGTTATTGTTTTTGCCATCCGCGTTTGTGAGTTGTTCTCACTAAACTGTATTAACCAGACTATAAAAGTTCATGGTTACACAGAGTTTGTGTGTTGGTCCGTTATACTTCCGGATGGCAATGTTGTGAACTCCTTGGCCAAGCGCATTCTATCTATAGATAATATGCGCTTGTCTAAGAAGTTCACAACTCACAACATTACCATCCGGAAGTATAAAGGACTAACACACTAAACTATGTGTAACCTTGAACTTTTATAGTCTTGTTAATACAGTTTAGTGAGGATTACTCATAAACGTGGATGGCAAAAAGCAATAACAAAGACCTGAGTGACGTTAATTTCATACTGTCTATATACACTTCGATAACTACGCTTCTCGAACATTTGTCATAATGTAAACAATGACAGTGATTGGTAGACACAGCAAACTACACAGATTTTACTATAGATGGTATGTGTCTAAGTAAAATACCAATTGTTCTTCCGCTTGATCAATAGAACCAACACAGAAAACTATGTGTAAACTTTAACGTTTATAATCTGATCGAGAAAATGGTGTGATAACAGAGAGAGGACGATTTCATTCACGTTAATGTTTATAAACAACCAACTATGTGTGTCCGAGCACGTGTGAAGGTGTGTCATAAATTCCATGCTTTGATTGGTCAAATATCTACTTAATGGGAGCGATCTATATTCAGGTTTTCGTCCAACCAAGTCATCAATCACATGATTTGTTGCTGTCCAACAATTGGATGTTTTTTAACAAATGAAAACACTCTGTTTTTTTAAAATGAAAGTTGTAAACATACTCATGTGTCAAGCTGAAATAAATGACCAATCGTGATGTTAGATATTTTTCAAAACCTGTGAACACTTTTCACTAAGTGGGTCACTTTGAGCACACTTTGCAATGTGACCAATGACCTCGAGCACATGGAAAGGTAATATAGATCGCTCCCGTCTTTAACTTCAAGACAGATATGCCTATCTTTCACGGAAAAGTTCCAAATGTTATGGTCATTGTCAGGAAGATTATCAGTGAGAAATGAACACAACAGTATTAACCTGTAGATTTTTGACCAACCAAAACATGGAATTTGTGACACACCTTCACACGTGCTCGGACAAACATAATTGGTTGTTTATAAACAATTATGTGGATAACGGTTTAAGAAATTTGACAAGTAAGGAATTGGGTTATCAGACCTATAAATAAGTACGTGTCGAGTCGTTGGATTTGAAAAACAAAACAAAAAACAAAAAAAAAAAAAAACTCTGTCACCGTAAGCAATTGTACATTCTTGAATTTAAAAAATGGGACTTATTTTTTGTTCATTTTCAATTCATCAGTGAGACGAGTGGAGACTTGATTTGAACTATAGGTGTGAATGAATGGAGTTTAAATATTGATATCATGCGTTTTGGTGAAATACTCACAACATCCGCCAGTCGGATAAAACTTATCAGCGCACTAAATTATGTGTAACCTCAAACGTTTATAGATAGTATGCAGATGACGTCACTCAGGCCTTTGTTATTGTTTTTGCCATCCGCGTTTGTGAGTTGTTCTCACTAAACTGTATTAACCAGACTATAAACGTTCATGGTTACACAGAGTTCGTGTGTCGGTCCGTTATACTTCCGGATGGCAATGTTGTGAACTCCTTGGCCAAGCGCATTCTATCTATAGTCTGATTGATACAATTTAGTGAGAAGTACTCATAAAAAATGGCTGGCTAAAAACAATAACAAAGAGGTGAGTGACGTCAACTTCGTTCCTTCTATACTTCGAGGCGTGAGGACTTGTTAGGATTGATAAAATGAGACCCGAGGTGTTTGACATTGTGCTGACCAAAACGGATGCCGTATATTTCCCTGGACAGACCATCCACGGGCAGGTCAACCTGGAGCTGAGTAAAACGGTCAAGGTCAAAGGTTAGTGAAACATTGATTGTTGTTGTTGTTGTTGTTGTTGTTGTTGTTCTTCTTCTTTTCTTCTCTTCTTCTCTCCTCCTCCTCCTCCTCCTCCTCCTCCTCTTTCCTTCTCTCTTCTTCTTCTTCTTCTTTTCTTCTTCTTCTTCTTCTTCTTCTTCTTCTTCTTCTTCTTCTTCTTCTTCTTCTTCTTCTTCTTCTTCTTCTTCTTCTTCTTCTTCTTCTTCTTCTTCTTCTTCTTCTTCTCTTCTTCTTCTTCTTCTTCTTCTTCTTCTTCTTCTTCTCTCTTCTCTCTCCTTCTTCTCTCCTCCTCTTCCTCTCTTCTCTCTCCTCCTTCTCTCTTCTTCTTCTCTTCTTCTTCTTCTTCTTCTTCTTCTTCTTCTTCTTCTTCTTCTTCTTCTTTTCTTCTTCTTCTTCTTCTTCTCTCTCTCTCTCTCTCTCTTCTCTTCTTCTTCTCTCTTCTTCTTCTTCTTCTTCTTCTTCTTCTTCTTCTTCTTCTTCTTCTTCTTCTTCTTCTTCTTCTTCTTCTTATCAATCTTTCTATTATTTCAGAGGAGGTCTCGATAGCTCAGTCGGTAGAGCACTCGGTTCACACGCAAAGGGACCGAGATCGATGTTGGATGAAAGTCGACGTTTTTAAAACCCCTTTGTCCACCCATTAATGATTCGGTAGCTGCGTCTGTTGGATCTGGAGGATATTAATTTGCGATAGATTACCAGCTATTTCCACAAATTGCCTTTTCCCTGCTGTACAACTGTCGAAAAAAAACCTTTTACTGGTAAACTTTTTGTTTTATTACATAAATATATTAAGTTGAAATGGGTTGCTAAACATCATGTGCGGCTATGTGGTCTAGTGGTATGACACTCGCTTTCGGATCGGAAGGTCCTGGGTTCGAGCCTCGCGCTCGGCGCATAGTTGAGTCCTTGGAAAAGGCTCTTTACTCACATTCTCTCACCGTACTCAGGTGTAAAATGAGTACCTGGCCGTTAACAGCGGTGTCTTTGTACGATAAATTGTAATATCGCCTAATAGGCGTTATGTCCCGTCCTACATGTTAAATGTTGCTGTTGACCAGGGACCCCTTGTAAAGCGCTTTGAGCACATTTAGTGGATATTGCGCTATATAAAGCTCAATTAAAAAAAATAATTTGTTAAAAAGTAGTCCTTCAGAGCCCACGAAGCCGGAATTTCTCCCAGTTTCTACAGCGTGAAACAGACAAAAGCAATCGCTTGCTACCTTTTTGATAGGACGTTAGTAGTCTATCGCAAAGTGCTTTCATCCAGATCTAATAGACCCAACTACCCAATCACAAGGGGGTAAAAAACAAAACAAACCCAAACAATCTTGGCTTCCCCCTGAATCAATAAACCCATTGCGTGTGAAGCAAGTGATCTACCACTGAGCTATAGGGACCCTCTGATATATTAAGACTAATCAAACATTGTAAAAAACACACACACACAAAAAAAGAAAAAATACCAAAAAATAAAAACAAAAAATAAATTTAAAAATACACTAATAAACAAAATGCAAAAAAAAAAAACAACAAAAACCCCCCCCCCCCCAAAAAAAAAACAACAAACAAACAAAACAAAAAAAAAAACAAAAAAACCCACAAACAAACAAGCAAACAAGAAATCTCCAAACTCCGATATTTCCTATCATCTTAGAATTTCGTATGAAGCAAGATTACTGACCAAAAAGAAGCAAAATTATTATTTTTTTTCAATGTATGGCTAATCTCCAGATGAGTAAGTAGGAAAAAAGAAAAAAAGATTCTTTATCAATGATTATATTGTAATTCAAATTACTCGTAGCCAATCCTGTGTCATGTGACCATCTCTCTCTCTCTCCCTCTCTCTCTCTCTCTCTCTCTCTCTCTCTCTCTCTCTCTCTCTCTCCCCACCCCCCCCCCCCTTTCCCACACACCCTCAAGATGTCCAATCGAGCGTTGGCCCCGTTAGAAAGTTCCTTGATTTAATAATCAACCTTTTGAAATAAAGGCGTCGTCCTTAACCAGTTAACTGCCGAACTCTGAAAAAAAGTAATACTCGTATTTAAAACTTTGGCCAGAAAACTCGTCCCTCAAATATCGATCTATTTAAATGACCCTCGTCTTGGCCAAAAAAAACCCCAAAAAACTCTTAAACTTGGGACCTCGTGAGGTCAAACTTGTTCCCCGGGTTTGAGAGTTTTTGTTAAGATGAGGGTCATTTAAATCGATCGAAATTCGAAGGACGAGTTTTCTGGCCAAATTTTTAAATGTTCAGTATTTCCAGAGAATAGCAGTTAACTCCTTAACCATCTCCTTACCAACTATAGGAAAATCGTCACATTCGTTACGATACAACCAACATTTTTCATATTTAGATTTCCTTTGTACATCATGAAATTTAAATATAATGAACAGTGTATGTTTTGCTAAAGAAATTATGTATGGCAAGAAGTTTACTGCTATTCTATGTCTGAGTGATAAAAAATCTATTTTTGTGTTAGTTGGGTGTGAAGTTTTGGGAAAAATCATGAAAATGGCTGGTAAGGAGAGAGTTAACTCACTCAAGCCATGATGTGCGACGTACCGGGCGACCTCTTCCGAACTGAAATAGATTTCAGATTGGTCCCTATTATCCCAGACCAGATAGGGTTAGTCTCTTTGGCATTCCAGAACAGACAGTATTACATAGACCTGCCTACTTGAAAAATCTTTAAAGATAAAAATTCTATTCACAATTGTTAACTTTGATAATTAACAATTTTCCCTCACAAGGATTTAATAACACTTCAAAATATTTTTTTATTATGTCGTCTGCCATCAACTTTAATTTTCAATAAGTTTTAATGACTTAAAATGCTCTTGAAGTTCTAAAATTGGAACCAAAATTTCGTAATTCTACCAGTTTTTCACAATGAAAGTCAGGTTTGGCTACATACTGGGCGCCCTCTTCCAAACAGAAATAGATTTCTGATTGGTCCCTTTATTCCAGACCAGATAGGGTTAGTGTCTCTGACATTCCAGGACACACAGCATCATGACGTCATCATCACATGATATGTGAGCAGTGGCGTCGCTATATTGGTTGATTTGGTGCCTGGCACCGAATCCATCTTTAAAAATGGATTACAGCATTTTAAAAAATAAATAAAACTGAGAAATGGTGTTTACCGCCTCTTACTTATTTGAGTAAGTCTTTTCTTTAATTTCTTTTGTATTTACAAATATAATACGTTTTAAATTACTTTTTTTTCTGATTCTGGAACCACATTATACTGTAAGCATGCCACGCCACTGTATGTGAGCTATCCCTTCAAAACCGTGTTCTGTTGGGCTTCGACGTACACTTATTTGCAGGTCTAATAACCCATTATGGGGTCACTGTTGTAATAGAAATCTAAAAAATAAAAATGACAAAATATTGTTCATCAAAACAATGTTAAACTGAGCCCATAATCGCGTACGATGACAGACCTGCATCTATGTACACGTCGGCGGCGGGGATGGAGGAGGGGGCAGGGCAGGGGGTAGGGGTACTTTTGATGATCAAAATTGAATTTATGGTGACAAATATACGGATCGCATATTGACATTTTGCTCGATGCCCATAGTTTTAGGTCTGGTAACTGGAAGCTATTCTGGACTTGTTTTATGTGCGGCTATGTAGTCTTGTGGTATGACACTCGCTTACGGGTCGGAACGTCTTGGGTTCGAGACTCGTTCGGCGCATAGTTGAGTCCTTGGAAAAGGCTCTTTACTCACATTCTCTCACCGTACTCATGTGTAAAATGAGTACATGGCCGTCAACAGCATTGTCTCTGTCGAAAAAAATTGTAATATCACCTCACAGGCGTCATGTCTCGTGTTGCTGTTGTTACGTGTTGCTCTTGTTCAGGGACCCTTTGTAAAGCGCGTTGAGCACGTTTAGTGGCTATTGCGCTATACAAAAATTCAAGTTTCTTTGTGTTAAAAAAAACAACATTCTTGTTGGTAATGGACGATATTCTTGCGTTGGTCTGAGAGTATTTCTATTACAACAAAGATAGCATCACCATTTGGGTTATCAGACCTGCAAATAAGTACACGTCAACATTTGGTTGTTATAGATACGCGGATCACATATAGGGAATGAGATTAGCGGAAGAGTAGCGTCCCTTGATTGGACGTCACCGACGTAGAAGTTATAAGAGAGAGAACGTCAATATGGTTTTGCGCATGCGTCTCTCGTCCTCGCTTCCGGTGAAAGCGGCATGAGACACTTCACCGACGTTCTCTCTTTGTTATAAATGTACTTTCTTTCAAAATAGATCTTATGAAGTTTCTCTGATGTTTTTATTTATGCTACGATGGTAATAATGCATACGTTTTGATGCCAGGTAAACTTAAATTCTCTTCCCTGGTAAAAGTAAAAGTATGTATGCTCTACCTACCGATTTTAACGGTTTGCACAAAAATAGTAATTCAATGAGGCTTAAAATGTTAGTCTACAGATTTAAAGAACAAGATAACAAGTCGTCGTCAGAAATAATATGTAAGGCTTTTTTTTCTCCTTTCGTTTTCTCCTTTTTGTTCATTCAGCACCGAATTCGAGTTTATTAAAATGATGTTAAAATCAATGCACAAATATGATCGATGCTTTTCATTTATAAATTTTACGAGGTAAAAATAAACATGAGGTTAATATATATATATACGCAATAGCCACTAAACGTGCTCAAAGCTCTTTACAAGGGGTCCCAAGCCAACAGCTACATATAACATGTCGGACGAGAAATGACGCCTGTTAGGCGGTATTTATTTTCCCCCCGACAGATTCAACGCTGTTAACGACCAAGTACTTATTCTACACCCTAGTACGATGAGAGAATATAAGTAAAGGATTTAACTATGCGCAACTCAGAGCGGGACTCGAACCCAGGACGTTCCGATCCGAAGGCGAGTGCTATAACACTAGACCATAGCCGCACAGCAAAGTACATTTTTCCTGAATCCGGACAAAACGTCTATGGAATAATTTGATTACAACTTCGTGAATTGAAGGTTTTGATCCAACCAGATTCGTAGAGAGTGATTCATTTTTATAATATCTGCACTCATTCCACATATACAGTGTTTAAAAAAAATAAAAAATTATTGGCACATCTCAGGGTTGAATAACTCGAGAGCTATGTAAGATTTCATCAAACGATTTGTTTTGTTTGGCCATAATATGTGCAAAATTTATTTAAGTTTCGATTGATGTAAGTTTTAACAAAAATATTTTCAAAATTACCCGTTTCTACTCATAACATTATAATTCGGCTACCAAATGGCGCACTGTGTTAAAACTTACATCGATCAAAACCAGGGGCGTGGCTATATAATATGGGTTGATTTGGTGCCTTGCACCGCATCCATCTTTTAAAAATGGATTACAGCATTTAAAAAAATAATAAAACGTAGAAATGGTATAGGGAATGAGATTAGCGGAAGAGTAGCGTCCCGTGATTGGACGTCACAGACTATGGGTGACGTCCAATCAAGGGACGCTACTCTTCCGCTATTCTCATTCCCTATACACCGCCTCTTACATATAAGTAAGTCTTACATGAGTAGATAAGTCTTTTCTTTAAGTTTCTTTTCTTTCATTTGTATTTACAAATATAGCATATTTTAATCCATTTTCTTCTGATTCTGGCACCACCTTATACTGTGAGCACGCCACGCCACACAAAACTTAAATACATTCTGTACCTATGCCAAAAACAAAAACGTTTGAAGAAATCTTACATGGCTTTGGAGTCATTCAAACCTGAAATGTATCGATACTAAAAAAAACGTACTGTATTTCTTCTTACAACAGTCCCTGTTTCCCGGTGTTTCTTTTTTACGAAACCCGCCGAAACCCGCCGAAACCTGACGAAACCCGACAAAGTTATGGGAAGTAGGCAGCAGTAGCGAGTGAACCTGGGACTCGAGGAAAGTGTACACCATTGGGAGTGAACCTTAGCAACGCCACTGTCACATTATCTCATTCGTCTGTAGTGTTTCATTCATCCTGTTTTGTTGATTAAGGGGGAAACACGAAACATCCACAGTATCTGTCTTCGATCTAATAAATTGAAGCTTAAAATTCAATACTTATCGTAATTTATTTAGTCTTACACTGATTTGTGACAAAAATGTATTCCACTTGATAATATAGTTAAATATAAGAATAATATCTCGACTGCACCGGAATTGATCTCGGTCCCATTGATTTTTGAAGTGAGTGCTCTACCAACTGAGCTATCAGGACCCCTCTCCTCCCCCCCCCCCCCCCCATTATTACAAGTATCCATGGTGAAGTCTTCCAACTTCGACCTCGGCTCATAAAATCATTACATCAATTGCTTCACTTGACTCAAGTGTAGAATTGTATCTTCTTTTGTTTTATCCATTAGACCCTCCCGCTGTTTGGGTTACTGGGTCAGTAGCTGGGATTCACGATGCTTAACTTGTTAACACTTTGATAATAAATAAAACAAACACGATTTAACCCTCAGAAGTCCCAGGTTTGAGAGTTTTTGTCGGGATGAGGGTCATTTAAATCGATCAATATTTGAAGGACGAGTTTTCTGGCCAAATTTTTAAATACGTGTCTTTCCAGAGTACGATAAGTAATTGGTTGATCACACTCATCAAAACTTCACTAATTTCTTCAGCAAAGCACCAAAAACATTATTTTTAATGTTGTAGGCT
>NC_088361.1:11656159-11658659 GCF_034508935.2 Berghia stephanieae | reverse complement strand
AGGCTCGAACCCAGGACCTTCCGATCCGAAAGCGAGTGTCATACCACAAGACCACATAGCCTCATAAAATGTACCTTATAATTTCTTCGTTTTATTATCTATATTATCTCTTTTATAAAGTAGCTCCTCGGACAAAGAAGAAAATAATCGCTCCGCTGTCGTGAGAGGAAGATCTATTGTATCACACACAATAGTTCCTCCCTGCGTATGAATATCCCATAAATCAATTCCCACGAGACACCTCTTGTCGGTTTTGATAAAATATACAGAATAATTTCATAATGTCATTTGTCAGTCGTTCTTACACGATATGTCTTAGACACTTGATTAAATAAGTTGAGAATAATTCTCCAGGATTACAAATTTTCTGCAGCCGGAAAGCAAGGCATTCTAGGCTAGTGGGAGACAGATTTTGAAAAGAAAAGGCTTGATTATTACATTATAAAACATGAATAAAGGAAGAAAAAAAACCCCATAAAAAAAACAGAACAAAATTTAAAAAAATAAATAAATAAAGAATAAAAAATAAAAAAGACCCAGAAAAATATACACCCCCCACTCACAAAAAAAAATAACAAAAAAACTACAACAAAAATAAACAAACAAACAAACCACAAACAACCCATCAAATAAAAAATAAATATATTGATAAATAAATAACAAAACAAAAAAAATAATAAAAACAACCAACAAAACAATACAAAACCAAAAAAAAAAAAAAAAACAAACAAAAATCACCAACAAAAACAAAAAAATCAAAAACAAATTTAAACAACAACTTTCCACGGACTCAACTTTGTGCTTCCAGAGCGGGATTCAAACCTTAGATCTACAAGTCCAAAGACAAGTATCATACCGCAAATCCCACAGAGGTCCACAACATACAAATGCAATGTCGCCAAATTAATTTTAAAAAATGTATATCAAGATACTGGCATTCGGTAAAAGACAAATAAAACAATAGGATTCAGTAGTCTGATGTCACACCGCCCGGCAACGGTGGGCATCTTGGTTCTAAACAAAGAAAATCATTACTTTTTATTCTTCATGCTGTCTAGAACTTTTCATTCCCTTTTCATATGCCTTGTGATCAGAATGTGTAAAAGTCAAAACATGATCAAATTTATGTTTTTTTTCCCTCTGGAAACGCTTTTATGCTCGCCGGAGAAATATTTCATACGGGCGTCCGCCATTGTTCCGATAGTTTAGAGCCAGTGTAACAACGTTACCATGCGTCATTAGGAAGGAAGTGACGTTACGACTGTTGAAGAGTATTAAGCACGGTTATAAAGAACAATCTTAGGGTGAAGGTATTCTTAGATTATGTGGAAGGGGGCGGGGGAGGGGGGGGGGGGAGGATTAGGATCGCGGCGTGGTTAATTCATCACAATGTGCAACTTCAATAGATAGTTCGAAGTCGACGTCACATAGGTCTTTGTTATTGTTTTTTGCCATCCGCGCTTATGAGTACTTCTCACTAATCAGTAATAACCAGACTATAAACGTTCATGGTTACACACAGTTTTGTGTGTTGGTCCGTTATACTTCCGGATGGCAATGTTATGAGTTTCTTTGCCAAGCGCATACTATCTATTTGTGAACTTGAGTTTGAATTGCTCCACCTGTGATGTATTATCGTTATTTATTCTTTGTAATGGTGGAGTAAAAATAACAAACAAACAGAAAACAAACAAAAAAAACAAAAACATAACAAAAACAAAACATAACATAACTGAACAATATTAACGAAAGTTTTTATATAGCGCAATATACACTCGAAGTCTCAAAGCGCTTTACAAAGAGTCCAAATCCAACAGCAACACTTAACATGTAGGACGAGACATGATGCCTGTTAGGTGATACTACAATTTTTTTTTTCGGACAGAACAACGCTGTTAACAGCCTGGTACTCATTTTACACCTGTGTACGATGCGAGAATGTGAGTAAAGAGCCTTTTCCAAGGACTTATCTATGCTTCGAGCGAGGCTTGAACCCAGGACCTTCCGATCCGAAAGCGAGTGTCATACCACTAGACCACATAGCCGTATATTAGTTCAATGTTCCTCGCTGTAGTTTGACAAGTTCTCAGTCGTACTTTGAAAAATCACGTATATATTTAAAAACTTGGCCAAAAAACTCGTCCTTCAAATATCGAAATTAAATATCAAATATCTTGGCAAAAACTCTCAAACTTGGGACTTTGCGAAGTCTCATGTTGGAAAGTTTTGCCAACATGAAATTGAAATTGAAATTGAGCTTTATATAGCGCAATATCCACTAAATGTGCTCAAAGCGCTTTACAAGGGGTCCCTGGTCAACAGCAACATCTAACATGTAGGACGGGACATGCCGCCTGTTAGGCGATATTACAATTTTTCGGACAAAGACAACGCTGTTAACGGCCAGGTACTCATTTTACACCTGAGTACGGTGAGAGAAAGTGAGTAAAGAGCCTTTTCCAAGAAATCAACTATGCGCCGAGCGCGAGGCTCGAACCCA
>NC_088361.1:11628659-11651159 GCF_034508935.2 Berghia stephanieae | reverse complement strand
AACTACAGGAAAATCGTCCCATTCGTTACGATACAATGAACATGATTCGTGTTCAAATGTGTTATGTACATTCAAAAAACATTTGAAGAAAAACGTTTGATACAACTAGATATAAAAACTTAACGCTGTTTTGTAAACCTGCTTTTGCTGCACAAAACTATGTTTAGGGATTGAGATTAGCGGAAAAGTAGCGTACCTTGATTGGACGTCACCCTCGCTTCCGCGAGGACGAGAGACGCATGCGCACAACCAACATGACGTTCTCTCTCTAATAACTTTTCCGCCGGTGACGTCACAGACTATGGGTGACGTCCAATCAAGGGACGCTACTCTTCCGCTAATCTCGTTCCCTATAATATTCTGTTCTTATTTTTTTTTTTTCACTTCGGGAACAATTCTGAAAATGGTCGGTAAGGAGAGAGTTAACCAGGAGTGAAAGTAAGAAGGAAAAGAAGGAGGAACGAAAGAAGATGTAATGACCATCTTCCGTAGTTGATTTCACGCTGTAAGGCACTACGTGGATTGTTCTGTGTTCTTTGTATTCTTGTTTTTTTTTTTGTTGTTGTTGTCTGTGAACACGTCCAAAGAATTCATTAAAGTAAAACATTAGCTGGGTCTGTTAGATCTGGCCGAAAGTACTTTGGGATAGACCAGCGTCCTATCAAAAGGATAACAAGCAATTCGCACCAGAGAGACCTGGATAAACTTCATCTCCATGGGCCTCATGGCTCTGAAGGATGACTTCATATTTTTATCTATACATTCAATTTGTAAAAAAAATTGTAAATTTCCATTTTTTGGGATATCCTGTCCATTCTGTAACAAATATGCGGCTATGTGGTCTTGTGGTATGACACTCGCTTTCGGATAGGAAGTTCCTGGGTTCGAGCCTAGCTCGTCGCATAGTTTAGTGCTTGGAAAAGACTCTTTACTCGCATTCACTCACCGAACTCAAGTGTAAAATGAGTACCTGACTGGTAACAGCGTTGCCTCTATCCGAAAAAAATGGTAATATCGCCTAACAGGCTTCATGTCCCATCCTACATGTTAAATGTTGTGTTGGCCAGGGACCCTTGTAAAGCGCTTTGAGCACGTTTAGTGTATATTGCTCTATATAAAAGATCAAATTAAAAAATATATAATGAAGTAATAGGGATCTCGGTACGTATTTGATATTTATTTAACTGTTTGTATGGTCGTATTCCTTTAAAGTCATGAGACCATTGGAACAGGCGGTTATCCCAGTTTCTATAGCGTGAAACGGACCATGGCAGTTGCTTGCTACTCTTAGAATACGACACTAGTCTACCGCGTTTTTTAATGTAGTGGATTGTGGTTGTTTTCGCCCTCATCTTTCATGTCCGCACATTGGCCGTCAATCCAATTTTCTTCCCCCTCTTTGTATGCAAATGAAAATGATTGAGAAATGTGCCTTATCAAATCCCCATCGGCTTCGCTGTTCTCGTTCACGTGTGAAGACCAGAGGGGAAGAACGATCAAAGTCACATTTTTCAGCTTTTGAGAAAATCAAAATTAAAGTTTGGAAACCCATTTGAAAACGCCACATGATGATATGAATTGAACTGAATGTGAATTACTAAACTTATATATTTTGACCACAAGTCAGATGCATATAAAAAACAAGCTCTTGGTTGATTTTAATACCAAATTATTGTGATATTAAAACAGTAAGGGACTTTCGGACTTTGATCGATTTTCCCCTTGTGGCCTTCATGTACGATTTTGTGGTCTTGTATCATGGCACATGCTTTCGGGATCAGTAGATCCCAGGTTGATGTCTTGCTGTTGGCGCCTCAAAGTCAAGTCTTTGGAAAAGACACTTTATTCACATTCTCTCACCTTGCTCATGTATACAATGAATACATGACCGGTAATAGCTTTTCCTGCAGCAAAAAAAAAACAAACAAAAACAAAACAAACAAACAAACAAAAAACAAAACAAAAAAAAACAACAAAAAAAAACAAAAAAAAAAAAAAAAAAAAACAACAAACAAACCAAAAGCAAAAAAAAAAAAAAACAAAAAACAAAAAAAGATAAAAAAAAGAAAAAGAAACAAAAAGTAACATCACGTGTCTGATGCCATGTCTCGTCTAACACGTTGAATGTTGTTGTTGACTTGTTTATTCCTTGTAAATCGCATTGAGCACTTTGAAGATTTTGCGCTAGCTATATGTCGGCTCATGTTTTTAAAAAAAATAGAATTGAATTTACTCAACTAAGCACCGAGCGAGGATCGAGCCCAGGACCATCCGATCCAGAAGCCAGTGTCATACCACAAGACTACATTCTAGTTAGGCCTCGGTTGTAGAAACCATCTAAACTATTCAATGACTTGATAACAGCAAATACATTTTGTTCATTAACCTGTTAATTGCCTTACTTTGAATAACACGTATTTAAAAATTTGGCCAGAAGATTCGTCCTTAAAATATCGATCGATATTCATCTTGGCAAAGACTCCCAAACCCGGGACCTCGCGAAGTCCCAGGTTTGAGAGTTGTTTGTTTTTAAATCCGAGACGAGGGTTATTTAAAACAATCGATATTTGAAGGACGATTTTCTGGCCAAATTATTTTAGTGTTTGTTTTTCTAGAGTACGGCAATTAATCGGTTAAACGGATCTTATCACTAATATTAGTTCTTTTGGGGTGATTTTTTTCTCTATTTAAATAATGATCTTGGCAAAGTCTCCCAATCCGGGACCTCGCGAAGTCCCAGGTTTGAGAATTTTTTTCCAAGACGAGGGTTATTTAAATCAATCGATATTTGAAGGACGAGTTTTCTAGCCAAATTCTTTTAGTGTTTGTTTTTCCAGAGTACGGCAATTAATCAGTTAAACGGATCGTGTCAAAATACTAGTTTTTCTTTTTTTTTTTTTTGGGGGGGGGGGGGGGGGGGGTGTTCTCTCTGTGAAAACGAATGGGGAATATTGAGAGTTTGATATTTCAGCTACCTGGATGGTTTGCATTTTATAAGATATGAGCATTTGGTATTCGTTTATTGGGTATCTCTTATGAGGTTGCTGCTTAATCCTAATTTGTTCGGCTTTCATATTTATGTGATGGCCGACTCAACACGGAATTGTATCGGGATGAATGGGACCTCTAAAAACGAATTTAGAACCTGTCTAGCTGGCAGTGAATGGGTAGCTGGGTCTGTTAGATTTGTCGGAAAGTACTTTGCGATAGACCAGCGTCCTATCAAACGGATAGCAAGCAATTAACACCAGAGAGACCTGGATAAACTTCGTCTCTATGGGCCTAATGGTCCTGAAGGATTCGTTCATATTTGTAAACTATACATCCAATTTGTATCAAAACATGCCGACTCGGACATAGTACCTCTTATAGACGTTTTAGCTTTTTATTATATATCATGATATATAGAAACCCATTCCAACTTTTTGGGACATCGTATTCATTCTTTAATAAAATACTCGTTTTATTTAGCCATAGAACTATTTGGCTTTTCTGCACCCGCTGTTTATGCTTTTACTAGGAAGTCTTCTAAAGACACAAAAATAAACACTCTCTCTCTTTCTCTCTCTCTCTCTCTCTCTCTCTCTCTCTCACTCTCTCTCTCTCTCTATGTCTATCTATCTCTCTTTCCCTATCTATCTATCTATCTATCTATCTATCTATCTATCTATCTATCTATCTATCTATCTATCTATCTATCTATCTATCTATCTATCTATCTATCTCTCTTTCTCTATCTATCTATCTCTCTTTCTCTATCTATCTATCTATCTATCTATCTCTCTCTCTCTATCTATCTATCTCTCTTTCTCTATCTATCTATCTATCTATCTATCTATCTATCTATCTTCTCTATCTATCTATCTATCTCTCTTTATCTATCTCTATCTATATATCTCTCTTTCTCTATCTATCTATCTATCTCTCTTTCTCTATCTATCTATCTATCTATCTATCTATCTATCTATCTATATATCTATCTATCTATCTATCTATCTATCTCTCTCTATCTATCTTTCTCTCTTTCTCTATCTATCTATCTATCTATCTATATATCTATCTATCTATCTATCTATCTATCTATTTATATAGCTATCTATCTATCTATCTATCTATCTATCTATCTATCTATCTATCTATCTATTTATTATCTATATCTATCTATCTATCTATCTATATCTATCTATCTATCTATCTATCTATCTATCTATCTATCTATCTATCTATCTATCTATCTCCTCTCTTTCTACTATCTATCTATCTATCTATCTATCTATCTATCTATCTATCTATCTATCTATCTATCTATCTATCTATCTCTTTCTCTATCTATCTATCTATCTATCTATCTATCTATCTATCTATCTATCTATCTATCTAACTCTGTCTTTCGACAATCTTATATACAATCATTTTATTGGAAATAACATTCTCAAACCTGGGATTTCGCAAAGCCTTTCTTAAAGTTCCAGGTTTTTTGTTTGTTTTTTTTTGTGTGTTTTTTTTTGTTTTTTGCCAAGATGAGCGTCATCCAAATCGATCGATATTTGAAGGACGAGTTTTATGGCCAAACTTTTAAATACGTGTTTTCCAGAGTACAACAGAAAACTGGTTAAATGGGTGGTTTATTTTTTCTTCCCAACTCCATATCCTTCCTTTTGCCAGATGCAGTTAGTTACCTGTGCATAATATATTGTCAGATATTTAGACATTGAAATACATCCAGGTAAAACTGCTATTAATAGTTACTTAAACCACATTCACATTGAGGAAGCCAGGAATAACAAAATTAATGTTTTAACTATTGACACAAGGTGATGTCAAAGCAATCTAAAAAGTGAATAAGTGCGTACGGCGTCCTGTTTATCGGATGTTAAAAATGCGAATTATATGAAAGACGTTCACGTTACGGAATCGATTACGTGTTAGTGTGAGGCATATGGAGATATGACGTCAAATCAGAGAAAATGCCACTCGAATTTGCATAATCTCGTATATATATATATATATATATATATATATATATATATATATATATATATATATATATATATATATATATATATATATATATATATTATAATGATCTTGTAGTTGAATTTTCTGATTTGTGTCTAACAGCTAATAGTTCTGCAACATCAAGATAAAAAACAAAAACAAAAATAAAACAAACAAAAAAAAACAAACGCCAAAAAGACCCAACAAAAAACAAAACAAAATAAACAAAAAATTAAGACAAAAGCAAAACAAAACAAAACAAAAACAAACAAACAAACAAAAGAACAACAACCAAGGAACACACAACCGCTCCCCTCACGACACCACTTCCCCCCCCCCCCCCTCAACAATAACATTTTAAAACAGATTAAAATAAAAATAAAATAGAACACAACACATAAACAAAAAACAAAAAAACCAAACAAAAAATAATAGCATGCAACAAAAACAAACAAACAAACAAAACAAAAATCAACAAAACTCAAAACCTACGAAACTAAAAAAAAAAAACAAAACAAAAATAAATAAAAATAAAAAACAATAACAAGGAATGACGTCAGCTAAAACATGCCAACATTAACTTACTAGTTACTACTTAAGAGCTAAAAATATTTCTTCAACCGAATTTCTATCAAGGTTTATGACGTATTTCAGGAGGAAGGAATAACCCACTTGAATCTGAACACTTGACATGGGTTTGCTCTGTTTATTTGTTCATATCTGTTTATGTTTATTTTTGTTGTAAATTATTAAAACAGTTTCATGTCGGAAATGATAAATGCAGTCAAGCATGATTAAGAAATTTGTTGAGTTTAAAGACGAGAATCTGGATTTCGATGAAAAATATTATTGAATCTTGATTATTACAATAATAATAATAATTAATAATAATAATAATAATAATAATAATAATAATAATATAATAATAATAATAAAGATAAATATAATGATATAATAATAATAATAATAATAATAATAATAATAATAATAATAATAATAATAATAAATAATAATAATAAAATTAATAATAATAATAATAATAATAATATAATAATATAATAATAATAATGATAATGATAATAATAATAATAATGATATGATAATAATATGATAATGATAATAATAATAAAATATATAATAATAATAATAATAATAATAATAATAATAATAATATAATAATATAAAAATATAATAATAATAATAATAATGATAATAATAATAACACATGACGCCAATTAGGTGATATTACATATTTTTCCCGACAGAGACAACGCTGTTAACGGCCAGGTACTCATTTTACACCTGAGCACTCAACTATGCGCCGAGCGAGGCTCAAACCCAGGACCTTCCGATCCGAAAGCGAGTGTCATGTCACAAGACCGCATATCCGAATTTTCATGGTGCTGCGATTGCATCAGCCCAACGTGTAGAGACTTATCAGACCTGTATTCTATTACGAATAATTCGTAGAACTACGATATTTTGGCTCCAATAGGATTCGATATTCTGATGTCACGTCCGCCCAGCAACCAGCAGCATGGTTCTAAACAAAGAAAATCGGTACTTTTTATTCTTCATGCTGGCTAGAACTTTTTTGTTCACATGCCATGTGATCAGAATGTATAAATGTCAAAACATGATCAGATTTATAATGTTTTTCTCCTCTGGATGCAATTTGATGCTCGTTGGAGGAGTATTTCACAAGGGCGTCCGCCATTGTTCCGATTCCGATAGTTTAGAACCAATTGTGGGTCATTACGAGGGAAGTGACGTCACGACTCTTGAATCCTATTTAAAAACGTCACGAGCACCTCTATGTCATCAAAACTTATTGAAAATAAAAGTTGATGCCATACGAGCTAGATAATGTTAATGATCTTGAAGTGTTATTTAATAATAATTCATGTGCGGCTATGTGGTCTAGTGGTATGACACTCGCTTTCGGATCGGAAGGTCCTGGGTTCGAGCCTCACTCGGCGCATAATTGAGTCCTTGGAAAAGGCTATTTAATCACATTCTCTCACCGTAATCAGATGTAAAATGAGTACCTGGCCGTTAACAGCGTTGTCTCTTTCCGAAAAAGTTTGTAATATCGCTTAACAGGCGTCATGTCACGTCCTATATGTTGAGAGTTGCTGTTGGCCAGGGACCCCGTGTAAAGCACTTTGAGCACGTTTAGTGGATATTGCTCTATATAACAGCTCAATTTTGTGAGGGAAACTTGTTGATTTTTAAAGTTAACCGTTGTGACAACCATTTTTATTTCCCCCCAAAATAAATTACGAATTTTTCTATTGTCAAGTAGACAGTCAGGTCTGACTTATTAACATGAATTGTGACCCATCGTCTCAAAACGGTATTAAGTCGGGATGAATTTATTAACACAAATATGAAGCTTGGAGCTGATTCCGCTTCGCTGTGGTGGAGAATAGATACTATTTCTTGCATTGCAAAGGATTCTAATTTTGTATTTCTCATCATTTCATGTCTAAATTCACTTTTCTGAGTCTTAGTCATCCCGGCATAATACCGCTTTGATCCGGTGGGTCACATTTACTAAAATGTTTCAAAATATTATTATTATGTACCTCAACAGCAACCATCCCAGACGCACAAGACCAAAGTTCTGTGTTGTGTCTGTTGCGTGTCCGGTCCCCTGAACGCCCGTCTTCGTCTGAACCACAAGGGCTATGTGTCTGGCGAGACGATGCACGTCTTCGCAGAGATCAACAACGAGACACGGCGAAAGATTCGAACGACGTCCATCGAACTTTTAATGGTGAGTTATTCTCTCTGTCGCTATGAATGCGACCCGTCGTCTCAAAAGAGGTATCATGTCGGAACGAACCATATGCTTAAAATCCGAATTTCATGTTCAACTGGTAAAAAAGAAATACAAACAAAAAAACTGTTGGCATTAGCAACCTAAAATATGGTTGCCGTTCTCCTCAATAAATCATATAAACTCAACACAAGTCTGATATTTCTGGCTATAAATTCAATTTTCAACATCTTAACTAACCGGACTTAATACCGTTTTGAGGCGAAGGGTGACAAATGGTCATTTAGATAAAGTTAAAAAAGAATAAATACAAATGAATATAACAGTTTCAAAAAATAACAAAATACCAAACACGGAACGTTTCGGGCTCAAAACCCTTCTTCAGCCAACAACGAAAAACAATAAAAATATGAATACATTACTAAATATCCAGATTGACAACAAAGAATATTTGTGTAGGGCCTCTTAATAGGATTCAATAGTCGTAACGTCACTTCCTTCCTAATGACGCATGGTAACTTAGCAACACTGGCTCTAAACTATCGGAACAATGGCGGACGCCCGTATGAAATATTTCTCCGGCGAGCATAAAATCGTATCCAGAGGGAAAAAAACATAAATTTGATCATGTTTTGACTATTACACATTCTGATCACAAGGCATACGAAAAGGGAATGAAAAGTTCTAGCCAGCTTGAAGAATAAAAAGTAATGATTTTCTTTGTTTAGAACCAAGATGGCCGCCGTTGCCGGGCGGCGTGACATCAGACTACTGAATCCAATCTCTCTGTCGGCAATCTGGGACTTGTTTGCGAGTTCATTAAAAACAAAACAAAACAAAACAAATTTGATGTCATGTTAAACAATTGGGTCTTTTAAATTTGTTTTTTTTTCTTATTCTTTTTTTGTCCAAAAATATAAAATGGCGTTTTGTTTGAGTACGGCGGTACAACCAGGTATCGGAAGGTCCTGGGTTCGAGCCTCGCGCTCGGCGCATAGTTGAGTCCTTGGAAAAGGCTCTTTACCACTTTCTCTCACCGTACTCAGGTGTACAATGAGAACCTGGTCGTTAGCAGCGTTGTCTTTGTTCGAAAAAATTGTAATGTCGCCTAACAGGCGGCATGCCCCGTCCTACATGTTAAATGTTGCTGTTGACCAGGAATCCCTTGTAAAGCGCTTTGAGCACATTTAGTGGATATTGCGCTATATAAACCTCAATTTAAAAAAAAAGGTATTGCTGAATGATATGGGGTAACGCCGACTCAATGGCCTAGAAGGATTTTCAGTTTTCTCAGCTTTTATTTGATTATATTTATTGCTGTTGTTTTAATTTTTAAAAGACTTGATTTCTCACCAAACGAATTAAATATTAAAACATCAACCTACATATTAATTTAATTGGCACGAATCGACGTGTACATATATACAGGTCTGACAACCGAACCCATTTATGGGCCTAGTATAACATTGTTGTAATGGACAAAATTTTGCGTTATTTTTTTAGATGTCCTTTATAACATAACAATGAGCCAATAAGGAATTGGATTATCAGACCTGCAGATAAGTGCACGTCGGCCCGAACCCAAATGAAGCAAAAGTTTATTTTTTCTTTTAGGCAAATTCATCATGTTTTATGATAACCAAAGAAAATAAAAAAAACAAAACAAAACAAACAAAAAAACCCCAACAAAAACAACAAAGAAAAGCAAACAAACAAACAAAAAAAATCCCCAAATAACAACAACAAAAAACAAAAACAACAAAACAAAAAAAAAAAAAACCCAAAAAAACCCAACAAAACAACAAAACAATAACACCGCCAAGAACAAGCATTGAAGTTATAAATGATTTATTTGTTTTTCTGAAGAAAAAAAAAAGGAACCGTACACTCTTTTAAGGGATGCCGATAGTTCTATGGACAAAATTGTACCTTGTCTTTAAAAAAACCCAAACACCCCCCCCCCAACCCAAAAAAAAAAAAAATAAATAAAAAAAACACTTCCCAAACATCTACTTGTCTAAACACTTATCGACAACCAAGAAAAACACTTTAAAAAGAAGTATTACACGGTAATTCAATTCTGTGTTATTTGGAGGCGAGCGGAGGGTGTCAGAGACCCATCAGTACACTGAAGTCTCCAGGGAGTTTGGGCCATTGGTCAGAAGCACCGTAGATCTATAATTAGAAACGAGTTACTCAAGTACGATGGAGAAGTGACAACAGTATCAATTTTTTCACCCGCTCTACTTGTCAGTTAAGTTGAAATAGGAATAAAGCAAAAATACGGTAAAACTCTTTTTTAAAAAAATCTGATAGAAATAGAAAAAGAAAACTTGAGCATTTAGATAACTGTGCTCAAAGCGCTTTACAAAAGGTCCCTAGACAACAGCAACATGTAACATAATGGACGAGACATGACTCCAGTTAGGCGATATGACAATGTTTTTTTTCGGACGGAGACAACACTGTTAACTGCTAGGTACTCATTATACACCTGTGTAAGGTGAGAGAATGCGAGTAAAGAGGGTTTTCGAAGGACTTAACTAGATGCGCCGGTTAGTGAGGGACTCGAACCCAGGAACTTCCAATCCGAAAGCGAGTGTCATACACAAGACCACATAGCCATAGAACTATTTATAGAAGGAATCCTAGGAATAAAATAGAAATACGGTAAAACTTTTTTTTTGTTCTGAAAGAAAGAGAAAGAAAAAAAACCCCCGATGATTTATATAATGCAATATTCACTAAACGTGCTCAAAGCGCTTTACAACGGTCCCTAGTCAACAACAACATGTATCATATATGACGAGACATGACGCCAGTAAGGCGATATTACAAATTTTTTTCGGACAAAGCAACACTGTTAACAGGTACTAATTTGACACATGTGTACGGTGAGAGAATGTGAGTAAAGAGGGTTTTCGGACTCAACTAGATGCGCCGGTTAGTGAGGGACTCGAACTTAGGACCTTCCGATCCGAATGCGAGTGTCATACACAAGACCACATAGCAGTAGAACTATGAATAGAAACAAATTGCTCAAGAACAATGGAGAGGTGACAACAGTATATATTTTTTCACCGGTTTTCGAAGGATTTCGCTTAGTGCGGGATTCGAACCCAGGACATTCCGATCCGAAGGTGAGTGTCATACCACTAGACCACATAGCCGCATATGTAACAAAAAGTTTCGGACAGAAAGATAAAGATCTGAACAAATGTGTATTAAAGGTACCAGACAAAGTGTAATGGTAGCACGTCTGACCAGTAATCAGAAGGTCTGAGGTTCGATCCCCAGTCGCTACTGGGGTAGACTAAGTCTAGTCGAGATAGACTAATTTATTGGAATGGGCTTTTTCTTGTATTTTTCTTTCTTGCTTTGTCTGGCACCTTTCATACACACTTGTTCAGATCTTGAGTCTTAGTTTGCGGCCGCAGTGCATCAGGTAACTTGTTGCTGATTTTTCTGCCACAAGTCGCCGGTAACTTGCTAAGCAGGCACAACAGACACGTGACCGCAGTTGTGCTGGCAAAAAAAAAGCTCACACATGTGTAGAATTTTATATCGTCTAGTTAGAACCTAGACCACGATGTCTTCTGAAGATAAATTTATGCTTCTGGACAGTTCTGTGTTGTTAAGTTCTGTTAAGAAGTCTGTGAAACATGATCCTGTCCACCGCATAAATAGAGAAAGACGGCACTTTGGTGAATACCACCATCTTTTTTTGTGAGTTAAAAAAACAGATCCTTCTCGTTTTCAAGAATACACAAGAATGTCAATTGACACTTTTCAATATATGTTGACGAAAATTGAACACCGTCTTATAAAAAACTGGTGTAATCTTCATGACCCAATAGTGCCAGAGGACAAAACCAGCGGCTGGGAGCAGAAAAACAATTGTCCAGACGTTCTGGTAAATTACCTGCGCTTGTTGCCAGCAACAAATCGCTGATAACAAGCGTTGACTCCGGACAGTTACAAAATAAATTTAAGACTATTTTCAAAACTGGTACCAGCAGGTAAACCAGCAGCGGAAAACCTGACTCAGTACGGCCGTGCCCTTACACCGGTGCCTGCTCCCTAGTTTCTTAATTTGATATTTTCGGACAGACGGTACAAAAAAGGAAATACTGATGATAATTCACAGAGAAGCCAGAAACAGGAATCAATAAATACAATCGCGATTTCGGGCTCCTATTTTCCCCCAGACAATTAAGAGAACTAAAATAAATATAGCTATTTTTTTTACTTACAAAGGGGAGATAATTTCTATTGGTAAAACTCTGTAATGTTCTGTTATTGGACAGAGAAGCAGTGACACCTTCCACACTTCCGGTTCCAAAATCATTGGAAGTGTGTATGTAACCAGTCCTTCAGAGAACTAATAATACATATTGAATCATGAGGTGGCACAATATTCCGTGTTTAGTATTTTGTTCTTTTCGAAGCTGTTTCATCCATTTTTACTCTTTAGCTTTTACAGTCCAAAACTGCTAGTAGCTTAGTATCAGCTTAACTTCAATCATAAAAAAATATTATAATTTTATTTTTAGCACTCATTTAGGCTTTTCCCAATAGCGTGCTATAATCCAGCGAGTACTGTAAAACAATATCACAACTCTTCTTCCGACATAAACCAACCGACAGGCTAAACAAACCAAATATGAATAATTTCGACATAACATCAAAAATGTCTCTTTTCGTTTTAGTGACCATTAATTTCTCTTTGGGGAGTCAAGTCAACAAATCTTTAAACTCAGATGAAATTGGGGCGGGTTGAGAGTTATCTGACCTGAACGGTGTGAATTTTCACCACTGAGACAAAAATTAAATAAACGAAACTAAACGATTACGATTTGACTCCGGTAAAACCTCAGAATTCCTTCCCAATCTATAGGTACATGCTTCAATCCAATAGGATTCAACAGTCGTAACGTCACTTCCTTCCAAATGACGCATGGTAACTTAGTAACACTGGCTCTAACCTATCGGAACAATGGCGGACGCCGCATGAATAATTTCTCCGGCGAGCAAAAAAGCGTATCCAGAGGAAAAACACCCATAAAATTTGATCATGTTTTGACCTTTACCCCATTCTGATCACAAGGTGTATGAAAAGTTCTAGCCAGCATGAAGAATAAAAGTAATGATTTTCTTTGTTTAGAACCAAGATGGCCGCCGTTGCCAGCGGCGTGACATCAGACTACTGAATCCAATCCTTAAGCTGTCTCTCTACAGTGGCTAGGATATTAAAAATGGATGGCCTTAATTATGTTTTGCTTCCTCGATGGTTCAATCAAGTACAAAATGTCAGACACTCGCCCTCATCTCTTCACTCTCAATTTCTAAACAACATTTAAATAAGGGTATAGGCCTGAGAGAGAGAGAGAGAGAGAGAGAGAGAGAGAGAGAGAGAGAGAGAGAGAGAGAGAGAGAGAGAGAGAGAGAGAGATGGACGAGCAGTATGGTGTCTTACTCTTGATAAACACATATTAAAAAATTTGGCCAGAAAATCGTCCTTCAATTATCGATCGACTTAAATGACTCTCATCTTGGCAAAATCTCTCAAACCCGGGACTTCGGCGAAGTCCTGGGTTTGAGAGTTTTTGCCAAGATGAGAGTCATTTAAATCGATCGATATTTGAAGGATCAGTTTTTGGGCCAAATTTTTTAATATGTGTTTATCCAGAGTACGGCAGTATGGTATCTCGTCTTGTAACAAATTCAAGCTATGTTGAGCGTTGTCAGGGATAGGATGGGTGACAATAATCATTATTGTCTGCCCCCTGCGTTGCAACCTTGTGTATGGTCCAGTTTCCAATCAACTCATTTGATTCAGTTACAGATGAGTACCCGGTCATTGGCAGTGTAAGAACGCTTGTACATTATGATTCAAATTTGTAACTTATTCATTAGTAGTCTTCCGAAGCACTGGTTACACACTGACAATTTCAAGGATTTTGGAACCGGAAAAGTACAAGGTGTGACATCGAAAATGGTAAGGGCTGCCTGAAGCCGGTGATCGTAAAATACTAAGGAAAGAGTGAAAATGGAAAGGCTTCGTATGGGAACAAAACAGACAATGGACGTTTCGGGTACAAACCCTTCGTCAGCACAACGATACACAAATAAACGTGGAAAACAAATAAAATATAATGATAATGAAAAATAACTTGTATCGTCTATACTCAATGAGTATATTATTTTGCACGTTTATTTGTGTATTGTTGTGCTGACGAAGGGTTTGTACCCGAAACGTCCATTGTCTGTTTTGTTCCCATGCGAAGCCTTTCCATTTTCACTCTTTCGTTAGTAAGATGTGTCGTGACGACTTTTCATCCCTACCATAATATAGCAATGACTATGAAAAATGTTTTTTTTCTCTTTTTGAGGAAAATTTTGTCTAAAATCCAAGCCCTATCTCCACTGAGTAAAAATGTTTTTGAATTTTGAAAATCCATTCATAAATAAACAAGTTATACAGTTTTAAAGGTGTCATTTATTTGGATGACCCTCAAAGAGGAAAAAAACGCGAAAATATGGGACGCTTTTTCGGCATTTTTTTTTCGACCTTTGGTTGTATCTTGCGTAATAAGTGGATTAAAAGATTGATACTTGAAGAGCAAATTAGGATGGTGTTTTGTAAAATACGGGAAAAGTACTCGTCATATTCATATGAAATTTTGCAACCAAAAAGAAGAAATGTTCATGTATTACCTTGTCAGCGACAAAACCTCCACGTCCGGTAGTTTTAGAAATATTTTACTCCAAAGAGTAAAAATCTATTTTTAACGGTCTTTTGGTAATCGCACGAGTTTTGTCGCTTGACATAATCTAAAATGACCTTTTTTCTAACTGTGTGTCAACTAGTGCGGGGCGGTCCTTGGCAAGCTTAAGGACCACGGTCCTACGGTCCTTGGGAAATGAAGACCGCAAGGACCGGTCCTAGTAGGACCGGTCCTTTTCGACATTGAACATTCCTGAGAGACTGTTGGAAATTCGAACCGGTTTGACCTTTGAGAGCGTGGGATCGTTCATTCTTGAACCGTTGAAGACCGCTACACGATGAAAACCGTGGCCTACAGGAGTAAAACACACGGAGTAGTCACACTCATTTCAAATTGTAACCTAATTAGAGAAGAGGGGTGATGCCTTCTTTATTTGCTCACCGTACTTCATTGTT
This sequence comes from Berghia stephanieae, assembly GCF_034508935.2. Lineage (NCBI taxonomy): Eukaryota > Metazoa > Mollusca > Gastropoda > Nudibranchia > Aeolidiidae > Berghia > Berghia stephanieae. The sequence goes on along the minus strand of NC_088361.1, from coordinate 11,636,196 downwards.
ACTTCGATAATTTAATAAAATTTGAAATTTATCCCCATTAACGGAGATAATGGCATCGCCCAAGGCGTTGATCGAGTTGTTCGTGGCGTTGATACACACACGCAACTCCTACCCCCCCCCCCTCCCCCTCCCCTCCCCCCCCCACACACACACATTAGAGGGCAGCGAGCATTGAAGAGTAAGAGAGAGACGTGAAGTTATAATTAGTGCCGCGCTGAAGATCGGTCTGGACCGCGGTCCGACGGTCTTTTAGCTGTGAACCGAAGACCGGTCCCAGAGGGGAAGACCGGCGACGGTCCTCACTTCTTATCACCTTTCAACTAGTGCGGGGCGGTCCTTGCAAGGACCACGGTCCTACGGTCTCGCGCCATAGCCTACTACTTCCCCAGCGATTCGTTGCTTCGGTTGCCTATCTTCCACCAATCACCACCCATCCCACTTAATTAATCGCACCCACCCCCCTTTGCCATACACTAAACGACACAGACGACCATACAGGCAGACGACCACCAACCTCCACTCCGCAAACCGCCCTTTCGTGTGTGAGATGGGGGGAACAGGAGGCGCACGCCTTGGACGATTCCATTATACGGGGTAAATTTCAAAATTTACTACACCATAATGATCGCAATGACAATGATCTATGGTGAAGGCATGACCCCTCTTCTCTAATGGGTTATTGTTTGAAATGTATGTGACTACAAAAGATGTGTGTGTTTGTGTGTGTGTGTGTGTGTGTGTGTGTGTGTGTGTCGAACCTAGCAAGTAGCAAATCCGATTTTTTGTTTTCTTTTGTCCATCTCTTGTCACCACTCCTTTCTATCGCAGTGTTGTCATTTAAAATAATACAATAATATTAAAATTTCGTTTGGTGTTTTTACTAATCAAATAATATGAGTTTCATTAGTTTCTTCCTTCCAAAAAAACCAGTTATAACGTCTGAATTTTAAAAAAGTCCAATAGAATATTTGGGGACCCCGATAGCTCAGTTGATAGAGCACTCTCTTTATACGCAAAGGGCCAGAGATCGATCCCGGGTGCAATCGATTTTTTTCTGAATCCCTATCTACTCAGCAATGAATGGGTAGCTGAGTTTGTTAGATCTGGCGAAAAGTCACCATCGACCCCTCTTATCACCTCATCCACCCCCTCTTATTATAACTAGTGCGGGGCGGTCCTTGGCAAGCTTAAGGACCACGGTCCTACGGTCCTTGGGAAATGAAGACCGCAAGGACCGGTCCTAGTAGGACCGGTCCTTTTCGACATTGAACATTCCTGAGAGACTGTTGGAAATTCGAACCGGTTTGACCTTTGAGAGCGTGGGATCGTTCATTCTTGAACCGTTAAAGACCGCTACACGATGAAAACCGTGGCCTACAGGAGTAAAACACACGGAGTAGTCACACTCATTTCAAATTGTAACCTAATTAGAGAAGAGGGGTGATGCCTTCTTTATTTGCTCACCGTACTTCATTGTTACTTCGATAATTTAATAAAATTTGAAATTTATCCCCATTAACGGAGATAATGGCATCGCCCAAGGCGTTGATCGAGTTGTTCGTGGCGTTGATACACACACGCAACTCCTACCCCCCCCTCCCCCCCCCTCCCCCCCCCCACACACACACACACATTAGAGGGCAGCGAGCATTGAAGAGTAAGAGAGAGACGTGAAGTTATAATAAGAGGGGGTGGATGAGGTGATAAGAGGGGTCGATGGTGACTTTTCGCCAGATCTAACAAACTCAGCTACCCATTCATTGCTGAGTAGACAGGGATTCAGAAAAAAATCGACTGCACCCGGGATCGATCTCTGGCCCTTTGCGTATAAAGAGAGTGCTCTATCAAGTGAGCTATCGGGGTCCCCAAATATTCTATTGGACTTTTTTAAAATTCAGACGTTATAACTGGGTTTTTTGGAAGGAAGAAACTAATGAAACTCATATTATTTGATTAGTAAAAACACCAAACGAAATTTTAATATTATTGTATTATTTTAAATGACAACACTGCGATAGAAAGGAGTGGTGACAAGAGATGGACAAAAGAAAACAAAAAATCGGATTTGCTACTTGCTAGGTTCGACACACACACACACACACACACACACAAACACACACATCTTTTGTAGTCACATACATTTCAAACAATAACCCATTAGAGAAGAGGGGTCATGCCTTCACCATAGATCATTGTCATTGCGATCATTATGGTGTAGTAAATTTTGAAATTTACCCCGTATAATGGAATCGTCCAAGGCGTGCGCCTCCTGTTCCCCCCATCTCACACACGAAAGGGCGGTTTGCGGAGTGGAGGTTGGTGGTCGTCTGCCTGTATGGTCGTCTGTGTCGTTTAGTGTATGGCAAAGGGGGGTGGGTGCGATTAATTAAGTGGGATGGGTGGTGATTGGTGGAAGATAGGCAACCGATGCAACGAATCGCTGGGGAAGTAGTAGGCTATGGCGCGAGACCGTAGGACCGTGGTCCTTGCAAGGACCGCCCCGCACTAGTTGAAAGGTGATAAGAAGTGAGGACCGTCGCCGGTCTTCCCCTCTGGGACCGGTCTTCGGTTCACAGCTAAAAGACCGTCGGACCGCGGTCCAGACCGATCTTCAGCGCGGCACTAGTGTCAACTTTCAGTCATATTCATCGATAAACAGCGTCGTAATTAATTTTTAAAAATAGCATATACGAAACGGCTTCGTCCCATATTTTGACGCGAATTCGGGCACTTCGTGAGCGAAAAAGAGGCCCAAAGATTTGTGCGGGATAGTCATTGCTACATAATATGGCCTTGACAGAAAATGAGAATAAACGAAAACCCAATGCTCGAGATACCTCACCCTACAAATTGATTTCAAACTAACCATTTTCAGTGCATTCAAAGGGTTAATGTTATGTATGAAAATAAAGGCCTCAAGGGGTTAACTGTGACATTGCTTATAATATTAACTTTCGTTGACGAGAATGAACCCTAAGGGATTCCGTACTGAGAAGTAATTGAATAGTTTAAGCAAATGTATTCAAACATGGAAATGGATATTCCTGAATCAGCGGTGTGCCATTATTTGATTTATTTTCTTCATAGTCTTATCCTATCGTCAACGTATAGAAGGAAAAACATTTTAGATAGCCATTTAATTTTTGTAATTAGTTCTCACTAAATTATATCGATCGGATTATGGAAGGTTAAGAGTTTGGGGTGTTGGTACTTTATATATGGCTGGCGGATGTTGTGAGTATTTTACAGAAACGCATAGCATCAATAATGTCGACCATACCAGTATAAGTGGTGTATAGATAGTATGCGCTTGGCTAAGAAGCTCATAACATTGCCATCCGGAAGTATAACGGACCAACACACAAAACTGTGTGTATCCATACTTTGGTGTTGTTAAGTAATATTGACTGGCAGATGTTGTGAGTATTTTACCTAAACGCATAGCATCGAATGATGCATTAGGTTTATCCAAAAATCTCACAACATCCGCAAGTCGGATATCATGTACCAACACACAAAAACTGTGTGAAATCTTGAACGTTTATAGATATCGAGTATGCGCTTGGCGAAGAAGCTCATAACATTGCCATCCGGAAGTATAACGGACCAACACACAAAACTCTGTGTATCCATGAACGTTTATAGTCGGGTTAATACAGTTCAGTGAGCATTACTCATAAACGCGGATGGCAAAAAGCAATAACAAAGACCTGAGTGACGTCATCTTCGAACTATCTATAGATAGTATGCGCTTGGCGAAGAAGCTCACAAAATTCCATGCGGAAGTTAACGGACCAACACACAAAACTGTAATGTGTAACCTTAAACGTTTATAGTCTGGTTAATATAGTTTAGTGAGAATTACTCATACTCATAAACGCGGATGGCGAAAAACAATAACAAAGTCCCAAGTGACGTCAACGTCATTCTATATCCACAGTCTGATTGAGGCCACTTCAGCACTAACAGTAAATGGCGGCTTTGTCTGCTGATCACTTTGCACTGGGTTTAGAGATGTCACACAATAGATAGAACGAAGATGACGTCACTCAAGCGTTTATTATTGTTTTTTGCCATCCGCGTTTGTGAGTTGTTCTCACTAAACTGTATTAACCAGACTATAAAGTACATGGTTACACATAGTTTTGTGTGTTGGTCCGTTATACTTCCGGATGGCAATGTTATGAACTTCTTAGCTAAGCGCATACTATCTATAGATAGTTCGAAGATGACGTCACTCAGGTCTTTGTTATTATTTTTTGCCATCCGCATTTATGAGTAATGCTCACTGAACTGTATTAACCTGACTATAAACGTTCATGGATACACACAGTTTTGTGTGTTGGTCCGTTATACTTCCGGGAAGGCAATGTTATGAGTTTCTTAGCCAAGCGCATACTCGATATCTATAAACGTTCAAGATTTCACATAATTTTTGTGTGGTGGTACATGATATCCGATTTGCGGATGTTGTGAGATTTTTGGATAAACCTAATGCATCATTCGATGCTATGCGTTTAGGTAAAATACTCACAACATCTGCCAGTCAATATTACTTAACAACACACCAAAGTATGTGAAACCTTGAACGTTTATAGTCTGATAGATATAATATCTTAGTGGAAACTAATCACCGAAACGGTCCGTGTAAAAACAAAGTGATTGTAATATTATTCCTTCTATAATACACTCCTTCGGACCTTTATGCTCATGGTTCGAGTCCCACCAAGGGCGGCGGACAGTTGAGTTCTTGGAAAAGGCTCTTTACTCACATTCTCTCATAATACCCAGGCGCAAAATGAGTACCTGACCGGTAACAGCGTTGTCCTTATAAAAAAAATTGAAATAATGCCTTACAGTCGTCACGTCTTGTCCTATAGATAGTTCGAAGATGACGTCACTCATGTCTTTGTTATTGTTTTTTGCCATCCGCGTTTGTGAGTTGTTCTCACTAAACTGTATTAACCAGACTATAAAAGTTCATGGTTACACATAGTTTTGTGTGTTGGTCCGTTATACTTCCGGATGGCAATGTTGTGAACTCCTTGGCCAAGCTCATTCTATCTATAATACACTCGTTCGGACCTTTATGTCCATAGTTTGAGTCCCACCATGGGCAGCGGAAGGTTGAGTTCTTTGAAAAGGCTCTCTCTTCACATTCTCTCACAGTACCCAGGCGTAAAATGAATACATAACCGGCAACAGAGTTGTCCTTATTGAAAAAAAATGTAATTGTTATAGTGCTTTACAGTCATCATGTCCTGTCCTATATGTTAAGTATTGCAGTTTGCTAGCTTGGGACACATTGTAAAGCGCATTGAGAATATTCAGTGGATATCGCGCTATTTTTTGATTGAAACCTTTTTTCTTCTAATTTTGACTGAGGCTATGTGGTCTTGTGGCATGACACTCGCTTTAGGATCGGAAGGTCCTTGGTTTGAGCCTCGCTCGACGCATAGTTGAGTCCTTGAGAAAGACTCTTTACTCATATTCTCTCACCGTACTCAGGTGTAAAAAGAGACCTGGCCGTTAACAGCGTTGCCTCTGTCCGAAAAAAAATTGTAATATTGCCTAACAGGTGTCATGTCCCGTCCTACATGTTAAATGTTGCTGTTGACCAGGGACCCCTTGTAAAGCGCTTTGAGCACATTTAGTGGATATTGCTCTATATAAAGCTCAATTTTCAATTTTTCAATTTTCAATGTTAAGTGTTGCTACTGGCTAGGGACCCCTTGAAAACCGCTTTGAGCACGAGTAATGGACATTGCGCTATATAAAAGCTCAAAGCTCAATTAACATGAGCTCCAACTTGTCAAAGAGGCCTCCAATCTGGCATCAACTGAAGCCTTGTCAAGCTGGGAAACGCAACTTAGTGGGAAAATAAGTATTAAAAAAAAATTGAGATTTTATATAGCTATATAGCGGCTATATGGTCTTGTGGTATGACACTCGCTTTCGGATCGGAAGGTCCTGGGTTCGAGCCTCGCGCTCGGCGCATAGTTGAGTCCTTGGATAAGGCTCTTTACTCACTTTCTCTCACCGTACTCAGGTGTAAAATGAGTACCTGGTCGTTAACAGCGTTGTCTTTGTCCGAAAAAAATTGTAATATCGCCTAACAGGCGGCATGTCCCGTCCTAATAGTTAAATGTTGCTGTTGACCAGGGACCCCTTGTAAAGCGCTTTGAGCACATTTAGTGGATATTGCGCTATATAAAGCTCAATTTTCAATTTTTCAATTTTCAATATCCACTAATCGTGCTCAGAGCTCTTTACAAGGGATCCCTGGCCAACAGCAACACTTAACATGTAGGCCAGGGACATGTCGCCTGTTAGGCGTTAATGCATTTTTGTCGGACAGAGACATAGCTGTTAACGACCAGGTACTCATTTTACACCTGAGTACGGTGAGAGAAAGTGAGTAAAGAGCCTTATCCAAGGACTCAACTATGCGCCGAGCGCGAGGCTCGAACCCAGGACCTTCCGATCCGAAAGCTAGTGTCTTACCACAAGACCACATAGCCGCACATATTATTACTGTAATTTATCTTAATAGATAGTATGCGCTTTGCTAAGAAGCTCACAACATTGCCATCCGGAAATATAACGGACCAAAATACAAATCTATGTAACCATGAACGTTTATATCCTAGTTAATACAGTTTAGTGAGAATTACACATAAACGCGGATGGCAAAAAACAAAAAAAAAAAACAAAAAAAAAAAACCAATAACAAAGACCGGAGTGACGTCAACTTCATTCTATCTATAAAATCCAATTTGTTTATTTCAGACAACCACCTTCAAAGCGACCAGCAAGTCCAGGTCGATAACCCAGCAAGTCGCCAAGATGTGTCGGGGGAGCATTCCTCCAGGCCAGAGTGACTCGTGGGAGGGTGAACACCTCGTCATACCGTCCCTACCACCCTCATATCTTATAGGTTGTGGAATCATCAATGTCCACTATACTCTAGAGGTAAAGTCAATTGGAGTCAATAGTCTGATGTCACGCCGCCCGGCAATGGCGGCCATCTTGGTTCTAAACAAAGAAAATCATTACTTTTTATTCTTCATGCTGGCTAGAAATCTTCATATGCCTTGTGATCAGAATGTGTAAAAGTCAAAACATGGGTTTTTTTTTCCTCTGGAAACGCTTTTATGCTCGCCGGAGAAATATTTCATACGGGCGTCCGCCATTGTTCCAATAGTTTAGAGCCAGTGTTACTAAGTTACCATGCGTCATTAGGCAGGAAGTGACGTTATGACTGTTGAAGAGTATTGGAGTCAATAGTCTGATGTCACGTCGCCCAGCAACGGCGAGCAGCATGGTTCTAAACAAAGAAAAACAGTACTTTTCATATGTCATGTGATCAGAGTGTATAAAAGTCAAAACATGATAATATAATTTATAATGTTTTTCTCTTCTTTTATGCCCGTCGGAGAAATATTTCATAAGGGCGTCCGCTATTGTTTCGATAGTTTAGAGTCAGTTACTAAGTTACTATTCGTCATTACGAGGGAAGTGACGTCATGACTGTTGA
>NC_088361.1:11576159-11621159 GCF_034508935.2 Berghia stephanieae | reverse complement strand
GTACTTTTTATTCTTCATGCTGGCTAGAACTTTACATTCTTTGTAAAAGTCAAAACATGATCAGATTTATAATGCTTTTTTTTTTCTCTGGATACACTCGTCGGAGAAATATTTCATAACGGTGTCCGCCATTGTTCTGATAGTTTAGAGCCAGTTACTAAGTTACCATGCGTCATTACGAAGGAAGTGACGTTTCGACTGTTGAAGCGTATTATCTCCCATGTTTATTCACTTGACTTACATACAACCCAGCGTCGTCCTCATAGACGTTGGCTGCCCGCACTCAGCGATAACAAAAGCCTGTCCATTCCTTTCGGTATTGTATAGATAGAACAAAGATGACGTCACTTTGGTCTTTGTTATTGTTTTTTGCCATCCACGTTTATGAGTACTTCTCACTAAACTGTATGAACCAGATTATAAAAGTTCATGGTTACACATAGTTTTGGGTGTTGGTCCGTTATAATTCCGGATGGCAATGTTGTGAGCTTCCTAGCCAAGCGCATACTATCTATAACTCTCTTCCATTCATCTCTGTCCATTCTAGAATGTTTTTTTTTTCTTCTATAGATAGTTCGAAGATGACGTCACTCAGGTCTTTGTTATTGTTTTTTGCCATCCGCGTTTATGACTAATGCTCACTGAACTGTATTAACCCGACTATAAACGTTCATGGATACACACAGTTTTGTGTGTTGGTCCGTTATACGTCCGGATGGCAATGTTATGAGCTTTTTAGCCAAGCGCATACTATCTATATATCTCGGCCTAGGTCTTTCCCTTCTTCGTTTACCCTCCATTTTCTCCTGTACCACATCTTTCACCCCTAAACATTTTAATTAATTATTGCCTTAAACTTTTAAAACTATTACTCCATTTCAGTATACCCGATTTTCCACCCGTCCTCTATGTGTCAATTCCACGTCAGAGATGAAGATGACGATCATAACACCATGTTGAACAAGGAATACAGCCCTTGCTATACCTACTACAATTTCAGGAGGGCCTCCAACCTCGCTCTGCAGCAACAGAACGAAAGTACACGTCTGGTTACTTGAACATTGGTTTGTCAAAACAACAACAAAAAAAAAAAAAATCACATTGAATTGTGAAAAACAAAACAAAACAAAAAACAAACCCCCCCCCCCCAAAAAAAAAAAAAAAACTAGAGCTTTTATATAGTGCAATATCCACTAAACGAGCTCAAAGCGCTTTACAAGGGGTCCCTAGCCAACAGCAACACATAACGTGTAGAACGAGACACGAATGACGCCTGTTAGGCGAAATATATCACAAGTTTTCCCCCGACAAACTCAGATTTCAGACTTTTAGAGAAAGTCTGTCGATTTATGAAATAAATGCTTTTAGTCTGGTTGCCAAATCATGATTTTAACCATAACCCAAAAAAAGCGTCCGCCAAATATTTTTTTGCATTTTATCAAAGTTGAACATCTCAAGATTAAATGTCTGAATAGTGCTGCCCTGAGCACATTGATCATTTTGAGAAATTACGCCACAAAGGTCACGAAAAGGTCATTTTTAAAAATCCTCAAAAATCATTTTATATTATACAGAATGAAAGATTTAGTCAAATCAATTACAAAAATACTTCTTTTTTAAAAATTGGCCGAATGGTTGACAAGTTATTAGCAATTTAACTATCCAAAAGGTCAAGGTCACTGCCAAGATGGTCTCGTAAAATGACCCAAATATAGCCGTGTTTGGTATCAAATTGAAGGCCTTGACAAGACCAATACAGAATTTAGGTTATTTATGCTATTTGTCGGTATTTAAATTTCCTACAGCGGTGAAAGTATAATTGGGATAATCAAAATTGACATTTTGTGTGGAAACGGTGTCAGATCACACAAAAACACGGAGAGAGTCTCCATATAGAAAGACCGTGCCTTGTTTTGAGTCTTTAGTTTTCTTCGCCTTTGCTTTTTTACATTGATATTTACTGAAGGACAAAAAATAGAATGACAATTTTCGGCATATCTGACATGTATCTCTGGTAAACTAAATCACTCATCATCAATGTCTTTGTCACTTGACTCATCGCTTGACATGGAAGCAGCTTGATAAAGGAGATTTTGACAGCACTCACGATCATGGCATTTACAAAATATTGTGCATGGAAGCTGCGTGGCAACACAGCCACATTTTGATGATCCACAAGGTTGTTCAGAAGAACATCGGCATTGATTAGTCTCTAACAACTCGGGCGGTACACTCGGTGTGTTGCTTGGAACTGTGGTTGGAACAAGTGATTTGGTTGCTGGCAACTTCATCCATCCAAAATCTGTTGGTTGTAAATCTGGGGGAGTTTTTCGAAGACTATGATACCAAATTGCTGTCTGAATGTGCGCTCTTTTGGTGTTCTCACAGAATGCTTCTGAGGTAGGGGTATGGTTTTCAAGTCAGGGACCTTTTTAATGATTTTTCCCCGTTTTCTTCAGCCAAACTTTGTACCTGGCGCCAGGCATAGTTGCTTCATCGTGAACGCCGTAGCATGCAGTTATGAAGAAGGTGGCTTCTTGATAACATCTTCAAAACTGGCACTGGTGTTCCCAAGGTTGTCCAGTCTGTGTCCCTTTTGAAGAACTTTGATGACTGTGTTTTTCCCTATACCATACGGTTTAGCCACAGTATCACAGCCAGATAGCGCATGTGCTGCAAGAAGATAAGGCGCAATTTCTTGATTTCTCGAGACCGTTTTCCCAATGTCAACAAGTCCACGGTCCCTACTTGTAGCTTCCATCATCATCGAGCAGTGACTGAGTCCAAGTCAAGCTTGTGGTAGAAATGAACTAACAGTACAAAGACATCCGTATCGTTACTAACCACCTTAACAACATTGGTCAATGAAGCAGCATGTATTGCTTGTTTCACCATAAGGACATCCGCTTCGTCGTGTGTCGTCTCCAAGTCTGTCCTTGTGGAGACTTTTCCATTTTTAATTTGGAGAGGAGCATTTTCGTGTCCTGTGATAACGAGACGCCTTTCACGTGGTTGAGCTACAGCCCTGGACATTAATTCCGTACAGAGTATGCTAATCAATTGCTTTTTGTTCTCAGTGCAGGCAAGAATTGAGCCTTGAGCAGGCAGAGGAGTGTGTACCGTTCGAACTTTTATACTGCGACTTTGTCGAGTAGCACTTTTGACGCTGAAATCATGATATCTGTCAAAGACAAGGTGCACGTCACTTCTGTCCATTTTCGGCAATAAGAGTGTCCAAAAACTATTGACATAGTCTTGGATGGTTCCTTTGGATGGCCAGTTTACACAATAAAGAAGTGCGCATCCATCTAAGATCACGATCTCAGGATGTTGTCCCCCACAAGCAGAGACAGTTTCTTGCAGATTTCTCTTCAGAGCAGCTTTTGTAGTAGCAGTACGTATGTCTCCATTGTCACTGAATAAAGATGTCGGGAATGGTGCCAGTTCATATTTAAAGAGAGACTCTATGTCAAAATCTCGACAAGCCATTAATCCCATAGCGCGAGAATAAATCAAACTTGTGTCGTATATTGGACCACGGTCACTTTGAAAGATTTTTTCCCGGCTGCCATTGTTGTCACTTTGGTAGAAGGTGCTTTATAGAATTCATTGGGCCATGTTTTCTCAAATTCTTTCATGTCCATGGTACCGATGCTGATAGAATCGTCTACATTGACAGATTGAGGGCTTACTTTTCCATCAGCGATGTTCTCAAGGCAAACAGGATGCGCAGTTGCACTTAGGGGGTTGGTGCATCTATCTAATTTTGTCCGAATTTTTTCCCTGTCCAGCGCATTCGTTTCCTCTTTATGCATTTCCAGAAAGTCCTTTTTGGAACTCTCAGTCAATTCAGACAAACATTTCAGAAGACGACTGCTGGTGTGAAGGCTAAGGGCCCATCGCTGAATGGTAGAGTGTTTGAGTGTTAAACAGACAATCGCTATGAGGGCGATTAACGTTACAGAAACCGGGATAAATTCAGGCACCAGGGGCCACATGGCTCAAAATATATTTTTTTTAAAAGGAGTATAATAGTGATGAGTTAATAGTAATAGGACAACTATTTCTTTTCTCTTTTTTTTTTCAGAGTTGGAATTAATGGAAAAAAGGTTGCCAGGAGCATATATATATATATATATATATATATATATATATATATATATATATATATATATATTGCTATTACATCAGTTCAAATTGTTAAGTGTTTCTGTTGGCTAGAGAGGGATCTATATATATATATATATATATATATATATATATATATATATATATATATATATATATATATATATTGCTATTACATCAGTTCAAATTGTTAAGTGTTTCTGTTGGCTAGAGAGGGATCTATATATATATATATATATATATATATATATATATATATATATATATATATATATATTGCTATTACATCAGTTCAAATTGTTAAGTGTTTCTGTTGGCTAGAGAGGGATCCCTTGTAAGGCGCTTTAGTGGACAGTGCACTATACACATACATGTACCCAGTAACAAATATTGTGCTCAAACGGAGCACCATACTTTTACTACCTACCGGAAAGAAAGAAAACATGAATGAATGATTGAAAGAATGAAAGTGGGTCACTTTAACTGAAAACATATTTTTAAAACGGCATTTACCTTTTATTTAACTGTGATGGGGGCATAAAAGGGTACCTAATATGGTTTATAGACATCAGTGTTCTGATAAAACAAAACAGACGGAGCAGTCGGCGTGTACGTTTGCTGCCGTGAACTGACACATTTAGTCTGTGCTGTGTCAAGGCCAAACCGCGAGTCACGTATGGAAAACCATTGTAACCAATTATGGATCCTATGATTACCGCATACAAAATCACATTTTATTAAAAATGCTCAATGTCTACAGACCGGCACTAATCATGATAACACTCCGCATATATATCGCATTCCGATTCCGTTAAAACATTTTTGGCGGACGTTATGAAAGGGTTATGAAGGTTTCCTCTAGACTATTTCTGTTCAAAATGAAGGAAAATGTTTTATCAATGTATGACGCTATGACAAATTACAATACGAGTGCGTAACAAACTTCTATCATCAAAGTAAAAAACTAACAAAAAAAAAAAAATTAATAACAGCTTCAAAAAATAACAAATTAATAATGTGAAATCGATTGTAAGCTTCAATTTAATTACAAAAACAAATCAAATGAACGTTTCGGGTTTCCCCTTTATCAACAAAACAGGATGAACGAAACACCACAGATGTGGTGTTTCGTTCATCCTGTTTTGTTGATAAAGGGGAAACCCGAAACGTTCATTTGATTTGTTTTTGTAATTAAATTGAAGCTTACAATCAATTTCACATTATTAATTTCTTCTTCGAGCTTCGAGCAGCAACATTTATATAAAAAAAGAACAAAATACCAAACACGGAACGTTTCGGGTTTCAACACTCTTATTCAACCAACAAAAAACAAAAACATTTAAGACATAAATACATTACCTAAAGACCAGATAATGTATTAAGGAGTAAAGAAGGGTTTTGAACCTGAAACATTCCATTTTAGTCTTAGATATTTTGTTAATTATTTCTTTGAAGTTGTTACATATATATGCATTTTTGTTTATTACTTTTTACCAAAAAACTCCCATAATTTCTTGCAACTTATTATCTTTCATCGAATAACTAATGCATTGACCAGATCAGAGCATTGAATTCCAGCATTATTTATTGTCCATTTCAGTCTTTACAACCCATTCAGATGAAATTAAAAAAAAAACAAAACACACAGTGAAGATGTTTTTATCAAATAACTCATGATTTTATTCTTTCATTTTTCATACAATAGTTTAAGTAAACAATAATGCGTATCTGTTTATATTGCTGTAGTTTGTAAAGTAAATACTGTAATTAATTTTCCTTTTTTTTTACTTGTAAAAACTGCGTGCGTAGTGACTTTCAAAATGTGATCATTTAATTATTAACAAGATGGTTGAAAGTGATTAAAATAATCTGGCAAGTGATTTTAATAAGATTTTTTTTTTGGGTGGGTGGGGGGGGGGGGGGGGGGGGATTATTATTGTTCTTTTTCAGCATTCACACAGAGCTATCTTCAGTACATGTACATAGTAATCAAAGATAATAATCAGCCCTCAAGTTTGTGAGTATTTTTCACAATGATTTTCAGATACAGGGGTTTTAAAACACCCAACAAGAATACAGTTTATTTAAAAACATAATTATTACATTATTGTGAATATCACTGAAAAATAATTTGCTTTGACTTTATTTGAGAAATGACTTACCTGCCCAATATTGTGAGCCATAAAAAGTGAAGCAAACAATAAATGGTAATAGCAGATTCGAAATAATGAAAAAAGAAGAAATAAATGCATAAAAAGTAACGTTTTAGGCTATAACCACTCTTCAACTAACAACAAAATGCGCACAACCAACATGACGTTCTCTCTCTAATAACTTTTCCGCCGGTGACGTCACAGACTATGGGTGACGGAGAGGACGAGAGAAGCATGCGCACAACCAACATGACGTTCTCTCTCTAATAACTTTTCCGCCGGTGACGTCACAGACTATGGGTGACGTCCAATCAAGGGACGCTACTCTTCCGCTAATCTCATTCTCTATAGTGTGACAGAGTAACAAAATACACAGACGAGAGGGCTGATTAAGCTCGGAGTGTTGGTATTTACATTAACAAGTTAACTGCCGTACTCTGGAAAGACACGTATTTTAAAATTTGGCCAGAAAACTCGTCGATTTAAATGACCTTCATCTTGGCAAAAACTGTCAAACCTGGGGCTTCGCGAAGTCTTCCTTCACGCACAGGTTTGAGAGTTTTTGCCAAGATGAGGGTCATTTAAATCGACCGATATTTGAAATTCGAGTTTTCTGGCCAAGTATTAAAAAACGCGCCTTTCCAGAGTGAGTAGGTTAATTGGTTAATTGGCTGCATTACTTGTAACAATCCGGCCATGAAATCATGTTAGTAATCGTTGACTAAAAAGTGATATCTTATTAAAAAGGAACTCTTGAAATTGGATGGATGAACTTCGTTTGGTTTGATACCGATTTGGTTTTGGTGGCAGCTATGTAGTGCACGTATTGACCTCTATAAGTCACGTGACTACATGATATTCTCTATTCTCTCCATGAATGAAATGTATCGCATGGCAAAGGTCACATTTTTTTTTGGTTTAAAACCTAAAGTAGCTCTCATTACGCCTTGCTTTCGTTGTTGTCGTCACCTTTCCTGTTTAGATCTGTGGAAAGACGAATAAAGTAGAGTTTTTAAAAAAAATTAAGTTAAGAATATGAAGTCAAAGGTTGAATGTAATGTGTTATATCATCGAGTTATTTTCATCCTATGTCCGCAATGCAGTAGGTAGCACTTCAGGGACATCAGACCCATGGAGCTGGAGTTTATCCCGGTTTATATAGCGTGAAACGGTCAGTAGCAATTGCTTGCAATCCTTTGAATAGGACGTTAGTCTATATCGCAAAGTACTTTCCATCTGATGTAACAGACCCAGCAACCCAATCACTGCTAGAGGGTCAGTAAAACTCTTGACTGCACCCTGCATCGATCACGGTCCCTTTCCGTGTAAGGCGAGTGCTCGACCAAATGGGCTATCGGGACCCAACCCCCCCCCCCCCCCCCCCCCATCCCCAGCATTGCAGTAGATAAAGTAAAAAGGAAACTCCATCTATAACTCTCTGTTAATCAGAGACCAATTTTCTGATACTTCAAACTGATATATATATATATATATATATATATATATATATATATATATATATATATATATATATATATATAAATGGATTCACTCACTTATATGGCCGAAACACATGTTTCAGTGGCTTCTATCCACGTCTTCAGTCGGCATACTATGTCCGTAAAATGATTATTCCAACTTGGGGTCATTGTTGTTATTCTTGTATCTTTACTTCCGTTGTGATCACACATCAAACACACACATGTATACACCACACACAACACATACACACACACATAAACATACACACAATGAGAACACAATACAACATGTCACTACACATCAACACCAATCACCGCCAAACCAGCATCACAACGGAAGTAAAGATACAAGAATAACAACAATGACCCCAAGTTGGAATAATCATTTTACGGACATATTATGCCGACTGAAGACGTGGATAGAAGCCACAGAAACATGTGTTTCGGCCATATAAGTGAGTGAATCCATTCATATTTTATATTAGCTCTAACCAACGTTATCGAGCACTCTCGTACCTACAAATACCCACCAACACTCATACACACACACACACACACACACACACACATATATATATATATATATATATAATATATATATATATATAATCAAAATTTCTTGTTTTTTTGTATGGCTTGAGTTTTAAGCTGTCTAATTCATGGTCAAATAACTTTTATGTCAAATCAGAACGTCTCATACCTAGAAGACCAAGACGTTTGAGTAAATATTTAAAGGACATCAATCGTAATTCATGTGATCCTATTAGTATTAGCTCAATTATATGTTGATCGAGTAAATTGTTCACACCACTTCAAAATGAGTTAATGAAACCAAATATCGTTATTATATTCAATATGAAACATGCAAAAACCAAAAAAAAAAAACAAACAAAAAAAAAAAAAAAACCAAACCCAAAAAAAAAAAAAAAAAAAAAAAAAAAAAAACCATACAAAAAACAAAAAACAAACAAACAAACAAACCAAAAAAAAATTAACAACAACAACAAAATAAAAAAAAAAAAAAAAGAAAACATAACGAAACTTTCTGATTTCTGATCGACAACAAAAAAGATATTAAAAATGTAATCCGTAGTTTTGGGGATTAGTTCGGTAAGTTGCGTGCCATAATTGATATATCAATTTATATGTAAACAATTCCATACATGATATAAAGTATAATTTCTAACATGTGAGTAAACAAAATACAAATTTATAACAAATTTTTATCAACAAATTTATCGCAAGAGGCAAAAATGTTAGTATTTTTTTTGTAAATAGAGATAAGCAATTCACCCCCTCAAAAGTGCAAATAGTAAAATCGATAAAATGCAGATAGCATACATGTAAAACCAACAAATATGAATAAATAAATATATCAATCTATAAATGCATTTACATAAATCTTCAGGGAAACAGAAAAACGGAGAGAAAATCTTCAGATCAATGAAACGACAATAATACTGGTCCCATGTGATTACTGTATTGTTATAGTTATAGTTGTTATTGCTGATTATGCTGTTGTATTTACATTATGATAGTGATAAAATAAGGGACAAGCACTGGTACAAGACTAAGATCTGAAAAAAATTTGTATGAAACAGTGCCAGACAAAGCAAAAAGAAAAATACAATTTAAAAAAAAAAAGCCCCCCCAAAAAAAACATCCAAAAAATCAGCTTTCATCAACTGACAGGCAAGCAGATTTTTTTTTTTGGGGGGGGGGGGGGGACGACTTTTTTTTTACTTGCTTTTTTTTCTCTCCGCTTTGAAAGACGGCACTATTTCATATTCATACACATTTTTATCTCAGATCTTTGTCTTGACATTGCATTGCAGTTCACTCGTCGTCTGTATCTTCATGATCACTAATTGTTAATACATGTTCTGGTGATATTGTTGAAGTTTTGCACGTCATTTTTGACTGAATAAAAATCAATAAATGTTTCACAAGACTGTTTTCTCAACTCGTTGGTGTTTTGCGCTGTGTGTTGTACCATGCAAGTACCATAAATGAAAAGATTTAAAACCCTCTCCGCAAAACATGATGAATATGAAAGATACTAGTTGTTTGATTTGTTTCTGAGCATAGACCTGTCTGCAAACCTGCCTACTTGAAACTTTTGAGATTCGTATTTTTAGGATAAAAAAAATTGTAGGGCTATAATTAACTTAAAAAATCAACAATGTACCCTCACAATGAATAAATAACACTTCAATATCCTTAAAATTATGAATTCTGTCATCAATTTTCATTTTCAATAAATTTCTTAAGAGATCCTCATGAAGTTCTGAAAGTGGAGCCAAAATTTCGTAATTCTACGACGTTTTCATAATAGTTGGCAGGTCTGGTAGTCGGATTGTTTCATTCACACCGTTGTGTGACTTTGTGTGTATGATAACAATAAAATATATCATTGACACCGATGAGGTCTATGCCAAAATGTCCTTTGTGTGTATGATAACAATAAACTCTATCACTGTCACTGATGAGGTCTATGCCAAAATGTCCTTTGTGTGTATGATAACAATAAACTCTATCATTGACACCAATAAGGTCTATGCCAAAATGTCCTTTGTGTGTATGATAACAATAAAATATATCATTGTCACTGATGAGGTCTATGCCAAAATGTCCTTTGTGTGTATGATAACAATAAACTCTATCACTGTCACTGATGAGGTCTATGCCAAAATGTCCTTTGTGTGTATGATAACAATAAACTCTATCACTGTCACTGATGAGGTCTATGTCAAAATGTCCTTTGTGTGTATGATAACAATAAACTCTATCATTGACACCAATAAGGTCTATGTCAAAATGTCCTTTGTGTGTATGATAACAATAAACTCTATCACTGTCACTGATGAGGTCCATGCCAAAATGTCCTTTGTGTGTATGGTAACAATAAACTCTATCACTGTCACTGATGAGGTCTATGCCAAAATGTCCTTTGTGTGTATGATAACAATAAAATATATCATTGTCACTGATGAGGTCTATGCCAAAATGTCCTTTGTGTGTATGATAACAATAAACTCTATCACTGTCACTAATGAGGTCTATGCCAAAATGTCCTTTGTGTGTATGATAACAATAAACTCTATCACTGTCACCGATGAGGTCTATGCCAAAATGTCCTTTGTGTGTATGATAACAATAAACTCTATCACTGTCACTAATGAGGTCTATGCCAAAATATCCTTTGTGTGTATGACAATAAACTCTATCACTGTCACCGATGAGGTCTATGCCAAAATGTCCTTTGTGTGTATGATAACAATAAACTCTATCACTGTCACCGATGAGGTCTATGCCAAAATGTCCTTTGTGTGTATGATAACAATAAACTCTATCATTGACACCAATAAGGTCTATGCCAAAATGTCCTTTGTGTGTATGGTAACAATAAACTCTATCACTGTCACTGATGAGGTCTATGTCAAAATGTCCTTTGTGTGTATGATAACAATAAACTCTATCATTGTCACTGATGAGGTCTATGCCAAAATGTCCTTTGTGTGTATGATAACAATAAACTCTATCACTGTCACTGATGAGGTCTATGTCAAAATGTCCTTTGTGTGTATGATAACAATAAACTCTATCACTGTCACTGATGAGGTCTATGCCAAAATGTCCTTTGTGTGTATGATAACAATAAAATATATCATTGTCACTGATGAGGTCTATGCCAAAATGTCCTTTGTGTGTATGATAACAATAAACTCTATCATTGTCACTGATGAGGTCTATGCCAAAATGTCCTTTGTGTGTATGATAACAATAAACTCTATCATTGTCACTGATGAGGTCCATGCCAAAATGTCCTTTGTGTGTATGATAACAATAAACTCTATCATTGTCACTGATAAGGTCTATGCCAAAATGTCCTTTGTGTGTATGATAACAATAAACTCTATCATTGACACCAATAAGGTCTTGCCAAAATGTCCTTTGTGTATGAATAACAATAAATATATCATTGTCACTGATGAGGTCTATGCCAAAATGTCCTTTGTGTGTATGATAACAATACACTCTATCACTGTCACTGATGAGGTCTATGCCAAAATGTCCTTTGTGTGTATGATAACAATAAAATATATCATTGTCACCGATGAGGTCTATGCCAAAATGTCCTTTGTGTGTATGACAACAATACACTCTATCACTGTCACTGATAAGGTCTATGCCAAAATGTCCTTTGTGTGTATGATAACAATAAACTCTATCATTGACACCAATAAGGTCTATGCCAAAATGTCCTTTGTGTGTATGATAACAATAAACTCTATCACTGTCACTGATGAGGTCTATGCCAAAATGTCCTTTGTGTGTATGATAACAATACACTCTATCACTGTCACTGATGAGGTCCATGCCAAAATGTCCTTTGTGTGTATGATAACAATAAACTCTATCATTGTCACTGATGAGGTCCATGCCAAAATGTCCTTTGTGTGCATGATAACAATAAACTCTATCACTGTCACTGATGAGGTCTATGCCAAAATGTCATTTGTGTGTATGATAACAATAAACTCTATCACTGTCACTGATAAGGTCTATGCCAAAATGTCCTTTGTGTGTATGATAACAATAAACTCTATCACTGTCACTGATAAGGTCTATGCCAAAATGTCCTTTGTGTGTATGATAACAATAAACTCTATCACTGTCACCGATGAGGTCTATGCCAAAATGTCCTTTGTGTGTATGATAACAATAAACTCTATCATTGACACCAATAAGGTCTATGCCAAAATGTCCTTTGTGTGTATGGTAACAATAAACTCTATCACTGTCACTGATGAGGTCTATGTCAAAATGTCCTTTGTGTGTATGATAACAATACACTCTATCACTGTCACTGATGAGGTCTATGCCAAAATGTCCTTTGTGTGTATGATAACAATAAACTCTATCACTGTCACCGATGAGGTCTATGCCAAAATGTCCTTTGTGTGTATGACAACAATACACTCTATCACTGTCACTGATAAGGTCTATGCCAAAATGTCCTTTGTGTGTATGATAACAATAAACTCTATCACTGTCACCGATGAGGTCCATGCCAAAATGTACCAAAACTATGCTCTCTTTTTTTACACAGACTTCATGACAACACACATCCCATTGTTGTCTATATTATTTTGATGGTCTGAAGCAATCACTGTTTTGGGGGCTTTACTCTCTTAACCGTAAGAACCATTCCAGTAACATTTTGAAAAAGAAATCACTATCGACTGGTATCTTCCATAAGTAAAGCCAATATACGAAAAAAGGAAACAAACATACACACCCACACCCCCCCCCCAAATAAAATAGAAAAAAAAACACAAGACAAACAAAACAAACCCCCCCCTCAAAAAAAAAAAAACAACAAAAAAAAACAAACAAACAAAACAGCATAAACAAAAACAAAAAACAAAACTTTTAAATAACAAACTCAGAAAACAAAATTAATATCAACACACTAGCAACTTCACCCCATAGAGAAATAAATATCAAAGCCAAGCACTCATGTTAAAAAAAATCAAATAATATTAATTATGATGTTGATAATGATGATGATGATGATGATGATGATGATGATGATGGTGACGATGATGATGATGATGATGATGATGATGATGATGATGATGGTGACGATGATGATGATGATAATGATGATGATGATAATGATGATGATGATAATGATGATATAATCATAAAAATAATTGGTTACTTTAAAAACAAGAGAAACTGACCACCATTATTCAATATCATTTATATGAAGCCATATTTTGAATAATTTAAAAGATTCTCTTTTATTGTCGTGAATTGTATTGACAACTGTTCATAGTTTGAAGAAGTCTTCAAAACCTTTGTTCATATTGCTCCCTTATGTAGTAAAGGAAAGTAAAAATTGTCAAAATTATCTTGAAAGTAACCCAACGGGTCTTCTCGACCCTATATTGTATTTGAACACTTTTAACCAGTTAATTGCCGCCTACTCTTAAACAACACGTATTTATAGAGAGTTCGAAGATGACGTCACTCAGGTCTTTGTTATTGGTTTTTGCCATCCGCGTTTATGAGTAATACTCACTGAACTGTATTAACCTGACTATAAACGTTCATGGATACACACAGTTTTGTGTGTTGGTTATACTTCCGGATGGCAATGTTATGAGCTTCTTAGCCAAGCGCATACTATCTACAAGACCTTGCAAGGTCCCAGGTTTGAATGTTTTTGCCAAGATGAGGGTCACTTAAATCAATATATATCTAAAGGAAGAGTTTTCTGGCCAATTTTTAAAAATACGTGTATTTCCAGTCCACGGCAGTTATCTGGTTAAAGATCAAATCTGAAGGGTAGCCAGGCCCTCCTGCATCATTGATATAAAAATGTACATTCCGAGTAGCTATCAAGTTTATAATACGATACAATCCATTGACTATCATGTCAAGTCAACCATAAAAGTAAAATTTCAATGGGGAGGCCTTCCGAAAGCTCCTACATCCCCAGTATTCTTTTTAAAAAATAATATTCTAGTTGGGGGTATGGGAGGGGGGAGACTTTAAAAAAAAAAGTTTTCCCCCTCACAAACCCTCTACTAGAACATTATATTTTAAAAAATACTGGAGATGTAGGAGCTTTCGGAAGGCCTCCCTTTCAATGCATTGCTTAAGATGCCACCCACATTGAAAACTCAAAGCAGAAAAAAAAACAACAAAAAAAAACCCCCACAAAAAACCATCAACGCAATCAACCTGTCTCCACAAACGCCAAGTCTTCCTCGTTGTCGCCATCTTCCTTCTTGTTTTCTGTGTCTTCTTCATTTTCTTTGACCTCATCGTTTTCGGAGGACGTGTTTTTGGTATTCTCATCTTTCAAGCAAAAATTTCAATTGGATTGTTAAAAATAAAAACACTGAGTGGTATATGAACTGAATTACAACGCAAGACAAAAGTAAAAATGTTGAATCTATTAATCTATTGTTTATTAAGTCAGCATTCTCATTTCCTTCAACAGTTAACTATCGTACTCTTGAAAAACACTTATTCAAAAAATGTGGCCAGAAAACTCGATCTTCAAATATCGATCGATTTAAATGACCCTCATCTTGGCAAAAACTCTCAAACCTGGGACCTTGTGAAGTACCAGGTTTGAAAGTTTTTGCTCAGGTGATGGTCATTTAAATCGATCGATATTTGAAGGAACTAGTTTTGTGGCCAAATTTTTAAATACGTGTCTTTCCAGAGTACGGCAGTTAACTGATTAAATGAAAAACTCAAAAGGGCGAAAGGGAAAAATTTGAGAATTGAGTAAACAAATTATTTTTTTTGGATACAACTAGCAGTTTTATGACTTACCAATTTTGTCTTTTGAATCTGTTGATGGAGGAAAGAGATGAAAGAAAATTATGTTGCCACGAACTTTATGATAGAATATACTTGTATAACTTACAAAAGGTGAGCCAACCTTACAGCTGATTGGTACTCTGTTATAAAGTACTATTATTAAACCCTATTTTAAGGTAAACACAGTACACATGTTAAAAGTCTTTTTTTTTTAAATAGAGAAAACCAAAAACATCTTAGCAATCTACCCCATAGAGAACACACCCGCTCATTTTTTCTTTCATACACAAGCACATTAACAAACTCACCAAAAAAACCACACAGACACACACATGTAAACACACACATAAACACCCACCCACACACACACACACACACACACACATATACACTTTCTCTATCTATCTATCTATCTATCTATCTATCTGTCTATCTCGATCTCTCTCCCTCACTCTCTTCCAAACACACACATAAAAGCACACATACATCAATTACAAGCACACGTGCCTGCAGCTCCAAGCACATTTTAGCCAAGCATTTTTTACAAACCCTATGACTCCATCAACTCGATTCATTTCTCCTCTATATAGAATTTACCTTTGGTATCTTCTTCTTTCCCTTTCTCCTCCTCGGATTCCTTTTCAAACGTTTCATCTTCGTATTTGTCATCTGAGAATAATGGTTAGGTAAGCAAAGCGTCTATACAATATCTACTAAATCAGAATAAAGTGAATGTGACTTTATTTAAATAACTCATAAGCAAAAAGGAAATGAGCATGCAACCATTTGGTCCTAGTCCTAGATCCAATTCCCCATGAATCCAGCTAATACTGGGTAATGTAAATGTTGCTGTTCGAAGAAGCTCGAAGAAATAAATAACAATGTGAAATTGAATGTAAGCTTCAATTTAATTACGAAACAGATAAAATGGACGTTTCGGGTTTCCCCTTTATCAACAAACAGGATGAATGAAACAGGATGAATTCATCCTGTTTGTTGATAAAGGGGAAACCCGAAACGTCCATTTTTATCTGTTTTCGTAATTAAATTGAAGCTTACATTCAATTTCACATTGTTATTTATTTCATGAATTGAACTGGACACTATGGAAAAAAAGAAAAGGCAAGAACAACCCCAAAGATGATCATTGCTCAGAGGAAATCTTACAGGCAACGATCGGAGGAAGACTATCTTGGGTTAAATGAAAGAATTAGTACTGAAGTGGGACTCGGGAATAGAATTGCTCAAGGGGAAAAGAGAAAGAATGTTTGGGGTTTTTCTTTGTCGATGAAAAATTATGTTCAGTACAAACATTTTGGATTGGGGAAACTAGAATAGATATATATAAAGTAAAATTGAATAATCCGTGTTAGGCAAGACCAAGGAAGGTTTCATGCAGCTGAATTCTTTTTACCAAGAGCAATGGACAGAAATAGAAAACTAAGGAAAACAAACTAAAACAAAAAAGAAAACCAAAAAAAAAAAAAAAGCAAACAAACAAAACAAACCAAAAAAAAAAAAATACAAAAACAAACCCAAACACCCCCCCCCCCCCCAAATAAAAAAAACAACCCAAAAACTAAACCAAATCCCCCCCCCCCCCCCCCCCACCCAAATAAAATTTTAAAAATTAAAAAAACAAACAAACAAAAAACCCAGAGTAAAAACACAAACAAAAAAAACAAAACAAAACAAACAACACAAAAACAAAAAAACAAAACAAAATAATCTGAGAGAATATGAGTTTAACAGGTACGAAAAGAAGTGAAGGCGTAAGTTTAAATGTGATGCTAACGATCTAAATCTAATATGATTAAGAACATCAAATAAAGTTAATAAGTAAAACAAAAAATACAGAACAATTTGTGATGAAATAGGTTTTTTAAAAACAAAAATATTGAACCAGATGTGAGTTTCTTTTCCATTTATTTAATAGTATACATAAAACACTGATGGGTGACTGAAGATAGAAACACGATGCTTTCATCGTCTATCTGGTGATAACAGTTTTACTGATTTACCTTACTTACTACTAAGTACTTTTCAATTCCAATTTTCTATTCATTTTGCTGTGACAAAAAGACAAAACAAGGTCTTCAATTATTGAAGCAGCTACATAAGACCAGACGGTATAGTATGACGACAAAACAGTGCGTATGAATCTGTCTTTAATAACAAGTTCAAGTTCATGTTCAAGAGTTTATAATTTTTAGGTCATTGGCAATAACCATAACATCTCTCTGAACAAATTATTTTAACAATTTTAATAATAAAGGAATGAAAGTTAATGAGACTGAAATCTTTATAAACATTGGACAGTTCGTGACTTGCTTGTCTACAACAATCTGGGTACATCTTATTTCCACTCTTGGAATGAATCACAGTTGCATTGTGACAAGATGAGGAATAAATAGGTTTTTAAAAAAATGTTATGAAATTTTAGTCAAAAGGGACTCAAGTGTAAAATGTACAACAGCTATACTTGCAATTTCACAAACATTAAACATGTTGCAATATTGCTTTTAAAAAAAGTCTATCTCCAATTTAATATTAGTGACATGGATAAAGAAAAAGGATATAGAACTAAGGAAGTTGACGTCACTCAGCTCTTTTTATTATTTTTAGACAGCCTGTTAGTGATTAGATCTCACTAAATTATACCAATCAGACTATAAATGTTAAAGATTACACACAGCTTGGTGTGTGTTTGCATGTTTAATTTGGCTGGTGGATGTTGTGAGTATTTTGCCTGAACCCATAACATTAATTGGCTAGGCTAAAAGTCAAACTTAAACTTTGTAAAATGATCTCATTATCATTCCAAGGAACAAACACAATAGAGTTGAAAGGATAAGTCGTGGTCTTTATAATTTAAAATGTTTACAAATTAGATTTTCCTCATTCTCTGGTGAGGCATTGTTCAGTATATTTGGTAAGAGTTAGTTGAACCATCTATGGGGTCAAAAAGCCATAGAGTTTCACAGTCTACGCGTGTTTCGTTCTCTTGAGATGAGAAATGATTTCTCGCTTAGGTTCTCCTAAATTTCCAATAAAGAATTTTTTAACATGAATATAACAGCTCAAAAAAGAAAAGAACAAAATACCAAGCACGGAACGTTTTGGGCTCAAAACCATTCTTCAGCCAAGAACAACAAATAAAATTATTAAAACATAAATACATTACTTAAAAAATAACCCGTCTGTCTGGGTTTTAAAGCAATGCATTAAATGTTTGAATTGTTTTTTTTTTTGTTGTTGGCTGAAGAGGGGTTTGAGCCCAAAACGTCCCTTGTTTGATATTTTGTTCTTTTTTGAAGCTGTTCTATTCATTTTTGATTATTACTTTTTACAATCCACAGCTTCTAGCAGCTTAGTATCACTTTAACAACGTCTACATACACATATATGTGACCCATTGCCTCAAAATGGTATTATGTTGGGATGAACAAGATGCTGAAAGATCAATTTTTAGCTTAACTGGCCAATAAAAAGAAATTTCGGTTTTCAGCACTTTAAAATTCTATATTTTTTTTTCAATAATCCATACATGGACTCAACCAAGGCCCTCTATATAGCACAGGCCAGGA
Source organism: Berghia stephanieae (assembly GCF_034508935.2). Lineage (NCBI taxonomy): Eukaryota > Metazoa > Mollusca > Gastropoda > Nudibranchia > Aeolidiidae > Berghia > Berghia stephanieae. The sequence continues at coordinate 11,602,463 of NC_088361.1, read as the reverse complement.
AGCGTGGGAGAGGGACGAAAACTAACAGGCCGACTTCGCCGCTGTCCACTTTATCGTTTACCTGTACGCTGGCGTGCAGCTCTTCGCGCACAAAACAATTTAAAGACGTGTTAAGTGTTAGAGGATCTTATTTATAAATAATATTAACGCTTATAAGTTCGTTCATTTCAATATCAATAACGACTTAGCTAAAGTTACACAAGTTACCCATATAGAGTACTTTGTAGTAATAATAATAATAGTAGTATAAAAGTTAAAAGTGAGAATTCTTATACTTTCCTTTTTTTTTACTTTTACGCGGGTTATTCCATGCTCACTGCTAAGGTCATATAAGTGCTCAGTGGTAAGTAAGATGTTAGACAAGTTAAAATAATACCAAGACTTTAGGCCCTGCCATGGATGTTTCAGAGAGGTAGATTTACTACGAGGGAAATAAATATCATCTTTCAAAATAGGTGACGAAAGATATTTACAGGAAAAAATATAGATTGATGATGGTTACCCCATAACATGCATTATGGCCCAGGGATATGCTAACACCCTTTTTGTACGTAAGTACTCAGTCGTATAGCACGACTGAACAAACAGAACAGCTGTGTATGTAAGCTTGTTAAGAGAACACTAGAGAGAGAGAGAGAGTAAGGTGATAGATAAAAGAAAAGTAACTGAAAACAGTTTGTAGTTACAAGTTGAATAGAGACAAGAAAATACATTTCCAAAAAATGACTGAGACTGTCGTAGCTGTAGAACACTTGCAATAGCTTTAGACATATAATTATACTTCCCCCCCCCCCCCCCCCCCCCCCCCCCCCAAAGAAGAAACAGTATGACAATGGAAGAACCTTAAAAGGATTCCCATCTACTATGGCCCCGCCAACCATCCGCTTGCACACTAGAGTAAGAAATAAAACTCAGTTCTTACAGTTATCTCATTGGGACATTTATTTTTAACATGAACAATCTGTATATCATACATAATATAAAACAGAGATTGCAAGTGACATACTTTTAAAATATATTTATACTTTGTGATTTCAAAAACATAATTACGGTTATAGTATAGTTGAAGTAATAATTATATCACTCAATCAAGCAATTATATTTATTACACACATCATAGTTATCAAAACATACAAACCAGTAATCTAAACAAGCATATGTGGGGTTTTTTGTTTTTGTTTTTAAGGGTTTTACAACACTTAGGTCATATCAGCGCCAGTAAAAAAGGAAGAAAATGGGATAGTTAAAAGTTATAGAATTACAATTAAAGCACCCAAAAATAAGGCAGAGAAAGGGGAATTGGTTCAAATAGGGAACAGGTGTTGATTCCAAGAGCACACTATCAGTGTACGAAGTTTGAGATCACTCAATGTCTCATTCAGACATAAGCACAGGTCTCCTTCCAGAGGAACACACTCAATTGTTTACAAATCATACATTGGTGAAAGGAAAAATAATACAGTACATAACAGAGATGATTTATTAGGGAAAAAAAAAATATCATCTCCCAAAATGTTTCCCTCCCAGCCAGGGTGTCCGTCCAGGGCCAGGACAAAACCAAGTAATCTCATTCCCAAGACAAAGACAGCATGTTGGAAACAGATATAGGGGGATAAAAGACACAGTATGTATCTCCCTGCCCACTATGTGAGAACAGGAACAAACAAATATAAAATTCTGACAAAAATACAAATCATGCAAATTTTATGGCTTTTTTTACATTTACAATCTGATTAGAACAGTTTGCTTCATTTACTTTCTTAGAATAATTATTCAACAAAATGTTGACAAATGTTGATATACATATCTGAAATAACTTATCTCTTTGAGACTTGCAATTCGTACACACAGATGAAAATTCAATGGGAAGGTTACACTCTGTCCAGTAAGCTATATTTAGTTTCATTAGGACATCTTTTTGATTGTTTAACTTCAAAAAATGTAGTTCCATATTACTAACAGCAACATTCATGATTGAAAGTGCAATTTGAAACAAATGAACAAGAACAGGAGATGGATATGTTAAGCCACCGTGATTAAGGTTTTCAAAATACTCTAAAAGTTTATCATCAATAGAAAAGTCAAGACATTTGTTTTTATCTCCTACAATCTCACAACAAAAAGAACAATCAGTTTTTGTAATAACTTTCTTTGCAACATAGCCAGCAACATATATAATAACATCTAAAGACTCTGACTGAATTTCAACATTTTCAAAAGGAAAATTTTGAATGAAAAGCATGTCACTTTCATCCAAATTATCTGAAGAGAACTCAGATAAAAAACATTTAACATTTAAGGGAATGCTGCCTTTAGAGGAAGAATGAATAGTTAAAAGCTGCTTTATAGTTAATTTTCTTTCATTCTGAAGAATCTCTTCCACAGAAATCAAAGTATTTCCACCTGATAACTGCCTATATTGACCAAAACGAGCCTCAAGATCATCAGTCTGAAATTTTCCAGTCAAAACAAATTTAAAATTAAGTTTAGTTAAAACATATCTTATCAATTCAACTAGACATTCTAATGTATGGGACAAAGCATAAAATGTATCTGAAGACAAAAAACCACACTTAGTTTCTTTATGCATCTGGTTCCATTTCTTGAGCCATGAAGACATTTTTAGTAACCAACTCAGTCTTTCATCTTCACAAGAGAAGAAAGGAGAGGCATCTGGTTTAATCTTATTCCTCCCATAATACTGGTGATGTATATTAACCATATCCCACCAACGACAAACTATAGTCAAGAAATTAACAGTACCCTCCCAAGATGTGAAAGCTGAATGAGGACCTAAGGTTTTCAAAGCAGCAATATTGGTTTCATTAAATATCTTAAGGGCTAAACTGACTTTCTGACGCTCTAAAGAGTGTGGGAATAGTGATTTCCAGGTTAAGGTAGGGGCCTCTTTTAGAAGTTGGGACTTTTCAACTCTGTATAAATGCTTTAAATCAGAAAAGGAAGCATGAGAAATACATTTGCTATCTATGACTTCACTATCTAAATTGGGGAAAGTAAAAGTTTGACTATCGTTTTTAACATTCAACCAATTATTTCGAATTGATTTGAGAAGATGAACAGAGTCAAACAATAAAAAAATCTTGAGAGAATTGTCAATAGGATTAGGTATAAAAAATTTAGTTTCTGAGTCTTTAGTCAGTAAAGAAAACATCTTTCGATTAATTCTATTGTTATCAGAAATGACACTGATGACATTAAATCCAGCTTTACAAACATTAAAAATTACATCATTTGTTGTTTCAAACAAGAAATCTGAAGTCATCTTTACAACAGGAAACATTCCAACAATTAATTTCTTATTAGACATGACAGAAGAAATCATAAAACATTGCATAGACTTGGCAAGATTTTCAGGATCATTTGTAGCCTGTCCAATTAATTGCTCCCCTCTGTAGGATAATTTCGACTTGACATGAACTTCATCAATAAGAAGATTAACATACAAATCTTTATCTGACAGGTACTTAATTTCATTCACTAAAAAATCATTGGCAATCAGACCTGATTTTAAAGATACAGTGCTAGATAATAAACGTAAATATCGCACACTGGGAAGAATAAGTAAAGAATCCCTTAACTTACGATAAGTTGTCGGGGAATTTGAATAAATACAAAAAGAAGCAATCATACATTCAGCAGAAAATCTACGCTGTGATGGAGACAGATTTATCAAATTTAACTGATCAATTAAAAAATCAAAAACTTTGTTATTACTATCATCATTATTTTTGTCTCTGCAGACATTCAACAATTTAATTGCCTGATGAAATGTTGAATTATAGGAAGATGTAAAATCTGTTGCAGAATAATGGCTTAAAATATTTTCTAACTGGCTCCAAGTAGACAGCTTAGAGTCCGGAATTATCCATTTCAAGTCATTTTTACAAACAAGAACATTTTTTAACCACACATCTAGTTTCAAATCATTTTTTACACATATACTAAAAGGAATCGTTAATCCATCCGAATCAGTCGATGCAGTGGCATACAAATATACAGAATCATTTTTTAAAGTATAACAAATATCATTATATTTCCACTTTTGCAGAAATCCACACACTTCATTTTTAAAATGCTCAAAACTTAAAATTTTATCTTGTTCTAAAAAAACGTTAAAACTTTCCTCTTCTCTCTCCTCAAGTCTCTGTCTCTTACTCCTGGGGCTTTCCCTTTGAGGCAAAGGGGTAGTAGTGAGGTAAGAGGGAAGATTTGGAAAAAACTGATGGGATGGCACCAGCTTTCAACTTCAAACGCTTCCTGCGAACAGTTTTCTGTGGTTGTCCATTTTTTTCAGGAACGACTTTAAAACGTATAATATCATCTTCCTGAAAGTGTTTTTCACAAACAACAGTAAACTTTGTCACAACCAAGTTTTCCCGGGGAATTTTTCTAATCCATGAATTCCTTTGTTCTGCATCTTTCGGGAATTCAAAACAAGATGCCTTTTTTGGCGCACAATTAAGTCTGTAATAATTACTGTCACATCCAGGGACACAGCACTTGTTCACCATCATGGAACGAACTGTTGGTTATCAAATACTGTGGGGAAAAAAAATAAAAGGTAGATACATTAGTTTATAGTAACCATTTGAAATTAGGGTAGAGATTAATGTCAATTGTTTTAAGCAGGACTACAAGATACATGTACACATTACACATCATCTAAAAAATAACGATAAGTGTTGAATTGTAAGCCTCAATTTATTAGACGAAGACATACTGTGGACGTTTCTGGTTTCCCCTTTATCAACAAAACAAGACGAATAAGAGATGTGTAGTGTGAATGGTGTAGATAAGGTGAATAAATATAAACAATGATGGGACAGCCTACCCCTTTGTAAGGAAGTACGAATTAAATTCATTAAAATTAAATTGAGCTTTTATATAGTACAATCTCCACTAAACATGCTCAAAGCGCTTTACAAGGGGTCTCTGACAAACAGCAACACGTAACATGGAGAACGAGACATGACGCCAGTTAGGCGATAATACAATTTTTTCGGACAGAGACAACGCTGTTAAGGGCCAGATACTCATTTTTTTAAACCTGAGTATGGTGAGAAAATGTGAGTAAAGAGCCTTTTCTAAGGACTCAACTATCGCCAAGCGAAGCTCGAACCAAGGACCTTCCGATCAAAAAGCGAGTGTCATACCGCTCGACCACATAGCTGCCCACTAGACCACATAGCCCCATTAAGAAACAAGGCCCACAAATACTGATCTCAAATAAATAGATAATTTTAGAAAATTAAAATCGAAGTTTTTTTTTTAAACATCATGGTAAAATTTTTTTGAAAAACAACAACAAAAATAGGTAACAAAAAAAGAGGGAAAAAAACTAACAAAAACAAACAATAAACAGATAAAGACGCAGTAAACGAATGATAGTGATAGGTGCCCAGTTACCGTGTACGTAGACAGTAATAATAATAATAATAATAATAATAATAATAGATTAATTAAAGGTTTTAAATATATGAGTGTTGCCAAAATGTTACGTCATATTTTAAGACGTCCACCTCAATTTCCAGTCACAACTTCCCTATGACTATGGCATGGGCTAGCTGAGAGTTGGGACACAATCAGCCCCGTTTGCAGTCGAACTGCCTAGTCTAAGTAAGATAGATTGACGGGAAGCCTTCCGAAAGCTCCTACATCCCCAGTATTCTTGTTCTAGTAGGGGGTTTCAATGGGAATGGGGAAACTTTTTTTATAATGTTCTAGTAGGGAGTTTGGGAGGGGGGAGACAAACTTTTAAAAAAAGTTTCCCCCTTCCCAAACCGCCTACTATCTAGATAGTACTCTAGAACATTATAAAATACAAGAATACCGGGGATGTAGGAGCTTTCGGAAGTTTGATCTTCATTTAAGACGTCTATCTACCTACTTTTTCATTTAACAGTCAGCTGTGAGTTAGATAAAACTCTCTTTGTAATCCAAACTCGCATTCCATTTTTACCAGTCATTCTCATTGTCACTCGTCACACTCACACTCTACACTCAAAACTCGCGACAAAAACTCACCTTTGTTTGGGATACGCTGAAAATTGAAGAGAGCAACACTCAAAGGGAATTAGACGTCTTTATATCCATCTTGTAGAGAGGCAACGATCCGTAAATAGTTGAAACAAACTTTCTTTTGTTAGCAGATCAAGGCATTGTTGTCAGAACAATGGCGGAACAACGGGGAAGAAATAGCGATACAAAAGGCGGAATGATCGTAGGCCTGATTGCGTATGCGATACCTTTAGTTAAAATAATAGCGGCGGAGATGTAAAATAGTTCTCACTTCAAATCCGTTTTTCGGTCATAATATTCTATTTCAAAACAATATGATGTAGTGGAAAAATATTGAAATAACATTGTGATACATTTTAAATATGCTGGAGTCAATAAAAATGTTTAAAAAGTCGGCCTGGTAGTTTTTTATTCTATCCCTTTTCCGGACCTGCTTCCCGGCCTGGAACACTATATAGAGGGCCTTGACTCAACCCATGTCTGATGTTTTTGGTTATAGATTCTATTCTCAGCACTTTGATCATCCCGACATAATACCGTTTTGAGGCGGTGGGTCACATATAAGTCTTATATACCTTGGACAACTTCAAAGATGTCACCTCATTTGTGACCTTTCGTCTTGAAACGGTATTATGTCGGGATGAATTAGATCCCGAAAAGTGACTTTAGAATTAAATGGATAATAAATACCAATTTTTGGGCTTTTGCATTGCGAGAAATTGTCTTCATTCTCTTACATAACAAATCGAAACAAACCCCAAGTTTCATGTTTTTGTCAATAAATTCAATATTTTTGCACCCGAGTCATCCCAGCATAATACCGTTTAGAGACGGTGGGTCACATTTACTTTCTCAAATCAACTCTCAAATATTCAACTCACCTTTTTTCGTAGCTTCCTTTGTTTGTCCTTTGGCAGCGCCCCCTTTCACGCCTGCGCCACCCTTGGCCGTTGTTGTTTTTGTCTCTTCTTTTTTCTCCTCCGCGTCAGATCCTTTGGTCTCCTCTTCCTCTCCGTCTTCTCCTTGCTGTTCCCCCTTCACAATTAAGGCGTTGACCTGAATTTGAAGATATGATTTTAAAATCATATAAAACAATAATAACTCATTTTATTCAAGTCATTTGTGATTTTATGTGTGTGGTTTTGTGTACATGCGTATGTAGCTTACACGAGTCATGAGTGTGGCACGTACATGTGTGTGGTTATGTGTACATGCGTATGTAGCTTACACGAGTCATGAGTGTGGCACGTATATGTGTGTGGTTATGTGTGCATGCATATGTAGCTTACACGAGTCATGAGTGTGGCACGTACATGTGTGTGGTTATGTGTGCATGCATATGTAGCTTACACGAGTCATGAGTGTGGCACGTATATGTGTGTGGTCATGTGTACATATGTATGTAGCTTACACGAGTCATGAGTGTGGCACGTATATGTGTTTGGTTATGTGTGCATGCGTATGTAGCTTACACGAGTCATGAGTGTGGCACGTATATGTGTTTGGTTATGTGTGCATGCGTATGTAGCTTACACGAGTCATGAGTGTGGCACGTATAAGTGTTCAAACACTATCATTGTATTTCATATTGGCATCGATGTGAACCAAAATGAATTTCCATTTCTTTGGACAATAAAGTCCTATTATTATTATTATTATTATTATTATTATTATTATTATTATTATTATTATTATTATTATTATTATTATTATTATTATTATTAGTATTATTATCATTATCATTATTATTGTTATTATTATCATTATTATTATTATAATTATTATTATTATTATTATTATATTATTATTATTATTATTGTTACTATTATCATTATTATTATTATTGTTACTATTATCATTATTATTATCATTATTATTATTATCATTATTATTATTATTATTATTATTATTATTATTATTATTATTATTATTATATTATTATTATTATTATTATTATTAGTATTATTATCATTATCATTATTATTGTTATTATTATCATTATTATTATTATAATTATTATTATTATTATTATTATTATTATTATTATTATTATTATTATTATTGTTACTATTATCATTATTATTATCATTATTATTATTATTATTATTATTATTATTATTATTATTATTATTATTATTATTATTATTATTATTATTATTATCTTTATATCCTTTCTGTAATAAGATCTTGGAATGTTTACAGAAAGGACATGCCATATAATTCAACATTTTCTTCAACTACTCACCTCTTCCAAGGCACGCTTGATTGCGGTCTGTCCCGACACATCATCTTGCTCCTCTGCCAATTCCAAAGCTTTCGTGAATGAATCGGTGGCAGCTTCTAATTCTCCGCATTTTACTGGAGAAAAAATGGCCAAATAGTCACTTGTTTTGGGTTTGTTCTTTTACAAATTTACAAATAATCAATGGCCAAACAGTCACTTGTTTTGGGTATGTTAACAAATTTACAAATAATCAATCTTTTTAGGTCAGCCAGTGAGTTACCATTAGTAGTGCTCAAGTAAACAAATTATGACCCCATTGGTTGAATTATTGAAAACACTCTCATAATCTGTTTTCTTTTGTGGTCATAGACTTGTCTTTTGACGCCATTTTTGGTCAGTGTCAGGCTATGAGTTAACAAAGACAATAGTTAACGAGAGTACCTTCAGACTGGGCTGTCAAGACGTATGCGTGTAAGATCCATGCTGGATCATCAGCCTCCTTGGCGGCCGCAATGGCCTTCTCTCCATAGTCCTTGGCCTCCTGGTACTCTCCAAGTTCAAGGTAACACCTGCCTATTTCATGGTACAGCCACGTGCTCTCAAGAGGGGATTTACTCATAGGAAGTTTCTTACTCCATCTGCATGAATTCATAAAAAGAATAGAATTGAAAATATGTGACCCATCGTCTCAAAACGGTATTATGTCGGGATGAACAAGATGCTGAAAGGTCAATTTTAAGCTTAACTGGTCAATAAAACGAAATGTTAGGTTTTCAGCACTTTAAAATTCTATATTTTTTCTTCAATAATCCATACATGGACTCAACCCAAGTCTGATGTTTTTGGTCACAGATTCTATTCTCATCACTTTGATCATCCCGACTTAATACCGTTTTGAGGCGGCGGGTCACATATAATAAACATTCAAAACACATTTTACTTGCTTTGAGCTTCAGCTTTTATGTAGCGTAATATTCACAAAACATGCTCAAAGCCCTTTATAAGGGGTCCCTAACCAAGAGCAACACTTAACATGTAGGACACAATTAGGGTGTTGACCTGAATTTGAAGACAAGATTTTAAAGAGGTCCAGATAGTTGAGGCGTGATTGACGTGTTGTTGTTTGCAGGTCTGATAACCCAAAATGTGATGAGCTCATTATTGTAATGGAACTACTCTCGAACCAATAAAAAACATTGATGTTAAACCAAGCCCATAATTGCGTTCAGTAATCAGACCAACAAATATGTGCTTATAGGGTATGAATAAATTGTAAAAAAAAAAACATTAAAAAAAAACAAACAAAATATTTTACCTACATTAAATGTCTTATATCAAAATGATAATATAAAATGTTACATGCATTGAATAAAGTGAATAAATACAGAATTTATTGAGTTCAATACTAAGACTGCTAAAAAATGCTGACTCACATGTCAACAGCTGATTCAAAATTACCCAGCTTGGCGTGCGTCCTTCCCACGTTGTCCAGAGCACGTGACTCAGCTTCTTCTAAGTTACTTCAGACACACAAAAACAAAAGTAAAATTATGGTTTAATTTACAGTGCACTAAAACATGAAAAGGATCTTCAATAACAAATGTTTATTTAAAAATTTTCAATTACAAAAAAAAGATATATTTCTTCCCTCTTACCCCGACAGAGACCATAAAAAAAGAAGGAAACAAAATACACAATATCTTTAAAATGTTCAAAACAAGGCGTCTTTATCAAGTCTAAAAAATCTTAAGAGTCAATGTATCTTTACTTTTTCTTTTCTTTGTTCTCACAAAAGCAGAAACGGCTAATCACGAAACACGAAATATGACTGTGTAAATCAAAAGTAAAGAACAGAAAATAAGTATTAACTAAATGTGGATTGATTAACATTTGGGACGATAAAATGATGTAAGGTCAATATAGATAAAATAAGTAACGTACAGAAGAAACATAAAACGACAGAAAACAAAAACGGGAAAATACAGTAACAAATTATTTAAAAAACCCATTGTGAATGGAAATGAAATTTGAAAAAGCAATGGCATAATTTCATAAGATAATCTATTAATTAAACGAATGGAACAACAAAGACATATTCTTACTTGTCTTTAGCAATTTGGAGATCCATTTCATGACAAGAAAGAGCTTGTGAATAATTTTCCATCTCAAAGTAAGCGTTACCCTTACAACTGTGTAAACTTGCTTCAAATGCTTTTTTGTTGTTAAGCTGATCCTCAGAGAATTCTTCAACCTTCTTCAATGTTTTCTTAGATTTTTCCAAACTTTCGTTGTATTTACCAGCACCAAAAGCTATGTATAAAATGAGAAAAAAAAGTAGAGAGAAAATGTAAACATTAGGTTAAAATATGATTCCACAATTTTATACTTCAATATTTCGAATTGATATTTGATTAATAATGACCCACACCAATAATTAAAGTCATAAATGTGTTACAAATTAATTACAATTCACATAATTGACGACAATGAAATTAAATTGTAAAATAAAAATTAAAGCTATGGAATCTGAGATACAAATACAGCTATTGAATGAATGAATATGGCCGCGCTGTCTCTATGGACGCTTGCCGTGAACAATGTGTGTATTACTTCGGGTGTTTCACTCTGTTCTTAGTATCAAATTAGTGATTTGTTTTCATAAGTCTCTGTCCAGTGCAAGGGTTCTTAGCTTTTCAAGATCATCATGCGTCTCAAGGTGCAATTGGATGTTACCTTGTATTGTTCAAATACAGCCAAAGCATATCAATACATTCTCCTCTCCTTCTACATACTCCTCTTCCTCCTCCTCGTCCTCTTCCTCCTCTTTGTCTTTCTCATCCTCAATTTCTTCCAGTACAGGGACTGAATTGATTACTTCACAAGTACTTCACAAGTAAAATTGTATAAAGTAAAACAAGATTGAAGTTGTTCAGATATTGTAGAAACAAGAGTTTAATATTACCTGCATCAATCTCCTCAAGCCGACGTAACACATATCTCTCAGGATCAGCAATTTTAGATTTACCAGACTTAGACGCTCTCTGACGCTCTCTCTTGCGGGCATACATGGGTTTTTGCTGAAGCCAAAAATCAGAGCGTCCCTTCAAATATTCAATTCCATCACACGCTCTTCCTTTGACATATTCATCTGTTTGTGAGTTGTTAGTTGAAAGACCTGAAAAATATACATAGATGAATGAATAAATAAACACATTATACACATGTTCGCACACGCAGACATAAACATTCACAGAGACAGACATCAATATATAGGTGAGCATTAAGTACACTCACACACACACACATATACATATATACATACATACATACATACATACATTCATACATACATACATACATACATACATACATACATACATACATACATACATACATACATACATACATACATACATACATACATACATACATACATACATACATACATACATACATACATTCATACATACATACATACATACATTCATTAATAAAATAAATATTAATAAGTCAATAAAGTAATACAATTAATAAAATAATAAATAAATTTACACGTTTAGATACTAAATGTCAACAAAACCAGTGTTTACTTTAAGAAACAAGAAAGATAACACACACACACACACACACACACACACACACACAAGACAACAATATTAAAAAAACAAAAACAACGAGAAACGTTCTAAAAACTACTGTTCATGGAGAGAGTATCAATTTTGGAAATTCCATGAAAACGGAAACAACTTTATTTCTCATGTTACTATGATACGTCATTGTGTCTCATTAAAGGGGGACAAGATAGGGAATGAGGTTAGCGGAAGAGTAGCGTCCCTTGATTGGACGTCACCCATAGTCTGTGACGTCACCGGCGAAAAAGTTATTAGAGAACGTCATGTTGGTTGTGCGCATGAGGACGAAAGACGCATGCGCACAACCAACATGACGTTCTCTCTCTAATAACTTTTCCGCCGGTGACGTCACAGACTATGGGTGACGTCCAATCAAGGGACGCTACTCTTCCGCTAATCTCATTCCCTATTGCATTTTGTTTTGAATTAAAAACTCTCTTGCATACTTGTCTAGAATAACACGAAGAAACCATCTTACTGTCAAATTACTTTTCCAAACACTCTTTGTCCTGATAATATAACTGGCCAAGAAGTTCCTTGGTCGTTTTGGAATTTGTATCATCTTTGGTCTGAACAATTACAATCTTATACAATTTTATAATTGAATCAAGATCTCAACACATACCAAATAGATTTAGAAACAACAACTGAAGAACTGACCTCAACAACACAAGGAAACATTCAACTGCCTCAGCACCTTAACACTTAACACCCATGATGACTATCAAAAAACTAAGATAACTTGCACTTTACACAGACTTATGGAAACAAATTACTAACTGGATAATAAGAACAGACAAAAACACTCGAAATAACACACATATTGTTCACAGCAAGTGTCCATATAGACAGCACAGCCATTTTCATTCATTCATTCACTCATTCATTCATATAATCTTAGAACAACATGGAGAAACCATCTTACTGTCAAATAACTTTTCCAAATACTCTTTGTCCTGGTATAACTGGCCCAGAAGCTCCTTGGTCGTTTTGGAGTTTGTACCATCTTTGGGACGCTGTCGTTCTTTCTTCTCGTCTTTTCTCTGAGGTTGTCCAACTTTAGTGTAACCTTTCTGTTGTTGTTTTGATTTCTGTGGAGAGAATGAGTTCAAATGTCATTCTTACGAAGATATTTGTATACTTAAATACAACTGAAAGAATAAAGAAGAGACAATAAAATAGAACACTATCCATTTCAGTTTGAAGAAGCGTCCTTATGGGCTTCCGATAACAACATCTTAACACACAATGACAAGCAGATTTCTTGTGATGACAGTTACAATATATAGCATGATATTACCAGTTTTGCATTTATATCAAAACACAAATTAATGTAGATCGCTCTAATTTAAAAAAAAAAACAAAACATCTTATGATGTAAATACTTTACTTTTAAAAAACAAACAACAACAACAAATAGGCAACAAAAAACCCCCATAAATAACAAAACAAAACAACAACACCCCATCCCCCAACTTTTTTCTAAATATTAAGTTGAATATTTAAAATAAAGTTGGAAGAAGAAGAGGGGTTTAGAACGTTAATTTTTGTTATATTTATCATTAGGTAACTGATACCCCCCCCCCAGAAAAATACACGAAACAATTAGGATGATTATGTGAATGTGAAATAAAGCATTGTAGAGATTCCTATAAATCAAAACCAATTGTGTCAAATATACTACAAACTAGGAGTAAGGATATCAAACATTTAACATTCTTCCATTTAATGGTGACAGTCTTCCTCCCTATTTTAAATAAAAATACGTTATGTTTATGGAACAACCTACTTGCCGAAATCAAGCGTTTGAGCAATATTGAAATGGTGGGTAATCTAATTTCAACAATTTCTCTTTACATGGGCTTAAAAATAGATGATCATATTAATTTCATAATAAATGTCATCTCAAGCCAAATACATAATTTAACCAAGACTTGATGGTTATAGGCATCATGAGAAGAAGAGAGTCCTATACAGAGGATTCATCTTTCATGAGTACCTATACATAGCATATTACTTATCATTAAATTTGTTTAAATAATATTAATATTAATAATAATAATAATAATAATAATAATAATAATAATAATAATAATAATAATAATAATAATAATAATAATAATAATAATAATAATAATAATAATAATAATATATACTTTATTCATCCAAAAAAAATAGAAAATTGTTTACAGACGTGGCATGCATAAAAATAACGTAATAATGGTAGTTTAGTGGAGATAATTTTCTAAGCTTTTTACGTATAGGACTTCTTGAAAATACAAACAGATTGACTTAGCCCAATTGATGATTACACTTTACTTAAATTAATCCTTTATGTTGACATCAAATAAACAATGAAAATAAACAAAATTGTCATAACTAACATCCAATTCTACAAGACTACGACGAAACAAAAATAACCATTAAATCAGGAATTACGTTCTGGCGTAAGATATAAATCTATTTACATAACATAGTTTTGTCTACGTGACAACATATGTGGGTTTTAAAGTATTTAAAAGTACCATTTCAATAATCAATATAATTTTGACGCCAATTTAGGAATGAATCTGAGTGGATATACCAGATATGTAATGGTCTCTTTCATATTGTTCAACTCTACAGCGTAAATTTATGAATGAACTCAGAGAGTTATTATGATTTTTTTTCTTAACCATAAAAGGGAGAATGCCTTGAAGTGTATAGTATCAATCATCCAGTTGTTTCTAATAAGAACAACACTACATAAAGATCCATAAGACATCCTCTGAATCACTTTCCCCCAATGTATATATTTAGTATATAGTGAATGAGATTAGCGGAAGAGTAGCATCCCTTAATTGGACGTCACCTTACAGAAAGAACGCCAATTTGATTTTGAAATGTCTCAAGCCGCTTTCATCGGAAGCGAGGACGAGAGACGCATGCGCACAACCAACATGACGTTCTCTCTTAAATAACTTTTCCGCCGGTGACGTCACAGACTATGGGTGATGTCCAATCAAGGGACGCTACTCTTCCGCTAATTTCATTCCCTATAGGTAACAATCATTGTGTAATGTTCATCATTAACTTCTACATTATTGTAACATACTTTCGAAATCTTCAGGGAGTGGAGGAAAAATAATACAACAAAATTCATCTTTAAAAAGGGTCAAATGCAAAATGGAAAATGACAAATTAAGAATCAATAAAAACAGATGATCTATGTACAGTTAATATAGGTATAGCATCTTGGTGGGGGAAGTGGGGGGGGGGGGGGCATTACTTTATGGTTAAATTATTCAATAAAGAGAGAAACATTTTTGGAATGTGAAAATCCAAAAATTAGTGAGATATATTAGTTTTACTTGTTAATAAAACTGTAAATGACAAATCCAAAAAAAAAAAAAAAAATTATCCCTCCCCCCTTTCCAAAAAAAAAAAACAAAACAAAGAAAAAACAAAAAAACTAACAAAATAAAACAAAACAAAAACACCAGATTCCCCTCACCATTAAACAAATAAACAAACAAAAAACAAACAAACAACCAGTCCCCCACCCCCACCCCCAAATACAAAAATAACAGCCCCCCCCCCCGGCAAAAAAACCAAACCCCCCCCCCCCCAAAAAAAAAACAAACAAAACAACAACAACAAAGTAACCCACCCCCCCCCCCACCAAAAAAAAATAACAAAAAAACCACAACAACAACAAAACCCCAAAAAAAAACCCAACAAATAACACATGGAAATGAAGATGATGTTGTATTTACAAATCAGAGGACCGTCACTTCCGTAAACGCTGACCAAGGAGAGTTAGTTTCCCAAGAGGAAATAATAATATGTGTATAACATGGGATTAAAAAAATAAAATCTAAAGGATTGTTGGACGTAATAATAATAATAATAATAATAATAATAATAATAATATACATAAACAAATAAAAATCTAAGTGATTCTATCTATAACTTAGGGAAGGGTGGTTTGGATTATTAGGATCTACGTGAGAAACAACTATCAAAGAGTGGACTGTATTAGGTACGGCTATGTGGTCAAGTGGTATGACACTCGCTTTCGGATCGGAAGGTCCTGAGTTCGAGCCTGGCTCGGCGCATAGTTGAGTCATTGGAAAAGGCTCTTTACTCACATTCTTTCACTGTACTCATGTGTAAAATGAGTACCTGGCCGTTAACAGTGTTGTCTTTGTCCGGGAAAAAAATGTAATATCTCCTGACAGGCATCATGTCTCGTTCTACATGTTAAGTGTTGCTGTTGGCCAGGGACCCCTTGTAAAGTGCTTTGTGCACATTTAGTGGATATTGCGCTCTATAAAGGCTCAATTCTTCTTTTTTTTATGGTACCAGCTTGTATTTTCTTGTAGTTCATCAAAATGAAGTCATTAGACCAACCATTAATTAAGTTTCCCATCTATTTTCCAGATTTGAGACGTAAAGAACAGGATTAAGAATTTAAATTAAAAAAAATAAATAAAAAAATAAAGAGCCAACACCTGTAAATAAGAAAAAAAAAATGATGAGAAAGACCGATTAAAAAAAAAAAGACATATTTTCCGGATATGTCTGGAAATTTATCATACATTTTGTTCAGATTTTATTAATAACTAGAATAAATATGTGAATTAAAAATACAAAAGAGTAAGAGGGAGAAAAAAAGAGAGAGCAGGGAGAGAGAGAGAGAGAGAGAGAGAGAGAGAGAGAGAGAGAGAGAGAGAGAGAGAGAGAGAGAGAGAGAGAGAGAGAGAGAGAGAGAGAGAGAGAGAGAGAGAGAAACTAGAAATAAAATTTAACAAATCAGCATAAAAAACAAAATTGATTATGGATTATCATAAATGGAGAAAACATGAGGATCTAAATGTCGTTATTAAAGAAGCACAGCTGACAACATAAGGCATTGATAGAAAATATTAACAAAGAAACAGTCTAAGTCTCAAGAGTAGTTTGTGTGAATTACCTTCATTTTCTGTTCCTGTAGTGCGAATCATATAAATTAAGCAAACAAAAAGATGATAACGAAAAAGAAGAATGAAAATTACATGAAAGACAAAAAAAACAAAAAACAAAAAAAAAAAAAAAAAAACCACAAAAAAACAGACAACAATATAAAAACAACACCAACCCCCCCCCCCCCCAAAAAAAAAAAAAACAAAAAAAAAAAAACACAAAACAAACACAAAACAATGTTACTCTCAAATCAAAACGTCTTTTAAAAACCACAGTGTTTCAAACATGTCCTATCGTGAGCATTAGAATTGTGTGGAGAGCCAGCCACATAATACGTGAGGTGCTGTGTTAGTACAGCTGTGGCGTCTGTCTTACAACACGAATCAAACTGTCTTTCAGATTGATAGACTAGGCTGCTAGAAGCTGTGGACTCTACAGAGAGGACCTAAAAATATCTCTGCTGTCTATCTGGAATTTATTAATCTATTTATGTCTTTACTGAAGAAGGGTTTTGAGCCTGAAACGTTCCGTGTTGTGTATTTTGCTCTTTTTTAAAGCTGTTATATTCATTTTTGTTTCTTACTTTTTTTGCCATTCAGATTATGAATTGAATAAAGTGATCCTTCAGAGCCATAGGGTCCATGGAGCAGGGGTCTTTCCCGGTTTTTATAGTGTGAAACGGGTAACAAAAATTGCCTGCTAGCTTTGAATAGGATTTTGGTCTATCGAAAAGTATTTGGCACTTATAAATGTTTTTACTGGTTCTTGTTAATGTTTGAAGAAAGGGTTTTGTTCTTATCTTTAAAAAAATAGTCCTTCAGAGCCATCATAACAATGGAGCCGGAGTTTATCCCAGTTTCTAAAGCGTTAAGTGGACATTAGCAATTGCTTGCTACCCGTTAGTATTTTCCACCTGATCTAACAGACCCTGCTATCCAATCACTGCTGGGTGGTACGGAGGGTCAGAAAAAAAATCTCGACTGCACCCGGGATCGATCTCTGTCTCTTTGCTTGTAAAGTGAGTGCTCTACCACCTGAGCTACTGGAACCCCTTCTTGTCTTAAAAGCTGTTATATTCATTTTTGTTCATTACTTTTTACAGTTCGCAGCTTCTGGCAGTTTTGTATCTCTTTGACACAAAATTATATCAAAACCATTATTGAAATTGAGTAAAGAACTTAATAATTAACTACTTGGAAACAAATCACCAAGTTAAAGCAAGTACAAAATCCAAACATTTCAATTGCAAGTGTCAAAATTATGTTAATTTAAACCTCAGAAAAACAAATCTTAACCTGAGAATATTTTCTTCCTGTGAGAAAGAAGATACAACAAAGTAAATGATAGCAATTCTAATGAGTCTTGTTTAACCAATGAACGGCTCTACTCTGGAAAAACACGCATTAAAAATTTTGGCCAGAAAATCGTCCTTCAAATTATGGTCGGTTTAAATGACGCTCTTTTTTTTTCAAGCTGAGGGCCATTTAAGTCAATCAATATATGAAGAATGAGTTTTCGGGCCAAATTTTTTAATCCGTGTCTTTCCAGAGTACGGCAGTTAACTGTTTAAAACAGAGGTTGTTGAAGTTGTTGTCATAAATATTTAAGGTTTGTGACTTCATTGGTAAATCTGATATTCAATTTATTCTTTCTAAGATAATCAATGATCAAATACTTTACTCACATTCAAAGTTTTGAGCATTATCAAAATATAAATAGATGCTATAGGATAGTTAAGTTTTATATTTTGTCATTAATGTTTGATAATGAATTCAAAGAAAAGTTGACTTTTGCAATAAAACAAATAAAATAAAAATTTATTGTTATCTCTTTAATGAAACAAAAATGTTCTTACGTTTTTGAAATAAAAATATATCTGCAATGAACAATTGCCAATAGAAATTTAAAAAAAGAAAATTAAGGAATTGCATACAACAGGATTTTGAAGACAGGAAAATTGGAAAGCCGACATAAGCAAAAGGAAAAATTATAAAATCAGCATAGATTTCATGCAATTGCGTAAAGAAAAAAAAAGAAGAAAGAAATAATGTGATCATAAGAAATATTCCAAAGTATATTTCAATTAAATTCCCATTGCAAAAATCGCAACTGTAATAAATGCAACCCGAATATGGGCACTAAGAGCATTCCTCATAAAAAAGCTGATGCATGACAAGTTTTGAAATAAAAATTGATGTCTTTTACCTCTTCTTGTTTGTAAAAGTAGGAAAGATCCCCGCTGGCTTCCAGTTGCACATCACTGGGACCTGTAATTACAAATTTGTATCAAAATGTTTTTTAAATTTTCTTTTAACTTATAAAAATCATTATTTATATGTAGAATGAATATATTTATATATATGTATATATATATATATATATATATATATATATAATATATATATATATAAACAATATATTATATAATATATTATATATATATATATATATATATATACTATATATATATATATATATAAATATATTATATTATATATATATATATATATAATATAATTATATAATATATTATATATATATTAAATGTTATTAAGAGTATACTGTATATATATATATATATATATATATATATATATATATATATATATATATATAGGTATATATATATATATACTATATATATATACACATCTTATATATATATATATATATATATATATATATATATATATATATATATATAACCGATGTGTTATTAAGCAGAGTAACTGTATATATATATATATATATATATATATATATATATATATATATATATATATATATATATAGGTATATATATATATATATATATTGTAATATATATAGAGGTGTATATATATATATTATATATATATATATTATATATATATATATATATATATATATATATATATATATATATATATATATATATATATATATACAGTTCACTCTGCTTAATCACACATCGGTTAATTGCACACTCTGCTTATACGCTACACATTCCTGTAAAACATAATTTTTTCTATATAAATTGATTGCTTAATCGCACACCTCCTCCACTTAATCACTACACATTGATCCCATTTTAATTGGACAACAATATACCCATCAGCAGTGAACTGACATCTCAGGAGCTACTGGACTCAGTTTAGCCACAAAAGAGTTGTGACGCGACACCACTGACAAACATTGAAAAACTTGACATGGTGGACAAACTACTCCTCTTCATCCAAGAAGAATGCTTTATAGATGATCTACCAACATTGGCGAGATTTGAGACAAGGGTCTATAAACAGCTTGCACAGAAAAGAAAGCAATAAATGCTTGACGATTAATATTCATACAAACAATAATGTCACATTGTGTTGTCACATGAAATATTATATATTGGAAATATTATATTTTTGTATTGGCGATTGCCTAAGAATAAACCTTTGAATTGAAAATTGAAATTGATAAAACATGAAAAAGAAAAGAAAAAAAAAACGAAAAGAAAAAAAAGAAGAAAAAAAACAAAACAACAAATAACAAAAAAAAACCCAAAAAACAAAAACAAAAAAACCCCCTTCTAATGAGGCCATGTCTTAAACATGATGGTCCCAAGCTCCAAGAAAACTCAGAGGGGAAGATTCTACGTGAATGGCACATGAAAGCTGGTGCTTAGATGCTATTTTTAACTTCTCCGCTTAATCAAACACTCTGCTCAATCTACACACTCACCCTAACTCCGAGGGGTGGGATTGAGTGAATCAACTTTATATATATAAATGTGTGTGAGATATATGTGCCAATATGTTTTCATTTAATTGATTAAAGATTCTAGGATTAATTATTATTATTATTATTATTATTATTATTATTATTATTATTATTATTGTTATTTATTATATATTATTATTATTATATTATTATTATTATTATTATTATATTATTATTATTATATTATTATTATTATTATTATTATTATTATTATTATTATATTATTATTATTATTATTATTATATTATTATTATTATTATTATATTATTATTATATATTATCATCATCATCATCATCATCATCATCTAATATACCAACACACAACAGACACACACACACACACACACACACACACACACACACACACACACACACAAGCAGCACAGATATGCATAAAGAAAACAATCTTAAGATTATTACATGTCAACATCAATTGATATTTCGAGTGTTACTTACTTCCTATGCTGTTGTTAATGGCCTCCTGGCATTTTTGGATTCCTAATCGAAATTCTTGAAGTTCTGATCGTAATTTGTTTCCTCGATGATAAAATACTAAAGCAGTTTCAAAATCTCCTTTTTGGTACAACGCTTCTGCTTTCATGCACAATGCCTAAATTAAAGACAAAAAGAAGGGAGATTAAAAGTTGATATTCAAATTGAAAATTTATGAAGAGATTGATTCAACCTGGAAATAAAACTGTTAGCTTTTATATCGAGCATCATTCATAAAATGAGCTTAGAGCACTTTACAAGGGGGCCCAAGCCAACAGCAACATGTAGGAGGAGACATGACTCATGTTAGTTGATACTACAGTTTTTTCTGGACAGAGACAACCTTATTAACGGCCAGGTATTCATTTTACACCTGAGTATGTTGAGAGAATGTGAGTAAAGAACCTTTTCCAAGGACTCAACTGTGCACAACTCGGGACTTGAACCCGGGACCTTCCAATCTGAGTGTCCCACCACAAGCCCACATAGCCGTACAAGAAAGAAAAATCCATATTTTTGTCAAGTAGGAAAATCGTACGTGTAAAATCCTATCCAAAGGAAAAAAAAGGAGGAAAAAGATAAACAATGGGTTCAAAACTGAGAAGTCTAAATCTCATTTAAAAAAGGACAACACATTTAGTAATAGTAAAGTCGTAACACCACACTTTCTATTCTTCTGGTTCCAAACTTCTTGAAAGTGTGTGTATGTAACCAGTGCTTTGGAGGACTAATGGTGAATAAATTACACATTGAATCATAAGGTGGCATAACTATTTTAGAAGCAGGATGTAAAGGCAGATTCTTAAGATTATCAGATGTAAAAGAGCAAGATGGATGATCTTTATTGACGACCAGAATGAATTTAGACTAGAAAATAAGATCCCTTCACTCTGAAATAAGGTATATACCCAGTCCTCCAGAAGAATGGTTTTACACTTCCAATGAGATTGGAACCTGTTTTTTTTACATCAAACTTTTTCCCCATTACGTTAAGTTTTCTGTTGATGAGGGAATTTCTTCTTTACAAGAAGAGAGAGAGAGAGAGAGAGAGAGAGAGAGAGAGAGAGAGAGAAAGAGAGAGAGAGAGAGAGAGAGAGAGAGAGAGAGAGAGAGAGAGAGAGAGAGAGAGAGAGAGAGAGAGAGAGAGAGAAAGCTCAAAGGTCAGGATTCAACCACTTCTCATTGTCTGACATGTCGAGACACAAAATATAAAAAAAAAGATGGTCTATAACATAATCTTTCGTATGATTTGAAAGGTAACTGGATTAATTACTTTAGTCTCATACTAACAAAAATAACCTCTCAGATAATAGCATAGACAATTACTTCTTGTAAAATAACTTTTTTGTGTCTTTTTTTTTCTTTCAACAAAGGAGAAGAGTGAACCATAACACCTGTAAGTAATTATTTTAAATCAATGTTTTAATATAAAATGGGCTTAAAATATACGAAAAGAGAATAATAAACCATTATAACAGCATATTTCAAGTGTCATGTCTTGTCGCACTGCTAGCTTTAAACCCCCTTTAAAGCACTTTGAGCACATTGAGGATATTGTGCTATGTAGAAGCTCACGTTTCTTAAAAATTGTTGGATATATGGACACAACACCTATATTGACATTTTGCCGCACTCCCTGTGATGTCCTTATATTCATCTTGCACTGAATATTCAGCAATTTATTCATGGTAATAATAGGTGTTATGCCGTTTGCATGACTGGAATTGGCAAATGTCACCCATCATCTCAAAATGGTATTATGGGGAGATGAGCCAGATGAATTAAAGTCAGATTTAAAATAAAACTGGTCAAAAATGTGAAATTCCTGTTTTTTAGAACTCCAAAACACTATATCCATTTACCTCAATAAAACATGTCAACTCAACTCAAGTCAGATATTTTTTGTTATAAATTCAATTTCCAGCCCATTAATCATCCCAACATAATACCGTTTTGAGACAGTGGGTCATAAATGCTTTTAAAACATTTTTATCCCCAGAATTTAAATGTTGAATGGAAAAAGGACAAACCCTGATATCTGTCTTTCCATCCTCGGTCTGTTCCAAGGCTTCATCAGCATCTGCAAGGGCCTTTTCTGAGTCGCCTAACATAAGGAAGCATTTTGCTCTCACCACCAAACATGTTTTATCTCCATTTTTCATTTCCAGGGCCTGTGGGGAAAAAAAAAAATATAATCGGTAACCCACATATGGTCTAGATTATTTTTTTCTCCTCTTCACTACCATTAGATTCCAATACCTAAGTTAAATCTATCATCCAGCAGCCATACGCATTTGTTTTCCACAAAAAAAAAAGAAGAGCCCTAAATCACTTCTGTAACTCATGCCACCATCTTCACTTGAACTAGTTAAAAAAAAAACATAATTAAAACAGTTGCGCACGTGAACTTTGTAAGGAGAATACGATGCGGTTACCTCATTTATACGGGCTTGGATTAAAATCCGAAAGTGAGTGTCATACCACTAGACCCCATAGCCGCACTAAACATGTGATATACATGTAACAGAATAGATATCAACGATTTATTTCTATTAACTGTCGGCCAAAAGCGAAGAGAAACTTTAATGAGAAAATTTACTTTACTTTATTTATTTTCAATGTGTGGTTAAATAATAAACTTCTATAGGCTACATGGGCCTATGCCTACAATAACCAAATATTTTATTTGAAAAGAAATGAACGATCTGGTTGACCATTGTATCGCGACGCAGCTACCGGACGGTTTCCAGATGTTTTTTGAGTGTGGAATTTTTTTTTTATAGTGGGTAGATCAACTGTCAAAATAATATTGTATCTATAGTGTAAGTGTAACTTCAGAAGCCAGAAGCAGCTGTCATCTCCACTCTTTCCCCATGCGTTCTACCTGAGCTACCTGTCAAGCTTATGACCAATCAAAGTAATTAACTACGATCTAGGTATTATGGTAGCACCACATTTTTTCCCTTTGGATGCAACACCGATTGACGTCTAGAGTAATACCAGTTAAGTCGGTCGGTTTATTTACAATAATAACATTCAAGAGCAGACTGGATAGTCTGGATAGACTATGATTACAAGGCTAGCATCACATTCTAGCTTCACGGTAATCGGCAACCGGAAGAAACAAAGATGACACCTGAGTCCAGCGAAGAGGATCATTGAGAACCTGTGCTGGAAATCATCTCTAAGTATCTCTAAGTAATAATAACCGTTACTGGCTACTATCTACTACTGAGATAGACACTACACTGACACTGTCACTGACTACCGACTGGTACTTACCTTGGTGAAACTTTCGATAGCTTTTTCCCATTGCTTTACGTGAACGAAATGCTCTCCTTCATCTCGCAAAGTTTCAAATGTTCCAACAGTGCCCAATTCTTCAGTGGCAGCATCGCTGTCACTGTCTTTGCGACCTCTTCCTTTCGGCATTTTTAGTGTGTGAATTCCGCAATTTTTTCGAGGGAACACCGATGTACACAACTGTTACCATAGAAGCAAGGGGAAGATGAATGGAAGAGTTCGAAATTAACAATATTTTCGAATATACACGAAAAGATAAACATATTTTATGAAAAGTAGTCTATTATCTTAAAATTAAAACTGATTATGTCCAATCATCAAAACTGAAAACAATTTGCAGTTTATATTTTCGAAACTAATGTGGCTTTGTCTGAAATTTTGATGCCTCGAAAGATATTATTCCATTCAAATTTAACCATTAGGTTACTTCCTCGGAATCAAAGATTTCTCAAATAAGTGATAGATAAAAGTAAAACAACAAAGTTTGTGAAAAACTTTAAAAGTTTTTATGCTGCTGTATTGCTGTTTAGGATTTGCATTGTAAATTTATTGTTAGAAATTATTATGAAGCATTACAAAAAACAGGACACCGGTTGGCGTACCTAACAACGTGAATATTACAGTTTAGCAGTTGGGTTTTTGTGCGATTTATTTGAGAGAAAAATAATGTTGATTTGTTGGATATTGGTCAGTCATGAGAAATATCCGATCATTCATCGTTTCCTTTAAATCACCCAGAATTGAGTGCAAATGGAATGATACTTGTCTGTAGATTTCGATTAGAAGCTCTCTTATCCGGAGCCAGAACAGTTGATTGAGTTTGAGCTTTCACTTGCTTCATTGACCCGAGTTTATAGCATTCATCAACATGGCTTTATTCAACACACGATCACCTGATGCTGACGTGAAACCAGAAGCAAGTGATAAAAAACCTCCAACAAATTTAAAAGAGTTTCTAGAGGCAGAAGGTTTGGTATGTTGATCAGATGATAGAATAGAAAAATAATACCTGTTTGTAATATTAATAACATTTCAATTTAAATGTTATAGCTAGAATAAGCTGAAAGAAAAAGATGAGATTGTCAATAATGTACTGCAGACTATTACTATAAGTTTAAAAAAGCAAACCCTCCCTCCCCCTTTATATTCCTTTTTTCAGCCACACTGTAAAAGCAATTAGAGGAGGAGAGTTAGGAGTCAAAGGAAAATAAGCATAAAGTTTCTTTTAAGGTTTCATCTAACCTAACATTTTCAACTGACCTCTTTGTCATAATGTTATTTCTATTTTTTCAGGATGATTGGCCTTTACCTATGAGCCTGGAGGGTCCATTAGATATTGAGTCTGAGGGCCTTTTTATCGGAAATCAGGGTGACATTGCGGACATTTTAGATGAAGCAGCCCGTATCCTTTTTTCCAGCAATTATAGTTTTCTTTCAGATTTCATCATAGCTGCATTGGAATCTTAATAGGGAAAATAAGCATTTAATTGGCACAAGAAATAATTTGACAAACGGAATGTTTAATTGATGATTTGGCACTCCTGACTTTGTTTAGAGTTTGTTTGTTATGATAGACTTTTTTTCACTTCACAGTTAGGATATTTTAATGAAATTTTATATGATAGTGATAGACTTAGTACATTTTTGTTTTCAAAAGTTCAGAAATATTTTGCTGAATATATCTTTAACAATTCATCAGCTTTAGGACTTCAAATGCTAGAGGCAATGGAGGACAGACTGTCTACTTTGGAAGACAAAATAAACTTTTATGCTGACCAGATTGTCACAGATACGAAGCGGCCATCTCGACTAGCAGAACGACTCTTTCATTCACCCACAAAAAGTATGTTCTAAATATTCACCAAACTTTTTTGCTCCGTAAACATTGCCACATACTTGAGTAGTGTTTCTCAAATATTTAAGGTT